>NW_027397070.1:43367034-43471315 GCF_003265705.2 Callorhinus ursinus
TTTCTTTCTTTCTTTCTTTCTTTCTTTCTTTCTTTCTTTCTTTCTTTTTTCTTTTTTCTTTCTTTCCTTCTCTTTCTTTTTCTTTCTTTTCATTCTTTCTTTCTCTCTCTTTCTTTTTAAAGATTTATTTATTTGTTTGAGAGAGAGTGCTTGAGCAGGGGGTGCAGAGGGAGAGGGAGAGAAGCAGCCTCCCCACTGAGCACAGAGCCTTATGTGGAGCTCCATCTCACAACCCTGAGATCATGACCTGAGCTGAAATCAAGAGTCAGATGCTTAACCAACTGAGCCACCAAGGCACCCCCTGTTGTTCCACTCTCAAGAAACTTGGCTAGGAAGGAGAGAAGAAAGAGGGTGGATGCTGGAGCACACAGAAGGCTTGCGGAGGAGAGTGCTTGTTTGTAGGCTGAGGAAAGAATCAGTAGAAAGAGAATGCTTTTGGTGCCCAAGGAGGCAAGGTTAACAAATTGAGTATGGTTCAGAGACTGCAGGAGAGGGGTCTAGAGAGTGCAGGTAGGAAAAAAAAAAGGGAAGGAAGGATGGATTCATGTATAGATAAATATAAAAGTAGGAGATGCCAGTCTGATAGCCTCTATTTTCTTTGTACTATGGGACCGAGAGGGGTATAGATGTTTTGAGAACATTGGTGAGCTTTTAAAAGTCATTACGAGGTACGGAGTGAGAACCAGAGAATTGTCAGGAAGAATCCAGGTCGCAGCTGAGATTAGAACCTAGGAAGTTAGCCTGTGTGCTGAAGGTTGAAAAGGCAGATCCGTCCTGGATTGTGGTTTTAGTGGATGGCAAGGGGGGAGGGGAAGAAGTGAAAAAAGCACTAGTCTTGGAATGATTGAATTGTAAAACCCTGAGACCTACACTGGATGAGAAAGTGAGGGCAGGAGATGTGGTGGTAGTGGTAGAGAGGTCAGCAGAAAGAAAAGAAGGAAGGAATTAAAAAAAAAAAAAGGAAAGGTTAGGAACAGTGTTTCTCAATCCTGGTTTACAGAATAGGGTGCTTAAAAATGCAGATCTTTTGGCCCCGTGTGAGAGATTTCAACTTAGTAAGACTTGAGCAGAACCGAGGGATTTGCATTATTTTCCAAGTTATTAATTACTTTTAAAAAATGGGTAACATGACCATGACATAAAATTCATAAAGTATGAAAGATACACAACAAAAAGTAAGTCTTTCTCTCACCTCTGTGGCAACTCCTGCTGCCATTGTCTCAGATGTTCTGTTAGGAACATTCAATACATAATTCCATACAAAATATGCTTTTTTTTCTTTATGCAAACAACATCATCTTATACATACTGTCCCACACTTTTTTTTTCCCCCACTTAGCCATATATCTTAAAGATCAATCTGTATCAGCTGTTCAAAGCTCATTCCGTGTAGGGATGTTTGGCTGGCTCAGTCAGTGGAGCATGTGACTCTTGACCCTTCGGCCATGGGTTTGAGCCCCACGTTGACTGTGGAGATTATTTAAATAAGTAAACATTAAAAAAAAAAAACAAACAACTCCTTCAATGTTCTATTGGCTGCTTGGAATTCCATCTTTTAATAGCAAAAGATGGAAAACAATAGATGCTTATATTAACTCTCTATTTCAGGGATTCCCAACACTGGAGGAGTTTTTCAGTACCCTGTGTATAGATGTACCAGAATTTGGAATTCCACATTCTTAATAGATTGTGATGGGGGGGGGGGATTCATGGGCTACCCATTGAAAAACACTTGTCACAGGATCTGAGAGCATAATGAGTTTCAAAGATGGAAATACTGAGAAAGAGAGAGTGAGAAAACTGGATGGACTGGGAGCTTTTACTTTGCATCATGATCTCTACTGATTTATTTGGGAGAGTTTACCCTGAAGATATCACTTCCCTGGGACATACATACAAAATATACTATTTGTGCATAATTAGGAAATGGTTATATATTAACAGCTGCTGAATCCCAGTGCCAATAGGCGAAGCAAAAACAAAAATAAAAACAAAAACCAAAACCCAAACAAAAGGAACAAACAAAACTCATAAGAAACACATTCCCATGTGCTGTCAAGTTTTCCATAAAGAAAGCTGTGAAAAATCTCCAAGGGAAAAATCTTTTTATTACATCATTGTTTATCTTTGCCATTAGAAGAAGCAGTTGAGGGGTGTCTGGCTGGCTCACTTGGTAGAGCATGTGACTCTTGATCTCAGGGTCATGAGTTCAAACCCCACATTGGGCATGGAGCCTACTTAAAATAATAATAATAATAATAAATAAAAAGCAATAGAAACTAAATGCAACAAGTCCGCAACATAGAATTCCCCAGAATTCTTCAATTCTGCTTGGATTTCTTGAATTGGGGCTAGGATAGACTTAGAAAGTAGAAAATTCTGGATTGAAACATAGGTTGATTCCACACCTCATGATATTCCATTACCAGACACCACTTCCCATCAAGGAATGTTCTTGGTGCTCCTTGCCAGAAGGGCCAGACATCTAGCTTCCAGAGGTGACAACTCTAATTTCTGCATAACTACAGGCAGGTGATCTAGAGGAAACTGGTAGCTACTAATAAGGTGAGCTCTTCAGAGAATCCCCCAGGTAGATCAGTAGGCTCAGTAGGTCCTGCCAGAATGATGCTACTGTGGCTGAAACAGAAAGGTAAGCAAGTTCTTTAATATGGTACAGCTAAACACATCAGACATCCACTGACAGAAGAATCCTTTCATATGAAAAGATGGGAAGTAATACATGTGCATACTGTTTCTAATTCAGGGATTCCCAGCATTTGGGGAGTTTCACAATATCTTATACACTTCCCGCCCCAAAAGTATTAGGTGTGAGTTTAAGAAAAGTGAATTGGGATTTTGAGATATAACAGAAGATACCCTCAAGATGACCCAAAACCATAGCAAGAATTACTGATCTAGTTACTGTCAATTAAAACATTTTCTAATGTAGTCCTCACATGGAATTGACATTTAAAAACCCCAATAGAGGGGCACCTGGCTGGCTCAGACAGAAGATCATGCAAGTCTTGATCTCAGGATGGTGAGTTTGAGCCCCATGTTGGGTGTAGAGATTACTTAAATAAATGAATAAATAAAAACTTTTTAAAAAAAGTAAAAAAACAAACAGTAGATTGAGTTGAGATTTCCCAGAAGGATGAGCTGCTTTACTTATTTAGTTCCATATCCATATTGGTATTTTATAATTCTATAATGTAGGATTTGGGAAGTTCCCCTCCTCTGCTTTAACATTTATTTTTCTGATGTGATATAAAGTGGTATATAGCAAATAACTAAAAAGAGAATCAGGGAAGGACTCTAGGGCACTTCCCTTCTCTTCCAAATGATCCTCATCTTTATTCCATATTTGTTCTTAGCTGATGATGTTTTCGAATGTTGAAGAATTACCAAGTGAAACCTAAAACAGATAAAATCTTTAATTGAAAAGTCATTGCTTTCTGTAATGCTTTATTTTTTCTTTTTTTTAAAGATTTTATTTATTTATTTGAGAGAGAGAATGAGAGAGAGAGAGAACATGAGAGGGGAGAGGGTCAGAGGGAGAAGCAGACTCCCTGTTGAGCAGGGAGCCCGATGCGGGACTCGATCCCGGGACTCCAGGATCATGACCTGAGCCGAAGGCAGTCGCTTAACCAACTGAGCCACCCAGGCGCCCAAATGCTTTATTTTTTCAACTTACATGGACCGAGTGTCAGTTGACCTTAATAGCTTTCTGCTAGGCATTGTGAGACAGGCTGAGAAGTGCCTTGCCCTCAAGGAATGTACAGTTTGGTTGGAGGGATACAAAGTAGCACACATTTAAGGGCTAAATGAATGGAACATATGAGTGCTTTAGGCTGTTCAAAAAATAGATGAATGGATTTGAAGTAGTCATGGCAGATTTTGGTAGGCAGATGAAGGAGTAAGTTTTTCCAGGTAAGGCAAATGGTGTCAGTAGGCACATAGAGGCAGAGATTAACAAATGGATGGGCTGGTAAATACAATTAAATGGGTATGCTGATATTTGCAGTAAAAATGGTTTATGCTTGGGAGTAGTGGGAGTTAAGCTAGGGAAGATAGTGTGATTCTGTCGTTGAGGACCTTGAATGCCTGGTTATTGAGTATGTCTTTAGTACTGTAGGGACCAGAAGGGAATTGAAAGCTTCTGAGAAAAGGAGGGGCACAGAAAAAGTGGATTAGGGGGATTAATTTGTTGGTGGAATGTAGAATGGTTTTTGAACAGGGAGGCAATAGAGGCTATTTGGTATGAGTGGATGAGGGTATCCACCAGGCTGGTTGATCCGGCATTGTGAAGGCAGGATTATGTAGGACAAAAAACAGGAAACTAGACCATGGGGGAGGGTATACGAACTTTCAAGTCTGAGCTAGTTGGAAAATATTGGTTTCACTAAGAGAAATACATAAGAAGGGCTGGTTTGGGTTGGGGAAAAAAAACATGGGTACCTGCTACATTTAGGTTTTTGGCAGGACATGTGGGCTGTAATATCCAAAGTACATAATAGTTGTTGCATAAATTGACTAGAGCTGCAGTTTGTTCACCTCTGCTCCAAGATGGGCTTGGGTGGGAGTTATTAGAAAAGTTTGCATAGGGGCACCTTGGTGCCTCCATTGGTTAAGATTCTGCCTTAGGCTTGGGTCATGATCCCAGGGGCCTGGGATCAAACACCCCCCTTCACTCCCCAGTCCTGTTAGGCTCCCTGCTTAGTGGGTAGTCTGCTTCTCCCTCTCCCTTTGCCCCTCCTTCTGCTTGTGCTCTCTCCCTCAAATAAATAAAAAAAACTTAAAAAAAAAAAGAAAGGAAGGCTTTGCATACTCAGCTTTGTTCCTTTCTGGCAGGAGGGAAGTACCTGCTGTCAGAGCATTCCCAGTCCTCAAGGGGTCCACGAAGTAGTCGGGAAGTATAATTTTAATAGAATTAGCTGAAACATTAGCAAATGTCAGGTGGTGGTTTGGTAGTATGTCATTGCTGCTAACTTCGACGTGCTAAGTGTAACATTATTAATAGCTTTTATGCAGGGCTCAGAGGACTAACACTTAGCAAATTAGATTCCTTAGTTTTTGCACTGCTCTTATATTTTAAGGTATATTACTTTGGGCAAACCATTTAACCTCTCTGTGCCTTGGCTTCCTATCTATAAAACAAATCTTATTGTGGCAGCATTCATAAACATTTCAAAAGATACAGATAAAAAGCATTGTAGGGTTCTCCCCTTTCACCCCCACTCCAAAGACCAAGTCAGTCTTTCAAAAAGGTCGTCCATTTTGTTGAGTTCTTTCAATTGCTAACTTAGTTAATTAGCATTTTTCTTTTTTTTAAAAAGATTTTATTTATTCATTTACGAGAAAGACAGAGAGAGCACAAGCAGGGGGAGAGGCAGAGGGAGAGGGAGAAGCAGACTCCCTGCTGAGCAGGGAGCCTGATGCAGGACTCGATCCCAGGACCCTGGGATCATGACCTGAGCCGAAGGCAGACGCTTAACCATCTGAACCACCCAGGCGCCCTAATTAGCATTTTTCTAAAATGCATTTACCAGTCCAGAGCTGAAAAATGTAGTCTATAACTGCTTTTTCTACCTTCTGGGCCTGATTATTTTATTTTTTTAAAAAGATTTTATTTATTTATTTAATTGACAGAGAGAGAGAGAGAGAGAGAGAGAGAGACAGCGTGAGAGGGAACACAAGCAGGGGGAGTGGGAGAGGTAGAAGCAGGCTCCCTGCCCGGCCGAGCAGGGAGCCCGATGCAGGACCTGAGCTGACCAACTGAGCCACCCAGGTGCCCCTGGGCCTGCTTATTTTGCTAATCCCCTTTTACTCAGTGGCTGGTGTCATTGGACTCTCATCTCTAGGCTCCTGGATCTATCCCAGCCCATATTAGAAAGGGAATTTGAGTTCTGTATTAACTCTCTGGGACCTCAACACAAAGCAACTGTGATCAATGTGAAATTTGGTCTCAGTTCTAGGCATTAAGTTCCTTCTTTGTTTCCAAGTCTCCCTCTGTCAAATCTGGCCTTTGGATACTTGTCTTGTAGCCCTGAGCCCAAGTTCTTGCCCTGCAAACTTGCCCAGCACATTATCTCAAGGACCTGAATTCTTTCATCAATTCCTTATAGGGAGAGGAATCCAGACCTGGAAAAAAGCACTGAAGCTGGGGCTCTGCAATAAGCAGCACATTTTCTTAATGCTTGCCACGATTTCCCAATTTTTGTCTGCTCTTGGGCTTCCCAAGGTTGTGTTCCAGCTGCCCACTGACTTAAAACACTTGCATTCTCTGTGTTGAACCAGCCTCCTGCCAGCTGCCTTCCTGGTGACTGCCCATTCCACACCCTCCAGATACTGTCTTTCTGGCTGCTTGCTCATCACACCAGCTGGGTCTGCTTCCGATTCTATGATGTAGCTAGGTCTGGTCTCCACTTCTTCCAGTCTACCTCACCCTTATTACAGTTAATCCTTTTACATTAAACTAAAGCAGATATTTGCTGGTGTGGAAACTGATGTGGTATTGGAATTTTATCCTTGTTTACGTCTTTGTGTTGGAAGAGATTGGGATCACTTCCAAAACCGGCTCAGAGAGCTTTCCTGTCTCTTAGGAGAAACAAATGAACACTTGACAATACCTTGTGTTTAAGACCAAGCCTCAAGGCCACTATTTTAATTGTAAAATTGTATTATTTAAACTTGATCGTGCTTTCAGACATACTTATATATTTTAAAGTATATTTTGGCCAGTGCTCATTCGTGTCTCACAATTTGAAGGTACTTGGAACTTGATGGCTTTGTGGTTATAAGGAAATGAACTAATCAAGGTTGGGGGATAGTGTTCTACAATGGTAGTTTCAACCTTTAAGGTACATTGGAATCTTTTGAAGGACAGATTGCTAGGTCCCACACCCAGAGTTTCTCTGGAGTGGTGCCTGAGAATTTGCATTTCTAACAACATTCTCAGAAGATGTTGACACAATTGCTCCTGGGATTACACTTTGAGAACTGGTCATAATGTTTAAACTGGCCACAGGTAACCAAAAGCTGCTGAGCAGTGTGGATCAGTTCAAATTCTTGTCTGAATGGATAAGGTGGAGGGTGCTGAGAAATAAACGTCTAATTCGTTAGTTCAGTTAGAATGATCGCTGATTTCAGAGGTCTTCTCCACCACTATTACTTAGGAGAACATGGGCAATCATTTACTCTCTTTGCACTTCCGTTTCCACATCCATAAAATAAGAATAGCCTCTACGTTGCCCCTACCTGAGTGTTGGGCAGGTCAAATGAAATGGCATGAAAATGTTTGACTATAGAGTAGGATGGCACCAGGAGGTATTGCAATGGTTTTTCAATCCTGTTCTTAAAATAGCACCAGTTTCCTCTGGATTTCTTGCTTTTTAATTAATTATAGCAGCTTTAATCCAGGAATATAGAATACTTTTATTGCTATAAGAAACTCAAACTTAGAAAAAAAAAAGTTCATTCAATGAGATCAGACATGCCTTATAAACATTACAAAGAGCCAGGAATGATTCCGTCTTTACAGCAGTAAAAAAGAGAAATGGGAGATCCCATCGTGACTTGGGGTGGAGTCAGTTAATCTTTCAACGCTGTTTAGATTGGTCCATTTATAAAAATGGCTACGTTACAGCACGTTAAAATAAAAAATCACCGTGTAAAGTGATAAATCTGTCTACCCCATCTTGTTACATCTCTTGAAATTTCTATTAATCTATCTGTCTTTGGAAGTAGTAAATCCTTCCAATCCTGGTGTGGGTATTTTTCTCACCCGAGGGCCTCCAGCTCGCTCCAAGGGCCAATACAGTTCTTGCTCAGACTGGGCGCATTTGTGACTTTTCATTAGTCACCAGCTGTATCGAATTCTCCCGGGCCTTTAATAAGCTTCGCAGATATTAGCCTCACTGTTCCCAGGTGTTCCATAAGCATCATAAAACGTCAGCCAGGATGCTGACAAGGTTCTAAAGACAGGGTTTGGGACAGTGAAGGCTCGCGTTGGGGCCGGTCAATGCACCTGGCAGGGTGGTTTACCCGGCGCAGAAAGGGGTGTCCCAGAGCCCCGCCCCCCGGGGCCCCGTCCGCGTCCGCGCACGCTTCTTCCCGGCGCCGGCAGGAGGCGCCCGCGGTAGCCGAGGCGCTGCGTGCACCCGCGGGGAGCTGGCCTGGGGGGGCGGAGAGGAGGGGCGGAGAGGAGGGGCTGGAGGGGGCGCGGCTTGCTCCCCGTCCCGGGCGCCGGGCCTCCCTCTCCGCCAGGCCCAAGGCTGGTGGCCGGCGGGGGTCGCGGCGGTGGCGGCGGCGGCTCTGGCGGGCCGCGGGCGCGGGGGCCTGGCTCCGGCTCCGGGTGTTAGGAGACAAGATGGCGGCGGCGCTGTGGAGGCTGGTCTCCTCCTCTCCTCCGCTCTCCTCCGCCCCGCCGCTCGCCGCCTCCTCGGTCTCCTCCTCCTCGTTAGCTGCCTCCTCCTCCTCCTGCAGCAGCCCTAGCGACCGCCGGAGCGCCGGCCCGCTCTCCCGGAGCTCCGGAGGGGGGTAGACGGGGCAGCTGCGGGCTCCAGCGACCGACCGAGGCCGAGCTGGGGCCGGGGCGGGGACGGCGGCGACGGCGGCGGCGGCGGCGGCGGCGCCGGGTGGGGATGGGGTCGCAGACGCTGCAGATCCTCCGGCAGGGGGTGTGGGCCGCGCTCAGCGGGGGCTGGTACTACGACCCGCACCAGGCCACCTTCGTGAACGCTCTGCACCTCTACCTGTGGCTCTTTCTGCTCGGCCTGCCCTTCACCCTGTACATGGTGAGTGTGGGGGCGGGGAGGAGGGTGGCCCCTTCCCGCTTCCCCTTGTCGCTGGCCGGGAAGCGCTGGCGTTCTAGAGTCCCGCGGGTGCTCGCGCCTCCCGGGCTCCGGGCCGGGGTCGCGCCCTCTCCTCTTCCCGGCGCGCGCCCGCCGCCCCCTCGGGGCCCACTGCCCCACTGACTGTAGTGATCCCCTCCCCCACCGAGTCCCCACTCTCTCCTCTTTAGGGTGTCCCTTATGGCGGTGATGACAGGAGGGACGAAGCAGCAGCAGCAGCCCCCACCTGGCGCCCCCGTGTGCCCCACCCTTTTACGGGGAAATAGTAACCTCCTGGGCCCGGTCTTAGGGAGTCCTGAACCTGTAGCCCCTCCAGCCTGTCCACCCAAGAGGAAAGCCCAATTAGAGCTCCCTGCTCTCCACGTTTTGTGGCAGGCGCTGAGCACTCTGCTCCTAAGGGACGCCGCATTCATCCTTGGCACGCGTGCTTATTTGCGCTCCGCTCCCCGGGCCCGGGCCCCGGCCCCCCTTGGGCACTCCCTTCACCCGAGGCGGTTCGCTCTCCTCTCTCCACCTCGCCTCTGGTCCGCGTGCGGGGGGCCTCGGAGCGGGGGAAGAATGCGTGCGGCTCTGTTGGGAACATGATTGTGGGGCGGCCGGGCTCTTCCTCGAGAATAGGTGGTGGTTGAAAACCTGGCTACTCACCTTCCTGCCTCTATAAGATCATTGTTTTTGCTTACCACTGATTCTTTTCTGTTCAGCTCTGTGGTCAGTGGCTGCTGTGTTTCCAGGCCAGCTTTGGGGGGAGGGAGCGGGGGAGATACGGGGAATCTGGCTGGCATTTCAGATTTGTTTGGATTGGTTCAAGGCCGTTTACTGATAGGAAAAAGGAAGTACTGCCTGTTGCTGAATTCAGTACGATCAGCTTCTCCGAAGGATCTAGGTTTTTACGCCGTATTTTCACTGGAAGTTGTACGCACTTTTTTTTTTTTTAACACATTAGGTTAGGGTGGGGCATTAGGGAAACTAATACGGAAGAGAGATGATACTTAAACTTCAGGGTTTTTTTTAAGGTTCAATTAAGTTTTTAAAGTAACCGGAAGGCAGGAAAGGAAAACTTTTTATTTTAGGAGAATTCCTTTTCATGTATTTCTGTTAACTTTGTGGCTCTTCATGGAGCTATATAGTAAGGGTGCTGGATTAGAAAGTCTGGGAGTACGCCTAAAGAAGTGCTAAAGTGAGGCTACCCAATTCTTTCCTAAGTGAAGCTCCTTTTCACTGATTGGCAGGAAAAGTGCCAGCTTGGGGGAAGATGTGCGAAATTTCACATTCTCAAGCAGAGTTTAGTTTTTCATTAAACTTGTTTTGAAGGGACTTACTGCTGGAGGTAAAAAAAAAATTAAAAAAATGTTGATGACTGATGACTTATTTTTTTAGGGGACTTGTTAAGTCTTGTCCCATTCTGAAAATGTATCATGAAGTGTTATAATTTTCAATTAATTCTGGCTTAGGGGGTTCTGTTTGCACTGCTCTACCTTCCAGGAATATGACATCCTTAAGGAACAGGTTAATTACTTCGGGTGTAAGAATCCTCAGGCTGTCACAGAGCTTTCATAGCAGATTTCTCTTATATCCAGGAGAATTGTAAATTTAAGACTGAAACTGGTACTTGAGATGTAAGGATTAGTTGCTGTGCCGCTGTGTAATGTTTCCTTGTAAGCACGTGAACTGTGTTAGTGGCTAAGTCTTTGTGTAATTAGCAAACATTACTAAAGGAAATTAGAGCAAATAGAAAGCAATACATTGAGTTTACTGTTTCATTTTGGGAATTTACTCAGTTAAGTTTAATTCACAAACATTTGTCTACTATGTACTGAGCAGTTTGCTAGATTCTGGGAAAATTGCTTCACTGACTTTCTTGTCTCAGTTAACGGCAAGTCTACTCTCCCTAATCTTTTAAAATATCTCCCTGATTCATGTTTCTCCCTTTTCACATCCAGTTCATCAAATCTTGTGGGTTCTCTTTTCAAAACCCAACTAAAATCCAGTTCATCATCATCATCATCACTCAATTGGTTCAAGCAATCATTATGGCTCCCCTGGATTATTGCAGGATTTTAATGAGGTTCACTGCTTTTATTCTTTAATCTCTATTCTTGTTATGGAAGTCTGGTGATTCTTTGAAACATAGATCATGGCACTCTTCTGCTCTCAGAGCCTGCCCTCCCATGTGTCTCTATTATGCCCCACCCCTTTGCCGCCTTAGAATTTTTCCCACATAATAACTAATATTCCTGCCTCGGGGCTTTCACACTTGCTCCCCCCCACCCCCCATGACTCCTCCCCTCCAGATATCTGTGACTTGCTCCACTTACTCAGATTTCAGTTATATGTGAAGCTCTCCCTGATAACTCTATGTAACATGGCTCCTACAGTATTTTCTAGCCCTCTGTCCCTCCTTTTTTTTTAATATCCCTTATCACTTATTGATATATATTAGTATCTCCTATTTCATTGGAGTATTAGCTCTGAGGAGGGCAGAGACTTTATTTTGCTCACTGCTGTGTTGTCAGGACCTAAATCAGTGCCAGACACATAGTAACCACTCAGATATTGAATGATTAGAAATGTACAAGACACAGCTTCTGCCTTCAAGGAACTTAAAATCTAGCTTGGGGGCAAGGAACAATTTACAAGCATTAGAACTGTTGTGAAAAGGTAAGTACATCGTGACCCTGAGTTTATAGTCAGGATTGATTCTAGTCTAGGGGCAGTCAGCAAAGACGATTTGTCAACATTTTCATTTATTTTATTTTATTTTTTATTTTTTATTTTTTTTTTTTAGGATTTTATTTATTTATTAGAGAGAGAGAATGAGAGATAGAGAGCATGAGAGGGAAGAGGGTCAGAGGGAGAAGCAGACTCCCCGCTGAGCAGGGAGCCCGATGTGGGACTCGATCCCGGGACTCCAGGATCATGACCTGAGCCGAAGGCAGTCGCTTAACCAACTGAGCCACCCAGGCGCCCTATTTTATTTTTTAAAGATTTTATTTATTTGACAGAAAGAGACAGCGAGAGAGGGACACAAGCAGGGGGAGGGGGAGAGGGAGAGGGAAAGGGAGAAGCAGGCTTCCCGCTGAGCAGAGAGCCCCATAGGGGCTTGATCCCAGGACTCTGGGATCATGGCCTGAGCCGAAGGCAGCCGCTTAACCGACTGAGCCACCCAGGCGCCCCTATTTTATTTTATTTTTTAAAGATTTTATTTATACATCTGAGAGAGAGAGAGAGAGAGAGGATGTGCACCCGAGGCGATGGGGAGGGACAGAGGGAGAAGCCAACTTCTGAGCAAGGAGCTGAACATAGGGCTTGATCCCAGGACCAGGATCACGACCTGAGCCGAAGGCAGAGGCTTAACCGACTGAGCCACCCACATGCCCTGATTTGTCAACGTTTTCAGAAATATTACTAGTTCTACAGTATTGAGGCAGACAGTTGGAAGTATACACTTGAGGCAAAATCCAACATTCCATGTAAAAATAAGAGCTCTGACAGTTATAGATTATTATTTGTATATTCTTCCAATAATAACTATCAAGGATAGTGACTATGAAGCGAATAGGTTCTTTATCCCAAACGCTGTGTTCTCATTTTACTGATGAGGACACCTGAGGTCAGCCCCAGATGATTTGTTTTGTGACCTTAGGCAGATAAAGAGCTGGGATTTATAAGGGCTTTTGTAGCCATTGCATAGGTAGTTTTTGTTTTATTTTTATTTTTTATTTTCAAAGACTTAGAGAGTTTGAGCATGTGCATGAAAGAGCACAAGCCCTGGGGGGCCAAGGTGGGGGTGCGGCAGAGGGAGAGGGAAAAGCAGGCTTCCTGCTGAGCAAGGAGCCCTATTTGGGGCTCCATTCCAGGACCCGGGGATCATGACCTGAGCCGAAGGCAGACACCCAATGACTGAGCCACCCAGGCGCCCCTCCTGTTTGTTTTTTTAAATTAAAGACTCAAAGTCTATGAACATATTAAATTAGTAGAGTCTCAGGGCTTTTTGTTTTTTTGTTTTTTTTTAAAGATTTTATTTATTTATTTGAGAGAGAGAATGAGAGAGAGTACGAGAGGGAAGAGGGTCAGAGGGAGAAGCAGACTCCCTGCTGAGCAGGGAGCCCGATGTGGGACTCGATCCCAGGACTCCAGGATCATGACCTGAGCCAAAGGCAGTCGCTTAACCAACTGAGCCACCCAGGCGCCCCTCAGGGCTTTTTGTATAGGAGTAAAACACTTTTGCTGTTAGTAGCTTTTGTGGATACTTTGAAAGGTAGAATTTATAGTTTCTGCAGTTATAAATCATTTAGTGAAAATGAAGAAGTAATTTTTTCCTTCTTTTTACTGTCCCTTCTGTTTCTCTTAAGACACTCACCCCATTTTCTCTTGCTGTACGGTTGACCCTTGAACAACATGGGGGTTAGGGGCACCAACCCCCACTCAGTTGAAAATCCACCGTATAACTTTTGACTCCCCCCCACCCAAAACTTGGCTACTAACAGCCTACCATTGACCCTCAGCTTTACTGGTTACACAAACCGTCAAGTAACACATATTTTGTATGTTAATATGTATTATATGCTGTGTTTTAATAAGGTAAGCTAGAGAAAAGAGTGTTAAGAAAGTCATAAGAGAAAATACATTTATAGTACTCTGCTGTGTTTATTAAGAAAAATCTGTGTTGTTAAAGGATCAACTAATCATTTTTGCACATGACATGTGACAGATGGTGAGCTTTGTAGTCATGAGCTTTGTGGCACTTTTGTGTTGTGGAAAGCAGATTGGAATTGGTGTTGTCTTGATTTGTGAATTTTGGCTCTTACTGATTGTGAGGCCTTTGGGCAAGACTCTGCCTTTCTGAACCTTGATTTACTCATTTGTGAGATATTTCATGTGTATTTTATAAGCAAATATTTATGAAATAAAAAGTTATTCACCTTCAGAGTGGCCTTTAGTAAATGTCATTTGGAAGAATGGCCAATTAGAACACCGATTTCCTCTATAATGCTGTATGACTGGAAATTAGATAACTCTTGATTTATTAGTCAAACTGTTAACTTGTTGATTATTGTTTTCTTCTCCAAATATTATATCCCTAGATGATGAACTATATATATATATTTTAAAGATTTTATTTATTTTGACAGACAGCGAGAGAAGGAACAGAAGCGGGGGAGTGGGGGAGGGAGAAGCAGGCTCCCTGCTGAGCAGGGAACCTGATGCAGGGCTCGATCCCAGGACCCTGGGATCATGACCTGAGCCACCCAGGCGCCCCCCTAGGTGATGAACTATGTAACATTAAAATCAATTTATATAAATGTCAGAATCACTTGAATTTGAACGTGTTAAAAATGTGCGTGTGCGTGTGGTCATTCTGATGCAGAATATCTGGAGGGTGGCCCATTTGTTTGTATTTTATAGACATCCAGGTCAGCTTAAAAAACCTGATCAATATGCCCCTAAGTCCCATCCTCTGACCTAAATCCAGCTGCCTACTCATCATATCCTCTTGGCTGTCCCACAGGCATCTCAGAGATACCATGTCTAAATTGTTCTTGATTGCCTGCTAACCCTTCCCCACACCATGACGACCAAACTTGTTTTTTTACTCTTTGTCACTCTAGTTAATGGCACCATCATGTATGTAGTTGCTCATACTGTCTTCCTCCCCCTTGCCTTAAAGGCAAATCTTACTGGTTCTATCCGAGTATCTCAGACCTTCCTTTCCACTTCCTAGTTCACACTGTTTCTTTTTCATCTGTACTACTACTATAGCTTCTATTCTTGCCTTTTACAGCTCTTAACTCTGCAAAGTAGAAGACATCCATCTATTCATGTCATTCTCCCTTTTTAATATCCTTCAGTGATTTTCTTTTACACTTAGAATAAAATCCAAAATTCTTACTAAGGCCTCAGTTAAACTAATTCTACCTTTGTCTGCAATTTGTGCCACAGTTACACCACTGGACTTTTGGTTACTTCAACCTACTGAGCTTGTCTTCCTTCAGGGCCTTTGCACGTGCTGTGACTCCTGACAGGATATTCTTCCCTCTGCTCTTTGCAAAGCTGGCTGCTGCTTGGTTGTTAGGGCTGGGCTTAAATACCATCACCTCAGAGAGGTCTGACCTGATAGCCATAATCAGGTTCTCTCTCTTTTTTCCAGCATTCCACCCTGTAATTTTCTTTTATGGTTCTAAACATAAACACGTATCTTTGTTTACTTATTTGCTGTCTCTAATACCTCTCCCCCACCAATACCTAGTACATTCTGTGAGGCCTGGGATCATGTGATTTATTTGGCATTGTGTATCCAGTGTCTGTTGTCATGCTTGGCTGATACAAGCTTTGACTAAATACTTGTTGAAAGAATTTTTCATAATATATGTGAACCTTCTTTAGACTTACCAACATAACTGACAGAGAAAATTTAGGAGTGGGGAATTACTTTGGTAGGCTGTATTGTATGGTGGAGTTACATCTTACCTGGGGGTTAGGTTCAGTATCAGTGTGCATGACAGAAATCAAATATAGAATTATTGAAAAATCAAATGTAGAATAACTCTGGAAAAGCCCTTAAATTACTCAAAGTGTAGCATATATAAGTTTTTTTGTATATGAAACTTCATAAACATATTCACACATACATATAGTAATATATACTATATAAATCTATGGAGAGATTATATTCAGAAACTAAATTGTCCATATCAAATTTATGAAGGTTTCAATTTTTTCTTCCAGGTTATTTTATTGTATTTTCTGTAGCTGATGTTTATCATCTATGGAATGATAAAAACCCTTTATTAGTAAGGATTTCTCTGAGGCCCTCATGTCATTTTCTTTTGCAAAGATTTAAAAATATTTTAAAGATGTAAACAGTATTTTGTTATGATGACTATAGGACTAAAACAGTTTGTTTCCTAAAAAGTTTTTAATTAGGGAAGTTATTGTATTATAAGTTAGCACTTAAACGTGATTATTTATTAGTATCTTATTAGTATCTTCTCTGTCTTTTTTTTTAAGATTTTATTTATTTGAGAGAGAGAATGAGAGAGCACATGAGGGGGGGAGGGTCAGAGGGAGAAGCCGACTCCCTGCTGAGCATGGAGTCCAATGCGATGCGGGACTCCATCCTGGAACTCCAGGATCATGACCTGAGCCGAAGGCAGTCTAACCAACTGAGCCACCCAGGTGCCCCTCTTCTGTGTCCATTAGGGAAAGTTTGATGAATAGTTGGTGGTCTGTTTTGACCTATATCCTGTGCCTTTTCATACCAGTATTTTCAACCGTAAGTATCAAGGTATATGTAATTGTTTCCATAATTGGCTATAACATAGATATAGCTCTTGTCTCAAGTCACCTATAATAAATTAAGGATACATTAAGATGGTTTACAAATGAAGTTCCCAGGAAAGCAGCCATATTTGTCAACTTCTAGAAATGCTTGTGAATTTACAAAAATAGCTATTGATTGCTAAAATCTTTTAGTGTCTTTTGTTAAAGATAGAATATTTTCTACCATTTGAGAAATTACTCCCAGTTGTTAAATCATTTGGTAATTGAAAAACTAGGAAGGTTTCTATTCCTTTTCCTGCCTTCAAATACATATATTTAACCGCGTAGTTGGCCTTTGCTAGCTAGCTTTACTGAAAGTTAAATTTTTCCAACATTTTATTATGAGAATTTTCAGACATAGAGAAAAGTTGGGAGAATTATACCCACCACCTGGCTTCTATAATTTTTTAAATTACATGTCGTGTATCTGTGTACCCCTCAATCTATTAAGACCTTTTTTTTTTTTAAGATTTTAATTTATTTATTTGACAGAGAGTGATAGTGTGATGGGAACACAAGCAGGGAGAGGGAGAAGCAGTCTTCCCGCTGAGCAGGGAGCCCGATGTGGGGCTTGATCCCAGCACCCTGGGATCATGACTTGAGCTGAAGGCAGACGCTTAACCACCCAGGTGCCCCTTAAGACCCTTTTTTTAAAGGGGGATGCTTGTGAAGTAACTTGCAGTCATCAATACAGATTACCCTAAACATTTCAGCATGCATATCATCAGTTAGAGTTCTAATAGTCACAAATCCTAGCAAACCATTGGATGAGTTTTGAATTTTGATAAATACATGCACCTGTGTAGTGCAGCCCCATCATGTTGTTGACCATTAATGTCACCCCAGAAACTTCCTGCTTGCCCTTCCCAGTCAACTCTCTCACCCTTACTCTGAATATTTTCCCCCATCGTAGATTAGATTATCCTGTTCTAGAACTTCATTTAAATGGAGTCATGTAGCATTACCTTTGTGTTAAGCCTTTTTCATTCAGCATAATGTTTTTGAGATTTATCCATGTTGTATACATCAGTAACTTGTTCCTCTTTACTGGTGAGCAGTGTTCTTTTGTATGAATATATTATAGTTTGTTCATCTTTAGTCTCCTGTAGAGAGGACCTTATTTCACTTTTTGGCTTTATGGTAGGGTTGCTTGGCAATTTTGAAGATACCTTTGAAGAATGTGAGTTCAGATTGTTGAAGAGGAATGTTCAGGAGAGAAATTTGGGGTGAACTTTACTCACAAATTATCACCTCTGTATAGTTGTCACCGACAGGGGATAATTCCAAGCCACAAGTAGATAAGATCTGGGGATAATTCATTAAAAAGAATATGGGTCAGACAGAACTCCAAGGCCTAAAAATCATCAGTTAAAAATCAGCAAAGGAGATAAGAAAGGCAAGAAGAAAATGAAGAAAGGAACCTGTTACAGAAGCCATCGGAAGAGAGTATTTTGAAAAGAAGAAAATGGTAAAAACAAAACAACCACAACAAAAACCAACTTGCCCTCTGAGAAGGCTGTCCTAATTTAAATTCTCATCAGCATTGTTGAGAGTACTTCCCACCTCCACTCAACACTTTCCCAAACAGGGTGTTATTGTTGTAAATTTATTATTCAATGAATGTTAAATAAAACTATTTCAGTAATATTCTGTTTTTGACAGAAGTTTCCCTAGAAGTACTTTTTAATTCAAACTTAGTACAAATTAAGGATTTTATGGCACTAACGTATATCACATAACTTAATCTTTGATTTTTTTTTTATATTCTGTAGTCGGATAATTTTCATAGCAGGCAACTGATAAATAAGCAAAATGTTTCTTTGAGAAGAGGTTGATTGTTTCTGTTATGTATAATTTGAGGTAAATCAGATGGTTTTCCTGTGTCTGCATAGCTGGGGAGGGCGGAGAGTTCTTTTGTAGGTGGGCTGAGACACCCAAGATACCCAGGAATAGTAACACAAAAATAGCATTGACTAATGGTATGGAAAAGGGCATATTGCAACATATGTTTTCCTACTGGTGTCTTCTTTAATATATATAGGTGCATTTTACCAAATCACAATAAAATTAGTAGCTACTGATTCTGATTGTTTATTTCCTGAAAAAGTTGGTTAAATGCTTTCTTTGGTAGAATTGTAAAATAGTTCAGAATTTCTTTCTCTTATCATTAGAACCAGAGGGGTTGTATCTTTTTAAACTTGCACTGCTGGTGCTAGTCTCTGTGTTGCTTTGTGTTATGATAAGAAAGAAAAAACCTAGGGAAAGGCAAGCCATTTCCTTTTGAGGTTTTTAGGGGAAAAAAAAGTTCTATTCTGTAGAGCTTTGTACAGACCAAATAGAACCCCGAGTGCCAACTGTGCTGAGAATAGGCAGGAAGATTAGTCACAGATTTGAGAAGCTTGAATTATGTATCTGGGTGTTTTCCTTTTCCTACCCTTCCTTACTGCCTGAGTGTTGTCTAGACGTAAACTAAACAGATTTAACCACTAAAGTTATCTTTAAAACTTTATATTTTGAAATAATTTTAGATTTACAGAAAAGTCACCAAAACAGTATAGTTTTTGTATACCCTTTGCCCAGCTTTATCTAATATTAAAATCTTACATAACCATGGTGCGTTTATTAAAATGAAGAAATTAACATTGGTACAGAACTGTTAAACTATAGGCTATGTGGATTTCACTAATTTGCCCACTAATATTCCCTTTCTGTTTTAGGATACAATCCGGGATATTTAATTGCATTTAGTATCCTCTAATACGGTTTTCTTGCTGCTTTCCTTTACCATTTTGGGATTCTGTTTTTTTAAGGAATTTTACAATTTACAACTACTTATTAAATTGTATATTATAAGAAAAATTAATGAAAGGTTTTATGTCTGGGATCAATACATTTGAGATGGACATGAGGAGTGTATTTTTTTCTTTTAAGATTTTACTTACTTATTTGATAGAGACACAGCAAGAGAGGGAACACAAGCAGGGGGAGTGAGAGAGGGAGAAGCAGGCTTCCCGCAGAGCAGGGAGCCCGATGCGGGGCTCCATCCCAGGACCTGGAATCATGACCTGAGCGGAAGGCAGATGCTCAATGACTGAGCCACCCAGGTGCCCCACAAGGAGTGTATTCTGAATGATTTTTGAATCATGCATTGCCCATTAACCTATGTTATGCTGTTTTAAAATTGAAATATTTCACATATGAGAAATTGTATGAAATGAAATAATGTTAAAGATGAAAATGACTTTAGACATTCACGTAAAATGGACAGCAGTGTCTTAGCTTCCTGTATAATGCTGTTCTTCCCAATTTATAAATTAGAGGCCATGAGACAAATATACAACCATATTACAGGGGTAGAATATGACTAATTCCTTATGTGTCATACAGTGTTCAGGAATTGGAAGGAGGATGCACATATTTCCTAGAAGGCTGTATGCAAAGGATAATTCTACATTCAAAACATTTACTGTATGCTGGGCACTGTGGTAGGCTTTGAGGTGGGGGGACCTTTATGAGGTTTGTTATTTGAGTTGGAGCAGTGTTTCCCATAATCTTCCCACCAGGGAAATGAATCTTTGTTCTGGAGAAAAGATTGTTTATTAAAAGAAAATATATTCTGAGGTGTAGTGATTTGCTCTGCTATGAAGTATTTTTTGTAGTATATCCAACGTTAAATCTTCCTCAGTGAATTATTTTTTTAACTTCACACAATATCATTTATATCCATAATAATACTGTCTCTGAATAAGTGTCTGGAATGGTTAAAGGAAAGGATATAAAAACAAATAGTTAAAAAGAACCCAGATGAACCGATTATCATTTGCACTGTCTTATTTATGCCACAACATACGCCACAGATGAAGCATTGCACATCATTTCCACAAGCATCACAGACCCTTGAGACAGAATCCAAGTGAACTTTGCAAGGGAGTAAAGAGGGCTTTTGGGTCATTTTAGTAAGGAAATCCTCAATTTAAAGGTTTTTTAAAGGTAAATAAATTTAGTTGATCTAAAAAAATTGTATTATCAAAAAATCTTACCTTTTTTCAGTCGTTTATGCCACAGGAATATTAAAATATGCAGTATGTGCTATTGAAGAATAGGCTTAGAGTACTTTTTTTCAGTTTCTTAATATGAATTTTTATATGAACAAGAAAGTTGGAAGAATAACACATATTCATCCATATCTCTGCTTAGATTCAGCAGTTATGAACCTTTTGAAAAATCATATTTATGGGGTACCTGGGTAGCTCAGTTGGTTAAGAGGCTGACTCTTGATTTTGGCTCAGGTAATAATCTCAGGGTCGGGCGCCTGGGTGGCTCAGATGGTTAAGCGTCTGCCTTCGGCTCAGGTCATGATCCTGGAGTCCTGGGATCGAGTCCCGCATCAGGCTCCCTGCTCCTTGGGAGCCTGCTTCTCCCTCTACCTCTCTCTCTCTCTCTCTCTGTCTCTCATGAATAAATAAATAAAATCTTTTAAGAAAAAAAAAATCTCAGGGTCATGAGATTGAGCCCCGCCGCAGGTTCTGTGCTGAGCAGTCAGCACAGAGCCCACTTGTCCCTTACCCCTCGCCCTCCACTCCCACCCTGCTAGTGCATGTGTGCGCGCTGTCTCTCAAATAAAATCTTAAAAAAATCATATTTGCTTCAACTATATACTGATACATATATCAGTACATATATCTGTATACACATTCTTTTACATGTATACATCTGATACATCATGACTTTACCACTAAATGCTTCAGGCTTCATCTTCATAACACTTTTATCATATTGAAGATAAAATAATTCTCTTATACCTAACATCTAGTTTATATTCAGACTTCCCCAGTTATTCCCCAAAATGTCATTTATAGCTAGTTTTTCCAAACCAGGGATGCAGTTAGTGTTTAATCATTTCTCCCCCATTAGGGCGCCTGGGTGGCTCAGATGGTTGAGCGTCTGCCTTCGGCTCGGGTCGTGGTCCCGGGGTCCTGGGATCGAGTCCCGCATCGGGCTCCCTGCTCCTTGGGAGCCTGCTTCTCCCTCTGCTTCTCTCTCTCTCTCTCTCTCTCTCTCTCTCTCCCTCTGTTTCTCATGAATAAATAAATAAAATCTTTAAAAAAAAAATCATTTCTCCCCCATCCAACTGACTTTAATTAGTCAAGGCTAATAATCTTTTTTTTTTTAAGATTTTATTTTCTTGAGAGTGGGAGAGAGCACGAGTGAGGAGAAGGACTGAGGGAGAAGCAGACTCCCTGCTGAGCAGGGAGCCCAGCCCTATGAGGGGCTTGATCCCAGGATCCCCGGGATCACGACCTGAGCCGAAGGCAGATACCTAACCGACTGAGCCACCCAGGCACCCCAAGGCTAATTATCTTATAGAATGTCCTACATTATGGATTTGTCTAATTGTAATGTCATTTGTTTCCTCTCTATTCTCTGTAGTTCCTGTAAACTTAAACTTTATTGTCCAGAGTTATAGTTTTTAGAATTCACATATTTTAACATGATATTTAACATGATTAGTGTTGTATTGCAAATTTCCCTTTCATTGTTGCTTTGCCTTTGATTTGGTAATCTTACATATTTACTGACAGATTTTACTGGCATCATTTTTGTTCATATGCAGTGTCACTGTTACTCAAGCTTTCGTTATGTGTCTATTTTGGCTTAATAAAAATGTATTGGTACATAAAATAAGGAAAGTCAAAGTAATTGTAAAATCACAGAATGCACCACATAGCTTTTCCCACTATTGTAGGCATTGGCGTGTGGCTTTCAACTAATTATAACTTTATATTTTTTTTGCTCGTTAATAGGTTGAGGAGAATTAGAATTTTCCATGGGATGGTTTCAAACTATGCCCCACACTTCTCTGCTCACTCTGAGTCACTGTTCATCTCTTTTCCTTCTCTTGCAGCAAAAGGTGTATCAGCACAGGCTAGAGTGAGGCTGTTGTAGAGATAATCCTGAGTCTGCCTTTCATTAATTTTTAAAGGAAGTTATTGAGCAGCTTTGGAAGACTATTGGAAATTCTTTTTATGTTCCTTGCTAGTGACTGTCATGATGCTCTACTTGAGAATTGCTGGCATATAGCCCGGGACACAGGCTTCTTCACAGGTGATACATGGGACAGAGCTGTCGTTACCTTTCTTAAAAAAAGAATCCCAAACCCACCATCTAATAATTGGGAATTAACTTGCCTGAGGTTCTATTTTGCTTCATTCCAATAAATCTGTACCTGAGAGGAGATTCTGGACATGTATAAAAACAACAACCCCAAATGTACCAACAGAAAAAGCCCATTGGTGACTCTGATAGATAACTCAAGTTAATAGCTACTAGCCTGGGAGGTCTTGGTCTCTTATTTGTGAATGTCTGAAAATAACTTATTGTTTCCTGGTTAGGTTGTTGGTTTAGGTCTCTGCATTTTTCATCAGTGAATAAATTACTGAATAACTTTAATTCAGTTATGTTGTCGGTTTAGGTCTCTGCATTTTTCATCAGTGAATAAATTACTGAATAACTTTAATTCAGCCTGAATTATCAGTATCAGTACTTGTATAGTACTGATAATAGTGGTGCTTACATGGTGCTTTTTAATATTTCTTGAGCATTTCACTTTCCAGTTAAAAAAATCAGTTTTAGGTATTACCATGAAAACAGTACTGTCTGTGGAAACTGTATGAGTATATACAGTCCATAATAAAGGTATAGTCCAAAGCAAAAGACCAAAGTAAGAATCAGCAATGCTGTGGTGTGCATTTGTGTATAGAAGATCTTCCTTATGGGAGTATACAGCATAAGATTCTAGAAAAGAAATTGCTAGGTCAAAGAGTATGCATATTTAAATTCACCTAGATGTTGCCAAATTACACCTCAAAAAAACCTATACCAATTTATATTTTCATCGATGTGAAAGGACCTGTTTCCTTTTGTTCTCACCAACACTGGTTATTACAAATTTTTTGCAGTGTGATAGTGTAAAATGGCATCTTGTTTTAATTTGTTTCTTCAATAAGTTCAAGTATCTTCATATGCTTAGTAGACATATTTTTTAAGTTGCTTTCTGTATCCTTTATCTTTTGAAAGTCATGTTATGCTAAGTGATTTTTTTTTTTTTAAGATTTTATTTATTTCACAGAGAGACACAGCAAGAGAGGGAGAAGCAGGCTTCCCGCTGAGCAGGGAGCCCAATGCGGGGCTCCATCCCAGGACCCTGGGATCATGGCCTGAGCCAAAGGCAGACACTTAAGGACTGAGCCACCCAGGCGCCCCTGTTGTGCTCAGTGATTTTTGAGAGCCCTTTTATGTATAAAAATCAGCTCTTTGTCATATATTAAATTTTCTCCCTACTTTGTCTTTTAACTTTATGATTGAGTTTTTTGAACATACAAATTTAACATTTTTAGTAGCCACATTTACTAGTTTTCTTCGGGCTTTTGAAGCCCTTCCCTATTAAAAGTATTAAAAAAATCCATGTTTTCATCGAATTTTTTAAATTTGGGAATAAATTTGCATAGTTAGATTAAAACACACACATATTACTCTAAAGGTGGTAAAAATTTGCCCTTTTATTTATTTATTATTTATTTGTGAGAGAGAGAATGAGAGAGAGCATGAGAGGGAGGAGGGTCAGAGGGAGAAGCAGACTCCCTGCTGAGCAGGGAGCCCGATGTGGGACTCGATCCCAGGACTCCAGGATCATGACCTGAGCCAAAGGCAGTCGCCCAACCAACTGAGCCACCCAGGTGCCCAAAATTTGCCCTTTTATACCTGCCCACCATCTTCCCAGTTCTCCACTTGTACTATCTCCCATAAGAAACCACTGTGAATCTCACCACAACCTACAGATTCAAATTCCCCCACCTACAGTATTCTGTATATTGTTCCCCCCACACTTAATATATCTTAAACATATATGCATCAGTACCAAAAGGGTTTCTTCAGTGTTTGTTTGTTTTTTTCTTTTTTTTCTTTTTTTGAGATACACTTGATGTATAGCATTATGTTAGTTTCTGGTATACAACATAATTCGATATTTGTATATATTGTGAAATGATCACAATAAGTTAACATCTGTCACCATGCATCGTTACAATTTTTTTGTGAGGAGATCTTTTAAGATTTATTCTCTTAGCAACTTCCAGATATGCAATGCAATATATATATATTTTTAAGGTTCTATTTATTTGACAGAGAGAGACACAGCGAGAGAGGGAACACAAGCAGGGGGAGTGGGAGAGGGAGAAGCAGGCTTCCTGCCGAACAGGGAACCCAAAGCTGGGGTTGATCCCAGGACCCTGGGATCATGACCTGAGCCTAAGGCAGACGCTTAACGACTAAGCCACCCAGGTGCCCCTGTGATACAATATTTTCTTTTTTAAAGATTTTATTTATTTATTTATTTATTTATTTATTTATTTATTTATTTATTTGAGAGAGAATGAGAGATAGAGAGCATGAGAGGGAAGAGAGTCAGAGGGAGAAGCAGACTCCCCGCTGAGCAGGGAGCCCGATGTGGGATTTGATCCCGGGACTCCAGGATCATGAGGGGAGCCGAAGGCAGTCGCTTAACCAGCTGAGCCACCCAGGCGCCCCCTTGCTATACCACCTTGCGATACAGTATTATTAACTGTACATTATATCCCCATGACTTATTTTAGAACTGGAAATTTTTACCTTTTGACCTCCTTCACCCATTTTGTCTATCACCCCACCCCCCACCTCTGGTAATCACTACCAGTCTGTTCTCTGTATCGATGAGCTCAGTTGTTTTAGTTTTGTTTTTAGATTCCATGTATACGAGAGATCATGTTTATTTTTTACCCCTCTGTCTGACTTAATTCACTTAACATAGTGCCCTCAAGGTCAATCCATGTTGTGGCATATAGCAATATTTCCTTGTCTTTTATGGTTAGATAACATTCAGTCGTGTGTATATACCACAGTTTCTTTATCCATTTATCCATTGATGAACACTTAGGTTGTTTCTGTGTCTTGGCTTTTGTAAATAATGCTGCAGTGAATGAAGGGGTGCATATATTTTTTCAGGATAGAGTTTTGTTTCCTTTGGCTAAATACCCAGAAGTAGAATTGCTGCATTATATGTTAGTTCTACTTTTAACTTTTTGAGGAACTTCAGTACTCTTTTCCATAGTACCAATTTACATTCCCATCAGTGGTACACAAAAGTTCCCTTTTCTCCACATCCTTGCCAACACTTGTTATTTCCTGCCTTTTTGATGATAGCCATTCAAACAAGTGTGAGATATCTCATTGTGGATTTGATTTGCATTTCCCTGGTAGTAATGTTGAGCACCTTTTCATGTACTGTTGGCCATCTTTATGTCTTTGGAAAAAGTCTGTTCAGATCCTCCATCCATGTTTTAATCTGTTTGATGTTTTCCTGTTGAGTTATAGGAGTTCTCTATAATTTTGGATATTAGCCCTTTATCATATATAGGATTTGCAAGTATTTTCTCCCATTCAGCAGGTTGCCTTTTCTTCTTCTTTTTTTTTTTTTTTGCCTTTTCATTTTGTTGATGGTTTCCTTTGCTGTGCAGAGCATTTTAGTTTGATGTAGTGCCACTTGTTTATTTTTGCTTTTGTTGCTTTTGCTTAAGGTGTCAACCCCCAAAAAAACCTTGCCAGGACTAATGTCAAGGAGCTTACTTCCTATGTTTTCTTCTAGGGGTTTTATGGTTTCAGGTCTTAGGTTTCTAAGTCTTTAATCCATTTTGATGTATGGTGTAAGATAGTGGTCCAGTTTCATTCTTTTGCACATGATTGTCCAGTTTTCCCAAAACCATTTATTGAAGAAACTGTCCTTTCCCCATTGTATATTTTGGATCCTTTATTGTAAATTAATTGGCCATATATGTGTGGGTGTATTTCTGGGCTCTTTGTTCTACTGATCTGTGTGTCTGTTTTTGTGTCAATACCATACTGTTTTAATTATGGCAGCTTTGTAATGTAGCTTGAAATCAGGGAGTGTGATGCCTCCAACTTTGTTCTTTTTCAATATTGCTTTGGCTCCTTTGAGTCTTTTGTGGTTCCATACAAATTTTAGGACTGTTTCTTCTATTTCTTTGGAAAATGACATTGGAATTTTGTTAGGGATTGCATTGAGTCTAATTGCTTTGGGTAGTATGGATATTTTAGCAATTTTTAAAAAGATTTATTAGGGCTGAGGGGCAAAGGGAGAGGGAGAGAGAGTCTCCCAACTTGGGGCTCGATCTCATGACCCTGAGATCACAACCTGAGCTGAAACCAAGAGTGAGTTGCTTAACTGACTGCACCACCCAGGCATCCCTGGACATTTTAGCAATATTAATTGTTTCAATCCATGAGCATAGAATATTCATTTATTTGTGGTTCGCTTTCAGTGTCTTTCATCAGTGTCTAACAGTTTTCAGTGCACAGGTCTTTTACCTCCTTGGTTAAATTTATTCAGAGGTATTTTATTTTTTGATCAGTTGTAAATGGGATTGTTTTCTTAATTTCTCTGATAGCTTGTTATTAGTGTATAAAAACTTAACAGGGTTGCCTCGGTTGAGAGGCTGACTCTTGGTTTCAGCTCAGGTCATAATCTCACACAGGTCATGGGGTCAAGCCCCCTGTTGGGCTCAGTGCTTAGCGGGGAGTCTGCTTGAAGATTCTCTCCCTCTGCTCCTCTGTGTGTGCTCCCTTACCCTCCTCAAAAAATAAATCTTTAAAAAAAAGAAACAACACATTTTGGTATATTGATTTTAAATCCTCACCTTTTTGAATTCATTTATTTATTCTAATAGATTTTCTTGGTATTTTGGTTTAAACAGTCTTTGAGTTTTTCTAAATATAATATGTCATCTGCAAATAGTGAGTTTTATTCCTTCCTTTCCAATTCGGATGCCTTTTATTTCTTTTTCTTACCTAATTGCTCTGGCTAGGACTCCTAATACTATGTTGAATAAAAGTAGTAAGAGTGGGCATCCTGCCTTTTTCCTGATCTATTAGAAGCTTTCAGCTTTTCACTGTTAAGTCTAATATTAACTGTGGGCTTGTTATATAAGGCCTTTATGTTGAGGTATGTTCCTTCTATACCCACTTTGTTGAGAATTTTATAAATGGATGTTGACTTTTGTCAGATGCTTTTTCTGCATCTATTGAGCTGATCATATGATTTATCCTTCATTCTGTTAATGTGGTCTATCACATTGATTTGCAAATTTGTTTTTTCTTCAGATTTTATTTATTCATTTGGCAGAGAGCACAAGTGGGGGGGCGGGGAGCGGCAAGCAGAGGGAGAAGGAGAAGCAGGCTCTCTGCTGAGCAGAGAGTCTGACCTCAGGGAGGGGGGGCGGGGCGGGGTGGTCTCTCTCCCAGGACTCTGGGATCATGACCTGAGCTGAAGGCAGATGCTTAACTGTCTGAACCACCCAGGCACCCCTGATTTGCAGATGTGAAACCATTCTTTTTTTTTTTTAGGATTTTATTTATTTATTTGACAGAGACAGCGAGAGAGGGAACACAAGCAGGGGGGTGGGAGAGGGAGAAGCAGGCTTCCCACAGAGCAGAAAGCCCAATTCAGGGCTCCATCCCAGGACCCTGGGATCATGACCTGAGCCGAAGGCAGACACTTAACAACTGAGCCACCCAGGTGCCCCTGTGAAAAACCATTCTTGCACCTCTGGAATAAATCTCACTTGATCGTGTTGTGTAGGATTCTTTTAATGTATTATTGAGTTTGGTTTGTTAATATTTTCTTGAGGATTTTTGCATCTATGTTCATCTGAGATATAGGCCTGTAATTTTCTTGTGGTGTCCTTGTCTGGTTTTGGCATCAGGGTAATGCTGACCTCATAAAATGAGTTTGAAACTGTTCCTTTTCTCTTTTTTGGAAGATTTTGAGAAGGATTGTTATTCTTTAAATGGTAGAATTCATCAGTGAAGCTGTCTGGTCCTGAATTTTTGTTTGTTGGGTTCAGTTTTTTTTTAAATAGTTGCAAAGAATTCCATTGTGTGTATATATTATTTATATATATACATATATTTATATATCTTATATAATGTATGTATAATATATTTATACATTAATATATATTATCTATCTTATATATTATATGCATATATATTATATATATAGACATTTAATTTGTTTGCCAACTTCTGTTAACACAAACCATACTGGGGTAAATAATTTGTATAAATGTCATCTTAGCTGTGTCCAGGTATAGTATTAAGATAAATTCCTAGAAATGAGATTGCTTGTTCAGAGGATAAATGCTTCTGTAATTTTGAAAGATATTGCCAAATTGCCCTTCAGAGGGGTTGTATTACTCAGCATGCTTGGAAGCAATACATGAGATTATGTTTGTGCTCACATGTGCCACAGCCTCACATAGTTTTGCTATTTTCATAGGTAAGAAATAGTATCTTAGAGCGGTTTGATTTGCATATCTCTTACTTTGATTGGGGTTGACCAGCTTTTCATACGCTTAAGAGTTTTTTTTTTTTCATTTCTCTGTGAAGAGTTCATGTGCTTTATCTATTTTCTCTTCGCTTTTTCTTATATCTGAGCACTGCTCCATATTAAGATTAGTCCTTTGTAATATAATTGCAGACATCTAATAATTTTATAGTCTAGCCCATTTGGAATTTATTTTGCTGTAAGCAATGTGTAATTGTCTAGTTAAAAAATTTTTTTTGATAGGCCGTTGTCCCAATCAACCTAATTTATTAAACCATCTCATATTTTTCTTAATAGTTTAAATGCCATCCTTTTCATAATCTAAGTTCCCACTGGGGTATTTGGTTTCTGTTTTATCAGCTCTTAACATGAATACCATATTTTTTTGGTAACCCTTGTTTTATATATGTAAATATTTTTCACAGTAGGAGTGTTGTTAGTTCTACTAGGTTTTTTGTTTTGGTGCTGGTTTTTGTTTTGTCTTTTGCTATTCTTGCATGTTTATCCATTTTGTTCAGTTTCCCAGGCATGCTATGGAATTTGTGATTGGAAGGCATTGAATTTGTAGATTACTTCAGGGAGGGAAATTTGATTTCTTTATAATACTGAGTTAAGGTGATCTCTTCCTTTCTCTTATGTTCCTAAAGAGAATTTTTAAGTTTTTTTTCTGTTAACCTTGTACATTTTCCCTTATTATTATTATTATATTTTAATTTTTAACATAGTATAAATAGAACCATTTCTTTTACTGTTTCTAACTGGTCATTGGTTATGTATAAGAAAACTATTGATTTTTTAAAAAAATAACTTATTTTGTTTTGTTTTTAAGATTTTATTTATTTGAGGGAGAGGGAGAGAGACCAAGCAAGAGAGTGTAAGCGGGGAGAGCGGCAGAGGGAGAGGGAGAAGCAGGCTCCCCACTGAGCAGGGAGCCTGATGAGGGACTTGGTCCCAGAATTCTGGGATTACAACCTGAGCCGAAGGCAGACACTTAACCGGCGGAGCCACCCATGCGCCCCCCAAATAACTTATTTTAGAATAGTTGTAGACTTAACAGAAAAGTTGCAAAGGTGGTACAAGAAATCCCATATATCCTGCACTCATTTCTTCCTGTTGATTACATCTTGGATTACTATGGTACATTTATCATAACCAATGAACCAATATTTGATAAATCATTATTAACTTAAAAGTCCATATTTTATTTAGATTTCTTTAGTTTTTACCTAATGTCCTTTTTCTGTTTCAGGATCCCATCTAAAACAATTGATTTTAATTTACTGATTTTGCAACCAGACACTTTATTAAATTAGCTTATTTTTTTCTAATAATTTCTCCTTATTCTAAAAGGATTTTCGGATATGCAGTTATGTTTGTAAAAAAATAATTTGAAGTTCTTTCCAATATTTATACTTTTTTCTGTTGTGTAATTGCCCTGCATAGTACTTTATATATTTGTATTAAATAATGTTGAAAATACAGACAGCCTTACCTGGTTCCCAACTTTAATGGGAATGCTAGTGTTTTACTATTAAGCATAATATATTTTTATTTGAAGTATAGATTCCTTTTCTTTACCATGTTATAGAAACATGTCTCTATTTTTTAATGACTTTAGTTGTGCACTGTCAGACAAAATATTTACCTTCGGGTATTCTGAGGTCTCACAAGTCTTACCTAGCTCATCTTTTTTTGTAGCTCATCTTTGGTTCCTCTGAGCCATTTCTATTTGGAGGTCTTTCTGTTTGCTTATCTTAGTTTTTTTTTGGCCACTACATTGCTTAAACGTGATTGAAAACATGGTTATTGTGCCATTATTACATGCCCATGCATCATCCACTTTCACATTTTCTCCTCTAATCATCTCCATAGCCATGTGAAATGAAGATGCTGTTATCCCGTTTGACAGTTGAAGAAACTGGCTCAGGGTCATGCACCTCGCCCTGCCACTTTTCCCCTTTGACAGGACCACCAGCGCATCTCTCTTCACCATCCTCCTCCACACAGATGCGCAAGGTGCTTTTCTGATTAATCTCCTGAAAGCCTACCTGTGATGGATTTGAGATGAATTTAGTGTCCCCTGATCTTTTTTGATATGTATTCTGAACCTGGAACTCTCAGAGCTGCCCTTCCCATCACTGTCTAATTATATCCTAATCTTGGCTCCTTTTGACTGCATATTGTGTGAATACAATGGAAGCCCATTATAAAACACAATGTTCTCCCAGGGATTTCATTATGGTTCTCATCTATACTTAAAGGGAGATAATTTGTCTCACTCATCATTTTGGAGGGAGGGGTTACTTAGCCTTATTCTATGGCATGTATTATAAATGGATTTTATTAAAATTTAATGTCCTTTCACTTACTGGTCTAATGTGGGGTTCTTTCCCTGCTATGTTTATATAAAACACTATTTCCTTCTTGCTGCTGCTATTGCATGTGCTCCTTCACACCAGCTGCAGAGGTACAGCATTTGCAGTCTGCTTATATCCCATCCATTCCAGGTTTTTTGTGGACGAAATCAGGAACTGTAATTCTTATGACTGCGTAAAGGGCAGCAAGAGAAGCAATTGCTGCTACTTATCTGCATGTTTCTAGGGCTGGGGGATTTTAACCGAACTTTGCTATAGTTACCACTTGATTTCTAGTTGGTGGAGGCCAGGGATGGTGCTAAACATCCTTTAATGCATAGGGCAGCACCCATAATGTAGGATTACCTGGCCCCAAATGCCAGCATTGCTGAGGTTAAGAAACTTGCTCTAAAGCATACTTTCTCAGGGGATATGGTGTTGTCTTCAAGGGGTGAACATTAGTTACTTGATGGGGGAGGGTGGGCGGTGAAGAAACCGTTCTATGTATAAAGTACACATGTACATACTGTACATACAGCATTAGTGTATCTGGTGATAACATTTCATGAGGGGGAGTGTTTTGAAAACCTATGCTTCCATGTATTTTTCTGTGTGTTTTTCTTTTACTGTTATGCTGCTACCACATTTAAAACATTTCTGATGTGTGGGGGTTTTCCCATACCAAGCTATTCTCCTAGTAACCATCTGAGTGTCCTACAGTTTAGTTCAATTCTGACCCTACCTAGAGAGAGCGTCAGATCCCACAGGTTAAGGACTCAGTCAGTCCCACAAGAAGGTTTCCTTCCCCCCAGTTCAGATGCCAGTAACAAGGCCAGGTTGTCACCTGTGCTTCTGACCCATTGCCTATAAATTGGAGGTTCCTGTGATCCCATTCTCAGATTCAATTAATTTGCTAGAGTGGCTCACAGTACTCAGGAAAACAGTTTACTTACTGTTTACCACTTTATTACAGAAGGATGTGATAAAGCATACAGATGAACATCCAGCTGGAAAGGATCGTAGGGCAGGGTATGTGGGAAGGGGTGCAGAGTTTTCATGTCCTCTCTGGGTGCACCATTCTCCAGCACCTCCACATAGTCACCAACCTGGAAGCTCTCCAAACCCCATACTACTGGGATTTTGTGAAGGCTTTATCATGCAGGTGTCATCAATTATTAATTCCATTTCCAGCCCCTCTCCTCTGAAATCCCAAGGTTCTAATTATGGCTTGGTCTTTCTGATGACCAGCCCCCATCCAGGAGCCCACCATCTACCTCATTAGAACAGAGACATTCCCATCACCCAGAAGATTCCAAGGGACTTAGATGTCAGTAACCCGAGTCAAAGACCAATATTAGAACAAAAGATGCTCCTAGGATTCTTCTCACTTAGGAATTCCAAGGGTTTTAGGAGCTCTGTGCCAGGAACCAGGGGCAGAAACCAATAAATGTGTGTGTGTGTGTGTGTGTGTGTGTGTGTGTGTGTGTGTGTATGTAACTTCAGTTATTTCACAGGAGTGATGAGGAAAAAATGTCTGAAAAGGCTCCTTAGGGTGATAATGAAAAAAAAAAAGTTGCGGAACACTGCCTTGGAGGGAAGACTGCCAGGTGTAGTGGTTAAAAACTCAGATTCTTGGCACCTGACTGGCTCACTCAGAAGAGCCTACAACTCTTGATCTTGGGGTTGTGAATTCAGGTCCCATGTTGGATATAGATATTACTATATAAATAAACCCCCACAAAACTCAGATTCTTAACCACTGGAGTTGGACTATTTTTACCACTTACCAGCTGTGGGCAAATGACTTCATAGCCTCAACTTTTCTTATCCATAAAATACAGGTAATAATAGTACTTTATTCAAAGCATTATTGTGAGATAATCCACTTAAAGTACCCGGTGCTGGGTAGAACACTGAATTAGTCATTCTTCAGCTCAGGAAGAGTAAGGATCTTGTTTATTGCAGTATTACCATTTTTTTTTTTAACGTCTTATTCATTTATTTGACAGAGCGAGAGGGAGAGAGAGAGCACAAGCAGAGGGAGAGGGAGAAGCAGGCTCCCCGTTGAGCAGAGAGCTCGATGCAGGGCTCGATCCTGGGACCCTGGGACCATGACTTGAGCCAAAGGCAGACACTCGACCGACTGAGCCACTCAGGCACCCTGCAGTATTAACATTCTTTTCAAGGAGTATCTGGTACTTAATAGGCGTTTAGTAAATATATGTTAATCACTGGATAAAGCTCATATTCACGGAGTTAAGTGTGTCAGAGTTGCCTTTATGGAAAATGAGTAAATGGTGGTATTAAATATGCTATGTTCACTCCTTAAATCATTTTTTCTGTTAAGCTAATTACTTAATCTTAAATCTAGTATGTATTATACCTTACCTGATTTTAGCATTTACTTTTTTTTTTTTTAATAGAGAAAGCATGTGTGCATGAGTAGGGGGAGGAGGGGCAGAGGGCAAAGGGAGAGAGATAATCTTAAGCAGTCTCCATACCTAGGGTGAGCCCGACTGGGTTGTGGGGGTGGGGGGTGGCTTGATCTCACCACCCTGAGATCATGACCTGAGCTGAAATCAAGAGTCTGGTGCTTAACCGACTGAGCCACCCAGGCGTCCCTAGCATTTACTTTTAAAGATAGAGATGGATTATATAGCGTGCAGTAAATAACCATCTTTCTGTTTCAAGCACATTCAGTGAGCTTAGGCCAAAATGACATAATGGGTTCTGTTAATATTCTTGAGTATGCATTTAATTTATACATCTTATTGATTTACTTTTTTTTTTTTTTTTAAGAGAGAGAGAGAGCGTGAGCTTGGGCGGGGGGAAGGGGCAGAGGGAGAGGAAGAGAGAATCTTAAGCAGGCTTCATGCCCAGTGTGGAGTCCCTTGCGGGGCTTGATGTCATGACCCTGAGATCATGACAGCCAAAATCAAGAGTTGGACACTTAACTGACTGAGCCACCTGGGCGTCCTCAAAATCCATTATTTTATATGTATTGGCCTAAAGATAATCCTATTGGATATATCCACAGCTGACATTTTGTGAGGTAATAACTTAGCTGCTATTTTTCAAAATTGCAAAGTCATGTTGGCAGACCTTGTTAATGAATTCTTATTTTCACTTACTATGAATCCTGGAAAAATTGTTTCAGTAGAATATATCAGAAACAAATGGAATAAAGAAATAGGTCAAGCTATTTAAAGTTGAACTTTGTGAGACAGCTTCTGGTCCTCATATTTACTACTTAAATGAATTTTCTCAATTTACTGAATTGTTTTTATCAAATTAGTCAAGGATTTATTTAGATTGATTAATAAAAGAATGATTTATACACCACAATGTCAAGTTACTAATTTATGAAAGGAAATATGAATCAAGATAGTTCTTAGCATAGGATACCCTATTCTCTTTCTAGGGTGATTTGGTTTACTCAGAAAACATTTGTAAATCAAAACATTGGTGCTTCTCAAGTTATGTTCTTAGATAATAATTCTTTCAGATTTCATTTGGGGAATTTTTTTGGTAAAGAATGGAGTTCAGGGGCGCCTGGGTGGCTCAGTTGGTTAAGCGACTGCCTTCGGCTCAGGTCATGATCCCGGAGTCCCGGGATCGAGTCCCGCATCGGGCTCCCGGCTCAGCGGGGAGCCTGCTTCTCCCTCTGACCTTCTCCCCTCTCATGCTGTTTCTCTCTCTCTCTCTCTCAAATAAATAAATAAAATCTTTAAAAAAAAAAAAGAATGGAGTTCAGTTTCTAGATAATACCATCTGGATAATGTTGAAAGATAAACCTGTACGAGTCCTTAATTTAGATGCATAAATATCTCTACCTTTCCGTTTTTATTTGCTGTTCTGACAGTTTAATAACCAGTTAAAAGTTCCAGATGAATTAGTTATTTTTTATTGTACTTTAGGTTGGCTCCTGCTTGTTAGCTTGGGAATAGGTATCTTAATCTCCTTAGAAAGCCATTTCAACACATAGGAGAGGATGGATTAGTTTGGGAAGGGATTTCTGTGAATCACTAATTCCATCTATATCATTTACATTATTGGCTAATTGTATTTGGGAATATATATTTTGAAATAGTATATCTAAATATGTTTATTAAAATTATATTTATACATAAATTTTTTAAAAAGATTTTATTTATTTGACAGAGAGAGACACAGCAAGAGAGGGAACACAAGCAGGGGGAGTGGGAGAGGGAGAATCTCGTGGAGCAGGGAGCCCGATGCGGGGCTCGATCCCAGGACCCTGGGACTATGACCTGAGCCGAAGGCAGACGCTTAACGACTGAGCCACCCAGGCGCCCCCATAAATATTTTTTTTACTGGAAAAAATAAAAGTATGGGAAAAATCCTATAAGGTATATATGATTATTTTAGTCCATCAGTATGTATCCTTACTTTTATTTGTTAGGGGTTTTTCCTCCTTGCTTTTCATATCCGTGCTGTCTTCTCATATATAGTTTAAACGGCCCATCTTTAGCTCCTGGTGCATATATGTTGATGATGAGTTGTATGTACTATATTATTTTGGTCTCTTTTCATCTGGGTAATATGTAATTTTAAATGTTACTTCCCTAAGAAGAGCATTCAACTAGCTAAAAATGTAAATACAGATATATACTATAGAGTGACATAAATATAAAATGCAAATATAAACAGATCTAAAAGATAGTATCTAGTATTTTTCATGATTCTATTCATATTAAAATATCATAGCTAAAATTCAAACTTCTGCAGAAATATGAGTAGACTCAAGTTCTAGTGGTTCACTTGTAAATCTGTTAGTTGCCTTTGGGGAAGATGTATTCAGAGTTTGTTACATAGGTTTCCAGTTGGCCCTCTGAAATCAGTTTGACTTACTGTATAGTTGGATTTACAGAAAATTATATTTTTGTGTGTGTGTTTTGTTTTTTTTTCTATGGGAAAGTGTGCATGCATCTCAACATTGGGAGTACTTTTCCCTTTCCCTCTGCAACCCTGTCTTCTGAAACGAAATATCTACCTGGAATGCTTTACCTCCACCCCCAAAGGAGACTGTGGAAAGAGGCCTGAATTCCTAGAGCCATAATTATGATATGAAGGCCTTTTTAAAGTTCTTTGGGGTCAGCCTGTATGTGAAAACTGTAAGGCTTAATTCATTTCCTTTCTGATCTAACCTCTTTTCTTACCCCTAATTGACTTTCTTTCTTTCTTTCTTCTTTCTTTCTTCCTTCCTTCCTTTTTCAAGATTTTTTAAAATTTATTTATTTGACAGAGAGAGAGCAGGAGAACACAAGCAGGGGGAGTGGCAGAGGCAGCGGGAGAGGGAGAAGCAGACTCCCCACGGAGCAGGGAGTCCCATGCGGGACTCGATCCCAGGGCCCTGGGATCATGACCTGAGCCGAAGGCAGTCCCTTAACCACCTAAGCCACCCAGGCGCCCCTGACACTTATTTTCTACTACGCCCATCCTTCTTCCTCCCTTTTCCCTCCGCATTCTCTGTTTGCCAGAAACAAAAGGTGGTATAGATAGGGAACTGTTCTGCACATGGTAGGAATTAGCTTATCCGTTTATATTCTTTGAAAAGGGATTTTCCATCAGGGTAAGCAGAGGTGTGTCCCCCTGTTTTTGTTTTTTGTTGTTTTGGTTTCAGATTTCTTTATTTTAAAGAGAGTGGGAGAGAGAGCATGGGGGGGAGGGGCAGAGGGAGAGGGAGAGAGTGTCCCAAGGAGACTCTGTGCTGAGCATGGGGCCTGACGTGGGGCTCGATCTCATGACCCTAAGGTCATGACCTGAGCCGAAACCAAGAATTGGTTGCTTAACTGACTGTACCACGCAGGTGCCCCCTCCTTATTTTTTTTTTTTTTTTAAGATTTTATTTATTTGACAGCGACACAGCAAGAGAGGGAACACAAGCAGGGAGAGTGGGAGAGGAGAAGCAGGCTTCCTGTGGAGCAGGGAGCCTGATGTGGGGCTCGATCCCAGGACACTGGGATCATGACCTGAGCCGAAGGCAGATGCTTAATGACTGAGCCACCCAGGCGCCCGCCTCCCCCCTTTTTTTTAACATTTTAGTGATTGGAAAAAAATCGAAGAGTAATATTTCATGCCATGAAAATTGTAGGAAATTGAAATTTCAGTGTCCATAAATAGTTTTATTTATGGGAAACACCATGCTTGTGTGTTCATATATTGTCTGTATTGTCTAGGGCTGCTTTCACACTGCTAACAGCAGAATTTAGTTGCAACAGATCCTATGACCTGTAAAGCATGAAATACTTTTTGTTTGGCTTTAAACAAAAAGTTTGCCAGGCTTTGATTTAGAGGCAGGTAAGTGTCATGATTAAGAGCAAGGAGTCTGGAGTCAAACTGCTCCTTAATACCTCATTCTGAGACCTTGGGCAAGTTACTTATCTCCTTTTTTTTTTTTTTTAAATTTTATTTATTTATTTGAGAGACAGAGAGAATGAGAGAGAAAGCACATGAGATGGGGGGAGGGTCAGAGGGAGAAGCAGACTCCCTGGTGAGCAGGGAGCCCGATGCGGGACTCGATCCCGGGACTCCAGGATCATGACCTGAGCCGAAGGCAGTCGCTTAACCGACTGAGCCACCCAGGCGCCCTACTTATCTCCTTGTACCTGAGTTTCCCCATCTGTAAAAATAGAAGAATCACAGTGCTGACTTCATGCGGTGATCATGAGGGTTAAATGAGTTAATTTACATAAAGCACTTAGAAATGTGCCTGGTACATGGTAATCACTAAGTATTAGATGTCAGTTGATAACTAAGTATGTTAGTTGTTACTAAGTATTAGCTGATAATCACTTTGTAACATGAACTGGAAAATTTGCATTGAAATCAGTTCTGACTGAGAATAGCTACAAATTTATTAAGGAAATACTTATTTGTTAACTGTATGCTTCCAGATTTTGATTCACTGGTGTTCAAAGTAGTGAAAATTATGAATCTAACACAAAGCATAGTGAGCATATGTCTTTACATTGCTGATGCACATTGTATAAAAGATTGTTTTTCTGCCATGCAGTATGCTAGCCATAGGGGAGAATTACTTGATTTTTGAAATGAAATGTAAGATAAATTTATTTCATGACTGTGATAAATCTACTATGATTATTTTTGTGATTCCAAGTGTCTTTGTCAGGAGTCCTATCAGAAATATATTTGGCATGTTGAATAGCTTGAACCTATCACAGTTTTTTTTTTATGTTAAGGATACACTATCAGAATTTAAGGGACTAAACTATGAACATAACAAGATTTACCATTTTAACACATTTTTTAAAGTGTATTATTTGGTAATGTTAAGTATATTCACATTGTTGTGTGTTGGATGTTCAGAACTTTTTCATACTGTGAAACAAAGTCTATACCTATTAAACAACAACTCTCTATTTCTTCCTCTTGACAGCCTCTGGTAACCACCATTCTGCTTTCTATTTCTACGAATCTGACTACTTTAGGTACCTCATATAAGTGGAATCACCCAGTATTTTGTCTTGTTGTGATTGAGTTATTTCACTTGACAGATGGCCTCAAGGTTCATCTGTGTTGTAGCATATGACAGGATTTCCTTCCTTTTAAAGGCTGAAGAATATTCTAGGATATGTGTAGACCACATTTTGTTTATCATCCACTGATGGACATTTGCATTGCTTCCATCTCTTGGCTATTGTGCATATTTTTGCTGTGAACAACGGTGTACAAATATCTCTTTGAGGTCCTGCTTTTAATTCTTTTGGATAAGTACTCAAATAGGATTGCTGGATCAAACAGGGTAATTCTACTTTTAATTTTTTGAGGAGCCACTATAGTGTTTTCATAGAGGCAGCACCATTTTACATTCCTATCAACAGGGCACAAAGATTCCAGTTTCTCCACTTCCTTGCCAACACTTGTTACTTTCTCATCTTTCCTCCCTCCCTTCCTTGATAGTAGCCATCCTAATGGTGTGTAGTAATATTTCATTGTAGTTTTGATTGGCATTTCTATCCATCCAACTTTTAAGAGAGATGATCTTATTAAAAGTATCTAACACAGTAAGCCTCCTCTCAGTAAGGAGGCTTACCACTGTTTTGGGGGTCTATTATATTTGTTTTTTTAAAGATATTATTTATTTATTTATTTGCCAGAGAGCGCACACGCAGGGAGAGCAGCAGGTGGAGGGAGAAGCAGGCTCCCCTCTGAGCAAGGATCCTCGCTGTGGGACTCGATCCCAGAACCCTGGGATCATGACCTGAGCCGAAGGCAGATGCTTAACCGACTGAGCCACCCAGGCGCCCCTGGGGTCTATATTTGATCTGAATATCTAGAGTTATCTAACAGCCATTATACTTGGTGCCGTTCTTAGGGATGTGTAATTGAGAGCTGAGATATTTTTTAACTTTTTGCAAATAAGGAGTAAGGTGAGAAACTGCCTTGATTAGAACTTGATCTTTTGCTAAGTCATCCATTATTGAGATGAATATAGATCATGTCTCTGTAAAAGATGAAAACTAATATGAAAACCTTTTTATCACTATTAGAATTTTAGCTTTTACCTCTAATTATATTTTAGCTTTTCTTCTAATTATATGGGCACCTAGGTGGCTCAGTTAGTTAAGCGACTGCCTTCGGCTCAGGTCATGATCCTGGAGTCCTGGGATCGAGTCCCACATCGGGCTCCCTGCTCAGCAGGGAGTCTGCTTCTCGAACCTCTGACCCTCCCCCCTCTCATATGCTCTCTCTCTCTCTCTCATTCTCTCTCTTTCAAATAAATAAATAAATAAATCTTTAAAAAAAATAAAGTATTGTTTGTTATAGAACATAATTAACCTTAAGTCAGTAAGTACCTGCCAGGGCCACCTGGCTGGCTCAGTTGGTAGAGCATATGACTTGATGTCAGGGTGGTGAGTTCAAGCCCCATGTTGGGTGTGGAGCCTACTTAAAAAACTTAAAAAAAAAAAAAAAGTTAAAATATTTAAAAAATACGTAAATAGGTACCTGCCAAAAGATTTCAAAAGAGATATTTTAATTTAGAATTGGATTGTAGAATGGGATACAAAAATTGTATTTTTAACAGAAAAATAAGCAATTTTATCTCGTGCAAGTTTTTTTTTTTTTTTTTTTTTCAGGAAAAGAACCAGCTTTCCCATGAGCTGGTGCTTGTTGATAATAGAATTACGAATGTTTTTGAAAATCTTTCTTTGAAAACACAGTATCAATATATCTAATAAAATATAAAAGCAAATAGTAAATGCTACTTGGTTTGCACTTTTGGTGTATAAACATAAAACTGAGGAATAGGTGTCCTAACTGGTCTTCAATTGTTTGGTGTTTGATTTTAGGGGAACCACACTGAAATTATGTAAAGGCAGACACCATTTAAAATTTTCTTGTAATATTAGTAAGGTAGTTACAGGGAAGGTTTATGATTCATTTATGATCATACTAGTATCTTCAGCCGTCCTGGGGTCAGCTGAGAGCCCAGTGAAGTAATGTAAGTAGAGAACAAGTTTGAATAAAGTCACACAACAGCCCAGTGTGTGTCCATACATTTTTATCCCCCCTGGGAAAAGTGAAACTTATAGCACAGCTCTCCTCTGTCACCTAGATACCTCCAGAGTAACCATTGACAGGGCTTACACATTTAAACCATAGGGTATAAAATAAATGGGTAAGTTTGAGTAGAAAATAGAACATCCAACTCGAAAGTAGTAAACTGTGGGCTTGATTTACTTTTTTTTCCCCCTCCCAATTCCAACCCACATTTTCCTTCTCTCTCCCTACCAAATAACTTTTTTTTTTTTTTTAAACTTTTATCATGTTTGTCTTCTGAACCCACCTGGTTCACCAGGACCTTTTTAGTTTCACCATCTCAAGCATTTCAAAGTAACCTTTCCAAGCAAATTTGGAGCTGTGTTCTCAGATGACTGAGGTTAAATCTTATGAAATTTAGAGCTATAGACACCGGGAGTGATTTGTGTCTCGTGAAACTGGGCATAAATTGAGTCTAGTTTTATAGTCTCTGCCAGTAGTATCTCTGAGGCCATGCCTTACAAGTGGGGTGGTCTCCAGGCCTGTCACCCCTGGACCCACATCAGCAGATCCTCAGGTGTGATGGGTCTGCAATCCTCGTGCCCAGGAAGCTTCTGAGTTTTTTCAGTTAATCTGTTTTTTTTGCTTGATTCTGTTCTGTATTCTTTAATTTGTCAGGCAACAATTTTCAAGTATTTTAAAAGAAACCGTGTTTGGATTTTGCATGTCTCCCATGTCTTATCTGAATTTTCAATCACAATTCAAAGGTTATTCTTCTAACACTTTTAACTAGAAGAACTTTCTAGAACGCAAAGAATGTTTATATCCTGAAGAGAGTTACAGAGACCACATAAATAGGGCTTATATATATATTTGGACCACAATCTTGTCTTACTCATGTGTTATGTAATGTGATACCTAACTCTTCAATTGTATCATAAGCTTTTAGGCATGGACTTTATACTGTGCTCTCCAGTGGAAACGTAACACAAGCCATATATGTAATTTAAAATTTTCTAGTAGCCACATTAAAAATAAGTAAAAAGAAACAGATGAAAATAAGTTTAGTAGTGTACTTTATTTAACCCGGTATAATAATCTAAACATTATTTCAGTGTGTAATCAATATGAAAATTAAGATTTACATTTTTTTCTCATACTTAATCTCCAAAATCCAGTGTTATTTTATTCTTAGTGCACATCTCAGTTCATACTAACCATATCTTAGATACTCAATAGCTGCATGTAGCTAGTGACTACTGTTTTGGGCAGTGCTGTCTTACACTTTTATAATTTAGTGCTAGTAATAACATGATTGTTGTTTTGTGTGTGAATGTGTGTGTGTGTCATCTTAGTTACAAATTTCTCTAATTGAATAAAATATAAAATATTTTTAAATGCGTATATTTTCTTTCTCTTAAAGGCTCTTCCTTCTTCAATGATTATAGTAGCAGTTTATTGTCCTGTGATAGCTGCTGTTTTCATTGTTCTGAAGATGGTCAACTATCGACTCCACAGAGCACTTGATGCTGGAGAAGTTGTAGATAGGAACGCAAATGAGTTCCCAGATCAGCGAGCCAAAGCTGAGCAAGGCAACTGTTCATCTAGAAGAAAAGACAGTAATGGACCGAGGTAAGGAAACCCATGCTGCTCAGTTTGTAAGAATGGGGATCATGCATGCGTACAATGATGTTATTATTGTGTTGTTCCTCTGTTCTGATATGTGGTTTTAAGGCAGTGTTAGTCTTGCCACAGGAGGTATGATGACAAGTACAGATTGTCACATTAGACCCCAGCAAAGCTAACTGGCTTATCTGGGGGATTAAATAAGCGTCCTGGCCTTATTACCAAATAACATGCTAGAACAGTAACAGTTATAATTGTAAAATAGTTATTCACACCAAGACCAAAACCAGTGAAAAACCGTGTAAAGAAATAATTTTAAAGCATGGCTTATAAATCTTAGCATTTATATTTTATTTATACGTATAAGTAAAATGTGTATATATTTTAAGCACATTGTGATATTTTACTTGACATTTTTAATCTGCATTTTTCACTTAATCTGTTGTAAATACTTTTCAATTATATATTCTTACCTTAGAAACTTCGCTGTCCCTTCCCTCCATCTTTGCATAAATGACCTCTTAGGATTCACGTTTGTGTAGATGTCACCTCCTGGAGGTTTTCTGTCCCCTCCCAGCTGAATCGTCCTCCTGTGGCTCTCAGTTGACATTTCTCTTCATTGCCTTGGCCTCATCCCCTTCCTCTTGTTGACCAAAGGATTTATTTATCCATAATCAGACGCTTATTGTGACTTCCTAGAAGTGATAGGTACCACTAATAATAAGTCTTCAAAGAACAGTTACTATATGAACACTTGTTCTATGTAATAGTCCTCAAAACAGTTCTGTGAGGTAGATGCTGTTATTATTCCTGATTTATAGATGTGGAAACTTGGGTGAGAAAGATGAAATATTCCAGGGACTCTGTTCTGGAGTCCATGTTTTTAACCACTCTGCGATGTTTCCACTCAGTATAATAAGAAAGTGGGTACTCATCTTTTAAGATAGGAAATGTTTCTGTTTTCCAGTACATCGAGTTTATCCCTTTTCAATTATGTTTTCCTCCACCCCTGACATGATTACCCTTTTTGTTCATTGAGCAAATAGTTCGCCTCTGTAATAATTTTGTTCATAGCTCTAATCACTACCTGAAATTATCTTACTTAATCATTTGTTTGCATTATAAGCTTCTTGAAGGCAGGGGCCTTGTTTTTCCTATGAACTATTTTATTCCCAGGTTCTAAAACAGAGTCACTGATAGGTACTCAGAAAATATTTGAAGTAGTGAAAGCATTTATTTCTGCATACTATTTTTAATAACTGCACAGTATTCCATTTTGTAGGTATGTCATAATTTAACTGTCTTGATTTTCATTACTTTAATTATTTTTTAAATTTAAATTTGTATGTTAGATCACTATGATGTTTAAATTTTTTTTTAAAAGATATTATTTTTGGGACGCCTGGGTGGCTCAGTCGGTTAAGGTTCTGCCTTTGGCTCAGGCCATGATCCCACCGTCCTGGGATTGAGTCCCACATTGGGCTCCTTGCTCAGTGGGGAGCCTGCTTCTCCCTCTGCCTACCGCTCTTTCTCTCTCTTTCTGACAAATAAATAAATGAAATCTTAAAAAAAATATTTTATTTTTAAGTAATCTCTACACCCAGTGGTGGGACTCAGACTCACCACCCCAAGGTCAAGAATCACACAGTCTACCAGCTGAGCCAGCCAGGTCCCCCTGGGATGTTTTCCTTTTAAATGATTAAAATTTTAATTATAATGTAGGAGAGGTAGAACACTAGAAAGCTATACCCATTTTTAAATTTTTCAATATATATTGCCAAATTCCAAAGATTTACCTTCTAATTACCATGACCAGCAATTTGAGTGCTTCTTTTTCTGCACTTTGACAACATTGAGTATTTGGTATTTAGACAAAACTGTGGTAGCTATCTCATTGTTTAATTTTTAAGTTTTTTTTTTTTTTAAGATTTTATTTATTTTTGAGAGAGAGAGAGAGAGAGAGAGCATGAGAGAGGGGAGGGTCAGAGGGAGAAGCAGACTCCCTGCTGAGCAGGGAGCCCGATGGAGGGACAACATCCTGGGACTCCAGGATTATGACCTGAGCCAAAGGCAGTCGCTTAGCCAACTGAGCAACACAGGCGCCTCTTAAGTTTTTGGATTATTAGTTAAATGGGTATATTTTTCTTTGTTGTTATTGTCACATATTTTGTGAATTGTTTATTTTTCTGTTGGTGGTTAATTTTTGCTGTTGATTTGGAGAAGGTATTTATGAAGGATATTAATTCTTTACGTTTTTTGTCAAATACTTTTCCTCAGTTTATAGCATTTTATTTATATGCCACAGTTTATTTTTATGTGGTATTCTGTGAATGTTTATTAGTTCTGCCTTTGATACCAAGTGTGTGATATTTTTTCTTCCCCCATATTATTTAAATGTTTGCTTGTGTCTACTTTCAGCATTTTTATAATTTTTCATTCTTAAATTGTATTCAAACTGAAAACATTCTTTTTTTGTTTTTGTTTTTTAGGTTAGTCCAAACACTATTGAGTAAATAATGTATTTCCCCCCAGTAATTTTAAATGCTTTCCTTTTCATGTAGCATACTCATATGTACTAATGTCAGTTTCTGGGCTTTGTTTTCTGCCTCATTGATCTCTTTCTCTTTTGTTTATACCAAACTGGTGTTTTGTTTTGTTCTCTTTTGTTTTGTTTGTTTTTTATTTTGTACTGTTTTTATGGCTTACTAATATGTATAATATTTAGCATTGTGAATCCCTTTTCAGTATTTTTCTGTTTCAGTGTTATCTTGGTTCTTCTCATGTATAAACAACTGACCGCTGAACAATGAGGGGGTTAGGGGCGCCAGACCCCTCACCCTGTGCAGTCAGAAATCCATGTGTAGGGGCCCCTGAGTGGCTCTGTTGGTTAAGCATCTGCCTTTGGCTCAGGTAATGATCCCAGGGTCCTGGAATCGAGCCCTGTGTCGGGCTCCCTCCTAGCCTGCTTCTCCCTCTCCCTCTGCTTATGTTCTCTCATTCTCCCTCTCTCTCAAATAAATAAATAAATAAAATCTAAAAAAAAAAAAGAAATCCATGTATAACTTTTTACTCCCCCCCCAAATTAACTACTAAAGCCTACTGTTGACTAGAAGCCCTATTGAGAGCATAAACAGTCAACTGAAACATATTTTGTACGTTAAATGTATTAATGTATGTAGTGTATTCTTATAATAAAGTAAGCTAGAGAAAAGACATTGTTTTTAAGAAAATCATACAGAAGAGACAATACATTTACAGTACTGTAAAATGTAAAAAATCCACATATAAGTGGACCTGCGCAGTTCAGACCTGTGTTGTTCAAGGGTCAACTGTACATAGTTTTTTGTGAGATGCTCCCTTTGCTCATCCTCCAGAAAATTCCATTAGACTTGATAAGTGTATTCAATATGGAGGGAACTCAACGTTTAAAATATGAAGTCTCATCAGGAACATGGTGTATATATCCATTTTTTCACGTGTCTCATAAAATTTCATTTTTTCTATGGATTTTATGTATTTTTTAAGTCTATTTTATTTTTATTAGGAAATGCATACGCTTGTATTATGGGTAAACAAACAGAATGTAGGCTCTGCACTTGATCTGCTAGGGCTTGAATCACTTCCTGACTATATGACCTTGGGGGAGTTGCTTAAGCTTTTTATGCCTTGGCTTTCTCATCTGAATGATGAGGCAAATAATAGCACTATATCTTATGATATAGGATACAAAGAATGAATGAAAGATAATATATATAAAGCATTTAAAACCATTCCTTTTCTTTTAAGGGGGCAGGGGCAGAGGGCAAGGGAGAGAGAATCCTCAAACAGACTCCCCACTGAGCACAGAGCCCAGCGATATGGGGCTTGATCCCAGGACCGTGAGATCATGATCTTAGCGGAAACCGAATCAGATGCTCAACCAAGGGAGCCACCCAGGCACCCCTAGAACCATTCTTATATAGTAATCACTCAGTAATTGTTAACTCTTATTTTTTCTGGATATTATATATGTTTTTAATTCCTTAAAAAAATTTTTTTTTCAAGATTTTATTTATTTGAGAGAGAGAGACAGAGTAGGAGAGGGAAAAGCATACTCTCCCCACTGAGCAGGGAGCCGGATGCCGGGCTCGATCCCAGGACCCTGAGATCATGATTCGAGCCGAAGGCAGACGCTTAACCACCTAGCCACCTGGGCGCCCCTATGTTTTTAATTCCTTTCATTATTGTTTTTCCATTTTCTTTTAATTTAAAAATATTTATTGTGAAATGTATGTATTTCTAAACACCTTATCAGTCATATCATTCAGTATAATTTAGAGAATAATAATAAAGTGACTATTTGAATACCCACCACAAAACTTAAGAAATAGGTTATTATACAAATACCATCCAAGCCTTTATGCACCTCTTTCCCATTTATTCTGTTCTTTTTCCTTCAAGAGTGACCATTATCTTGAATTTTATGTTAATAATTCCCTTGCTTTTCTTTCTTGTGATACAGTCTTTGTACATATTACTAAACATATTAATTTTATCTGCCTTAGGATATCTTAAAGAGAATAATACTGTATATATTCCTCTGAGGGGCTTTTTTTGTGCGAAATATTGTATTTTATAAGCTTATTCATGTTGATGCTTATAACTATCATTTATTCATATTTACCGTTGCATAGTCCACCACTGGGGGAATAGACTACAATTTACTTACCCATTTTATTTATCCATGTGTTCTGAAGACACATTATTATATGTGTTTCTTGGTACACATGTGTATATCTAGTGAATATAAACTGGTTCATAGGGTATTTTCATGTTCAGTTTTATTAGATAATTCCAGCCTGTTCGCCAAAATGATTGTACCAGTTTATATTCCCACCATTAACATGTGAAAGTCCTTATTGTTCCATATCCTCATCAATATTTGATTTTGATAAGCTTTAAAACTTTGCCATTCAAATAAGTGTTAAATGTGTCTCATTGAGACTTTCAGTTAAACTTTCTGATTACTAATGTGGTTGAGCATCTTATCATACATATTTGGTCCATTTAGTTTTTCTGTTCTTTCCAAATCTGTTCATGTCTTGTTTCATTTTTCTTTGGAGTTGTCTTTTTCTTGTTGAGTAATAGGAATTTTAAAAATAAATTCATGGTACTACTACTTTATTGGTTATATACATTACAGACATTTTCTCCCAGTTTGTGGCTTGGCATTTTGCTTTCCTTAAGGGGTTTTATGATTAGTATACATTCTTAAATTTAAGATTTACCATTTTTTGTAATTAGCATTTTTGTGTCTTGTTTAAGCACTTAGTTCCTACACAAAGATCAGAAACATATGCTCTTATATCTTCCTTTAAGTTTCATATTTCCTTTGTTTTTGCATTACAGTTCAAACTTCAGTTTGTAGTGTGAGGTAGGGATTGGACTCTTGTTTCTTTATAAGTAACTGGTTTAGTCAGTGTTTGTTAGAGACTCTTTTCCTTGGTGATGTGTAGCACTCACTTTCTCGTAAGTTAAGTTTCTGCATGTGGTGGGTGTGTTTCTGGGCTCTCTGTCCTGCTCTGTTGATCTGGTTGTTTGTGCCTGTGCCATTACCACACTGTCCCAGTCATTGTAGCTTCATAATGTGACTTTTGATGTCTGGTGGGACAGACTTCCTACTTTGTTTTTTTTTTTTTCAGGAGTGACTATTATTCTTGGCTCTTTGTTTTTGGATATAAAACTTAGAGCCTGTTGGACAGTCTACAAGAACTTAGGATTTTTATTGACATTACATTGAATATGTAGATTCCTCTGCTGAGAATCAATATCTTTACAATATTGAATCTCTCCATTTATTTAGCCTTCTTTAATATCTTTCAGTAAAGTTTTATCATTTCTTCATTAAAAGACTTGCATAGCTTTTGTTAAATTTGCCAAATTATTTTATAGCTTTTTTATTACAGAAATGTTTTACAATTACCTTTTCTGTTTTTTTTTCCCCTTTAAATATAACAGTTTAGTTTTCACCCAGAAGCCTCACTAAACTTCCCTATTAATGTTGAAACTTTATAGGTATTTCTTGATTTTCTATAAATGATGACAGTTTTATTTCTTCCTTTCTAGTCCTATACTTGTTTAACTTTCATGGGCTATGATTTCTAGCACGTGGTTAAAGTAAAATGGTATTGGCTTATATCCCTGTCTTTTTCTAATCTTAAAGTGTTTTGAAATTTCACCGTTAAATGAGATCTTTGTTGTAGTTTTTTGTTCTTGATATCTGTTTTCCCCCACCCTCCCACTTGGGACTCACATTCCATTCTGAGGAGAAGAAATGAACAGGAAACTACTTTCATTTCCAGAGCGTATCACTGTGCTTGGTACAGTATAGTTGTCAGTTTGTTGCATGAATGAATGAATGCAGGAGGACTACTTGAGCCTTATGGTTGTCATTGGCTCTGGTACAGCAGTTCAAAAATCCTTTTAAATCTTTATCTTAGAGAAAGAATGAAAGTCATTAATATTTGTATTACCTTTCTAATGTTTCAGGAGAGGAAATTAGCACATTGGATTTTAGGATTTGAATACAAATATTTTGGAGACTGTATTTTCTGTTTCAAATGGCGGTAATGCTTGAACTACTGTAAATTAAGGACCCATTTAAACTATATGTGGGCAAATTTTAGGCTAAATTTTTTTGAAGATTTAAGAACTTTGTTTTTATCTATACTTTTATGAACATTGTTGTGATCTAGATTAGATTTGTAAATTTAGTACTGTAATGGTGCTGTGAAGTTTCTGATTAAAGCCTGAGCAGTTAATGATACTAATAACCAACAAATTAGTTTGTGAAGTCTCCTTTATAATTCAGATTAGACCCCTTCTGCTTTTCTGCCTCTCCGTGTACCTGGTATTTTTTTTTTTTAACAGATGGGGAAATTAAGGCATAAAGGTAGAGATTCCCTGAATTTGGTGTATTGCTTACTGCAGTAGACCACTTTGCTTCTGTGAGAATTGTAAACTGCTATACTTTCCAGGTATGTGCTGAAATTGCCATTGCCAAAAATCTGCAAGTCTTGCTAATAAAGAAAACTCTTACTCAGCCATTTTGTGTGTTTAGCTATATTTAGGACACCTACTTCTGAATTTGTAGAAAGAGAGGTATGGTAATTTTGCTAGAGGATTATTTTGTTACAAAAGGAGCTATCCATTTTTTCATTCATCCTTTTTTTGCTCCCTTTAATACCTCCTTCCCACTCAGTGTTGGCCACTGGGCACTGGTTCTGGATCATTGTTTCTCAGTTGGGGGTGATTTTCCCCACAAAGAGACATCTGGCAATATTTGGAGACATTTTTGTTTATCCCAACCAGAGGGGAGTGCTGCTGGCATTCAGCGGGTAGAGGTCAGGGAAGATGCTAACCATCCTACAATGCACAAGGTGGTCCCTCACAATCAGGAATGAAATGGCCCAAATGTCAATAGTGCTGAGGTTAGGAAACCCTGTTTTTAGACAATGGTGTTTATTTTTGGTTTTGAAATGGAAAGAAAACTTTAATGCTTATTTTTTTTTTCAAAGACAAGTATTGGTGTTTTACAGTAAACTTTAGAGCTGTATGGGCAAGGTGTTCAAATCTTGTCTCAGTTCTCATTGGCTATACGTACCTACATTCAGGTGTGTGGGAAGGAGAAAACAGATACAACAAATTGTAGCGTACTATGTAAATATTATTTGTATCCTCCCTTCCCACCTGAACTCCATATACCAACAATTCAGTTTATGTTGTTCACTCTTAGATTTTTACACCTTTTGGTTTTCAGGTTTTTCATCTGTAAAATGAGGATAATAGTATTTATATCTTAGATTTTAGGAGGATATTTTGTGAGAAAATGCAAATAAAGCACATGCCCCTATTACTGGAATGTATTAAGTACTTAGTAAATATTTGTTATTTATAATAACTTTACCTTCAGATTGTAATCATTTGTACTTGTCTATAAGTAGGCAGTATTGTCCATCAACTGATGAATGAATAGACAAAATGTGTTCTGTCCATACAATGCAGTATTATTTGGCCATAAAAAATATGAAGTACTGATAGTTGCTATAGCATGGATTAACCTTGAAAACATTAGGCTAAGTGAAAGAAGCCAATCACAAAGACCACACATATTATGATTCCATTTATATGAAACATGCAAAATAGGCAAATCTATAAAGACAGAAAACAGATTTCTGGCTACTTAAGGCTGGGGGTGGATGGGAAGGGTAGGGGGGTTATAGCTGAAGGGGTTTGTTATTGAGGTGGTAAAAATTAATGTGATGGTTGCATGACTTTATGGAATATATTAAAAACTATTGACTTGCAAAGTTTAAATGGATAAATTGGATGATATGTGAATTATATACCAATAGAGTTGATGTATATAAACTAGGAAAGGTGAGGGCTCTCTATCCTTTTCTCTGGGGTTGAATATTTTATTCCTTAATCTTTACCTTGCTCTCCATCTTCTGATTTCCGTGGAATCTGACTTAGAGAATGCATTCTGGAGAGCAGTGGAGAGAACAGTGATGTTGCTGGTTAGTACTCACCACTCATTCAGTGTGATGATAGCTGTCTCTACGTACACACTTATGATTTTACCAAATTAGAAAAAGATTTCTCATTCTGGCCTATGTATCCTGTATGAGTTAACACCAAACAGCTAACAAACTTGAGCATGTTTCACTTTTCTCACACATGGACATTTGCATGCTGAATTGCTATCAAATTTGTAACTGAGTTCCAGTATATTTTATTTGTATAAATGGATAACAAGTTAGCTGATTTTCTTTAATAAACATGAGTTAGCTAACCGCAGTCAATGGCCTAGAGTTAGGAACCCATTAAGTAAACAGACACACGATAGTTATGAGACCATTAATACTGAAACGTCACTAGAATTCAGACAGCTGTAGTGATAAATACTTATTAAATGGAAGGTATACTTGCAAGCAAATTCTATTTTGCTTGTATTTTTTGCTTGCAGCTGTCAGAATACCTCATTGAAATAGGCTTATGGAAATTTATGGCACACACTACTGCAAAGTCTATGTGCGAGGGATGTCTTCAGATTGGCAAGGTGCAGTGTCAGTCATTTCATGATCTGGCTTCCCTTTACCAGGCTGGACTCTTTTTTTTTTTTTCAGTTGACTTCTTAGCGTCCCCCCTTACAGTTGTAAAATGGCTGCAGCAGCGCCAGGCCTTAAATATTCTCAGCATTAAGACTAGCAAATATAGAGAAATAACCTGTCTTAATAGTAGAACACTCCTGGCCTGATTCATATTAGCCTGAGTTAGGTCTTGTGCTTGTTCTAGGACTAAGTTCTATGACCAAAAGAAAGGAACATGCTGATTGGCTTTGGTCAGTAGTGCTCACCCCTAGACCTGAGTGTATGGTCAACATTACCCAAAACCATATGAGAGTTTGGGATGAGGTGGCTCAACAGAAGAATTTTGGGTTGCTTTTTGGTGTTGTTGTTAACCAGATGATTGAAGTAGATGCTGGATAGCAGGGTAGCTTATATCTGCTATAATTCTAGCATGTATACTAGAACTTTTATCCTTGGTAACAGTAACTTTATCAAGTACTTACTTTGTATGTACCAGGTAGAATGAGTAAAAATCTTTGGGAAAAAAATAGGATTATGGTAACTTTTAGACCTGAGTTATTCTGAAAGTTATGTTCCTGAGGAACCTTATTATAAAACTTTCTAAGTTTTTTGAAATTTGGTGTGATCTTTCCCCCTAATTTTAGATCCTGTCTTTAAGTACTCTGTGTAGACGTCTTCGTTCTTTGAACTTAGTACTTCTCTCTTGTCTTTCTAATACCTGTTCTACTACATCATTTTATTTTTTAAACTTAAGCCTTCTAATTCAGTAAAAATCTATAATCTTAGCTTTCTTCTTCTGTAAAACAAGTTAGTATCCCATATAAATGCTGTTAACATAAAAAATACAGATAGAGTTAGCTTGACAAGGTGGACTGTTCTCTTGCATGTTCCTCGAGCTCAGTCAGACTGTGCTCCCGGAGAGTGGCCCTGTAAGATCTGATTACTTTCTGTGTTTGCCATGGCCAATTTCTCCTTGTTGTTGGGAAAAAAAGGGCAAATCATGTCTTTGCTAGAGGGGTTTTATGGCACATGTCATAAAATATGCGCTACATTTAGCATCTATAATTGTAACTAAGGCTAGTTTCTAAAGTCGGATTGGGTATAGACTGGGAGAGAGTTTTAAATATTTTCAAGTAATGATGTGGTTATAAGATAGTTCAGATTATAAGACTTACAAATGAAGAATGATCTTTTTTTAATTGCTGTTTGCTCTGTTAGAAATAGAACCTTTTAGTTTTATAGGAAAAGGTATAACTTAAAAAATAATAAAAAACCATTGGTGGCAGAATAATGACAATCACTCTCTTTTTCTCATTTTTTCCCCACAGTGATCCTGGTGGAGGGATTGAAATGTCTGAGTTCATTCGAGAGGCCACACCCCCAGTTGGTTGCAGTTCAAGAAATTCTTATGCTGGCCTAGATCCAAGCAACCAGGTAGGAACCTGTGATTTTATTTTGTCTTTTTCCCTTCTCTTGATGGTGGTCTCAAGTAATTCTGTAATAGTCAGTTGGTGTTTGGGTTTATCGTGCTGATTAGTAAGTTTTTATGATTGTTTATTAATAAGTACCATTCTTTAGTATTCTTATTTTTAATTGAGTTTTCACATTAATTAAGTATATTTTTGCTGAGCACGCATGTCATGCTCATTGCCTAGGGTAGTTTTGATCATGACAGTTGTGGTGAATGCCCTTAGGAAAATTAGGTCCTTGCTTGCACCGTCTTACTAACTTTCACATTTTTGGTATTGGAGGGGGATAGATGTTAGGGGTTACTCCTAGCTTAAGCACGGCAGAAAAAGATGTAATTTCTTCAAAATCTACACTTATCATGGTGGGCATCGAGTAATGTATAGAATTGTTGAAGCAGTGTGTTGTACACCTGAAACTAATATAACGTATGTTAATTATACTTAAAACTTTCTCAAAATCGTGCTTTTCAGGGTGTTAGTGGTAGAGCTAGATGTAGAATACAGATCTGCTTTTGCCAACTTTACTGTCTTTCTGTTCTGTAACTTTTAACTTAAAATAGTAACTCTGAAAGTCTGCTCTCAGAACTTGGCTGACACCTGCTGTACCGTCGTTCTGACCCCAGCTGGGCCTTCACGGCTGCATTTCTGTCTCTCGTTGAACATCTCCCACGTGAATCAAAGTCCCACTTACGCCTGCCTGCCTTCTCAGTAGATGAGTCTGGTAGCTGGAGTAATGCTGTAGAAGCATAAGAAAGTAAACCTGGCGCGAAACTTCGAGGTCTTGTCATAGGCGAACTTAAGATAACTACGGGTTGTGGTGGGTTCTTCTGTCAGCCCTTTCATTATATAGAAGAGGAAACAGCTGGGTTTTATCAGGGTCTAGCCCTCACGTCTTGATTTTCACTGCAGTCTTTCTACTGTTCTACACTGCTTGTGGGTTGGAATCACTCTTCCTCCTTTCTGTTCCAGAGACTTCCTTTTTTTTTTTCCTGGCCTAACTCTAACTTTTGTCATAACCACCCGTTTCTCAAGATTTTCAGAGACCTTGTGGTATTGCCTCTTTCTCTTGCAGATGGAGCCCTTATGAATGAATTTATTTAGCACTTCGTTTTTGGTGTGTGATCATTATGCGGCAATGTGTAATCCTCTACAGAGCAGGTTTTCCTCTTTCCTCCGTGGTCTAATAGACTGCCTTGCACAGAGTTGATTTTCAGTGAGTGGGTGCTAATTATCTTTATCTATACAGATAATAGAACTTTAGAGGTAGAATCAGACCTGCCTCTTTATTTAGCAAATGATTAAGTAGCAGACCTAGTTACCCTGACTGTCCCACAGTATTACTGTTCCACATTGTTTAGTCCTACACTATTTCAGAACAGTATTAGGGAAAACACCATATTCTGTGAATCAAAATCTTGAATAGGGTCTTGTTTCCTAATATATTTTGGTAGAAGATTTGCCTCTGTTTGAATTGTGTTTCATGATTTAAACTTCAAGTCCATGAATTTTTGGTTGCAGTTTTAGTTGTGATTAAGTGTGGTGTAGAACAGATATGTCCTTAAATTTGTCTTCTTTCTGTAACAAGCAGATGGGAAATGTTAGAATTAAAAAACAACAACAACAGTGGGGCGCCTGGGTGGCTCAGTTGGTTAAGTGTCAGACTCTTGGTTTCAGCTCAGGTCATGGTCTCAGGGTTGTGAGAACAAGCCCTGAGCTCAGGATTCTCTCTGTCCCTTTTCCTCTGCCCCTCCCCCATGCTTGTGTGTGTTTTTCTCTCCCTCTCTCAGAAATTAGTAAAATAAAACATTATTGCAAAGGGCTGTGACATTTTAATTCGGTCCATACCTTTTTTTTATTATTTTTTTAATAACAGTTTTTTTTTAAGATGTTATTTATTTATTTGACAGAGATACAGCGAGAGAGGGAACACAAGCAGGGGGAGTGGGGGAGGGAGAAGCAGGCTTCCCGCCGAGCAGGGAGCCAGATGCGGGGCTCGATCCCAGGACCCTGGGCCCATGACCTGAGCCGAAGGCAGACGCTTAACGACTGAGCCACCCAGGCGCCCCAGTCCATACCTTTTAAGTTTCAATTATTACAATACCAGTTTAAAGAGAAGTATTACTATCCTTGATTCTCTTTTGGTTGGTCTTGCTTTCTCAGTCTCTCTATGAAATGAAATGGCTTAGTCTTTAAATATGGCTGCATGTTTTGTATGCTTAATTAACCCTGGCCTTTGTCCATACTCACAGATGTTGGCAATGTCAGATTACCAAAGGAGTTAAGCCTATGTTTTTCCCACAATCTTTTGGAGAGCCAAACTTTTTTTTTTTCCTTTTTTCCCAGTAGGACAGTTGAAAGGGTGCAGCAGTGGCCAGCCATCTTCCGTAACTACCATGGCATCGTGTCTTTTGGAATTTGCCCTACTTGTTTCAGGGAGGGACTCCCATTCTGAGTGTCATTAAAGCTCATCTGCACATAAATACACAGCATACCTAATTTGGTTTTCCTTAAAATATTAACTCTTGAATAAAAATGGGCAAATACTGGAAGTTACTATGCTACTTGGATTTTGGTGTTTTAGTTTTATCCCATTTATAACAAAATAAATGGTTGACATAATTATTGTTCCCCTTTAGGGAAGTTGAAGTGAAGAAGTAGAGTCAGCCTTTTTGTATATTGGTGGAGATATTACCAGTGGATACACTGTGCTTCTTGTCCCTGTTTTATCTTATAGCACTTACTATACATTATCGTAGTTGTTTATGTAAATGTCTTCTGCACTAGGTAGTGAACTTGAGCGTGATGGCTATGTCCTAGTCATTACTCTTCTTGCCGCCTCTGCCCTTCTTCCTTCCATCTTCTATTTCCTTTCCCTTTCTTTTTTCTTGTTTTTTATTGCCCTGTACCTCCCTTCTGTCATTTGTCTTCCCTCATATATTTTAGTGCCCAATAGCTTTCAAGTCAATTTATTTGAATGGAGTGGGGAGTGGGTCTTATCCTCAGAGAGTTTACAATGTCAGGATAGATGTGCTATAAGGAACCAAGGTTATAAACATGATGTATTTTACCAAGAAAATGTAAGTCTAAGATACAAAGTAATAGTCATAGGAATGGTACAGAAAAGGGACTAATGATTTTAGAGGAGAGAATAATTGTTTCCAGCTAGAAGGAGGGGCAAAGCCTTCATGGAGGAGGCGGCGTTGCCTGATGGTTATTTAGTCGGAAGAAACTTTTCTTCTTATACCCATAATCCTTCCTGACCTTTCCTATGGCACTTACCAAAGAGAAGAAACAACTGAAATATTTTGGTTTGTGTAGACCACTTTTTTTCCTTAAAATTTTCCTTTTCTAAATATGTTTATTTTTAGACAAATAGCTACTTAGGGAAAGCAAACAGAAGAAAATAAAAATCGTCCATAATGTCATAATCAAAAACCATTTTTAAGAAAGGTGGGATTATAGTGTGCATGCTATTTGGAATTTGATTTTCTTTGTTGACTATATCATGAATGTTAATGACATTCAGTGTTTTTCTGTGGTGACATTTTGGGGAATGCATTCTCCTATTTGGATGTACCGTAGTTCATATTCTGAGTTGTCTGTTTCAGACACGAATAGTCCCCACTCTTATATTTTGGGGGGATAAATTTAAATAATACAGAAAAGCATGAAGAGTAAAATATAACCTACCCATTGTATCCATTAAGAATGCTTTTGTCAGCAAGTAATAGAACTCAACTAATTAAGTGACTTGAAGAAATGAGAGTTTATGTGTGTCCTCCAAGACTGGAGGTGCATGGGAGGCATTTGTTCAGCAGCTCAGTCATGTTAGGGCTAGGGTTGGCTTGTCCCTCAGGATTGCACAGTGAGCACAGCAGCCTCAGTCCTGACCCTGATGCAAGATAAGAGGCAGGTGGCCATGTGGGCACAGTTGTCCTTGCTTGTCGTCTCCTGAGGCATGCAAAGATCTTTCCCTGAAGCCCTCCAGCAGACACATGATCATTGACCACAACCAGGGCCCACTTCTCATAGATCAAAAGATACACGCCCAACATCTGAACAGAGTGGGAAACTTGTTAAGGAAAGAAAAGGGAACACTTTGCGGTTGCAGGCAAATGACTGCTATACCGGTATTCAAAAGTTGTTTTTTAAGTTTAAATTTCTAGAAGGATGTGCATAAAAAGTGGGTATTTTTATTTGTTTGCTTACTTTTTTTTTTTTTTTTGTCTAGGAAGTTATGGGTATTATTCTAGTTGAGAAATAGCATATATTAATTCTATAACTTGTCTAGCAGGTGTGATAAGCATGAAATTTTATTTTGCAGTAAAATGCTTGTTGACCTTTTTCTGTCTAGTTGCAATGCCTTTTATGGCTAATTGAAAGCAGAATTAGGAAAAATCAGCATCAGGCTTAATAAATTGTTCAAAAATGTTGCAAAACTCTTTTTTTTTTTTTTTGGCCACATCAAAAGGTAGCAGTTCTAACCTGTTTGTATGTGCTTATTTTTACTCACTTTTTCACTGACATATAACTATTACACAACATAGTATACACTTCTTAAGTGTACAGCACAGTGGGTTTTTATATATGTATACACCCCTTAATTGCCATCGAGATCGAGAAAGTTCCTCATGCCCCTTCAGACTCAATATTAATATTTTTAGCAAATTTTATTGTATACTTCTATCAGTTGAATCAGTGAAAGGAAAGATTTGGGGGCTGCCTGGCTGGCTCAGTCAGGAGAGCATGTATAACTCTTGATCTCGGGGTTGTGAGTTCGAGCCCCAGTTGGTTGTAGAGATTACTTAAAAAAAGTGACATCTTTTTTTAAAGATTTTATTTATTTATTTGACAGAGAGCACAAGTAGGCAGTGCAGTAGACAGAGCAAGAGGGAGAAGCAGACTCCCTGATGAGCAAGGAGCCTGACAAGGAGCTCAATCCCAGGACCCTGAGATCATGGCCTGAGCCAAAGGCAGACACCCAACCAACTGAGCCACCCAGGCACCCCGAAAAATGAAATCTTAGAAAAAAAGAAAGATTTGGTAAAACACAAAGTATTAGATGAATATTCTTAATTTTATTCTAAAATATTAAATTTGCTTGACTGTATTCTTCTTAAATATCTTGAAAACAGGTATAGAAAGTTACTAAGACTTGTGGATTTAGTAACTCTCATATTGTTATGTTTGATTTCCTTAATTGTTTGTGGAATATGTGGTATTTGTTTATATAATTTTTATGGTAGTATAATGAATGATGGCTAAGATTTCAGGGAGTATTACATCATCTGGAATATAAGCATTAAAAGCTCGATAGGTTTTAGTTTTCTGTTTATAGTTAGTGCTAAGCATTTTACGTGGATCCCTTAGTTTTTTGTTTTTAAATATGTTATAGCAGTCTACAAAGAAGTACTTTTTGTCTAGAACTCAGGAAAGTACATACTGATACACTAACAGTTTGACAGTAAGATTTAGGTTGCTCTTTGTAGCATATATTAATGTGTGGTCCCAAACCTTCCTTTTATATGCCCTGATAAGTCTAAATTTGTTTCAGATAGACTTAACACCCAGTTTTGCTTTTTTTATAATATGAACATGTCATGACACAATATAAAAAATGATAGTAATTGTATGACATGGATTGCTTGACGTTGGAGGCATCCTGCTCTGTGGGCTCCGTCAGTCTGAGCATGCAGAGGGATCCCGTGCCCTAGCGTGTCTGTACCATACACGCAGGATGTGCTGCAGCAAAAAGGTTCTGTGGCTCTCATACAACATACCTGGCGGGTATCCTTCAATACAAGTGACCGATAGCATGTTTTGATAATACCGTTTTGCTTGATGATCTTGCTAGTCCATACTGATCATGACGTAGCATTTAATTAGTTTTACTTCATGTCGTGTTTTCAGATTGGATCTGGTTCCTCTCGTCTTGGGACAGCAGCAACTATTAAAGGTAGATATTATCTAAGTTGGAAGTTGCCTATGACTTTCCATTTCATTTTTGATGTAATAAAGATAACTGAGTACTATATATTCACACATAATGAGAAATCATTCTTGAAATTACTTTGTAGATGCAGTTATGTATCTTATGTTAAAGGTTACTTGATTTAAATTGGGTTCTCCTTTCACCATCCAAATCTCACAAACATATTTGAACATTTGCATTACATTGCATGAATTGTAAGTTTTGGTATATAAGAAACTTCCTTGCCTTGAAGGAAAATACTTTTCATGGGTTTTGGTGAGGTTTGTGGAAAACTGAGTAATTTAATGTGAAACCTTCAAATTGGGTGCAAATAAGACAGTAAAAAAAGAGGGAAAGTGTTTTTCTGTATGTCTTATATGTGCCTTTTACATGCATCTATTTAAGGTAAACTTTTTTACCCTTTACTTTTTTAGGGGAGTTTTTAAAATTTTCCCTGGGAAGGAAATTTATATTGTTTCAAGTTGTTACCACATAATTTCCATTTCTTTTTAAAAAGTGCTTCTTTTTAAAGAAAGTTTTATTAGTTAACAGGATGAAGCTTTCTGTAATTTGGTTTATAGTGCTGTGAGAATAAAGATGTGGTCTCATAGTCCATGATGCTTCCTGTTAGTTCAGTGCATCATCCATTATTGTAACCCGTGGTATATAAAAGCTGCTCTAGTAGACATCGTATGCTAGTATAGTGTATAGTAAATTAGTGTAGTCGATAGCCTTTCTGTTATGCCACATTGTACAGCCTTTACTTTTAATATAATGTGTTCACATGTTTCTCTTAACTTTGTAGGAGATACAGACACCGCTAAGACTTCTGATGATATCAGTTTAAGTCTGGGCCAGAGCTCTAGTCTTTGTAAGGAAGGAAGTGAAGAACAAGGTAAGAACATTATACTGCACACTGACGTTGTATATTCTGGTGGCCAGGGTGAGTTTGTAGAATATGCTGCTCACATTTTGGCAGAAGTTTATAATAATATGATATTTTTAAGAAACATTAAAATTATTAACTAGTATAATAATAAAACAGTGTTATAAGTACTTTTAGCTTTCTGGAATTCAATTACACATGGTCTGCTAAGTAGACATGGAGAAAAAAATTTTGTGAGCCTGTGCCCTGGAGTGAGTATGAGATGGGAGATAATCTGCTGGTCCATAGTGGGTCAGAGCATCTTGCCTAGTTTAGTACTTTGGTATGTAAGACTGTTACTTTCCATCCAATGTGACCTCTCAATGTCAGTTGCTCCATATCTTACCCAACAGTACGTTTTAGTAGAGAACTAACTTGCTGTTGGACTTATAGAGAAACTATGCTTCCAGCACGGTGCCTCCTATAGCAGATTTTTAATAGAAATTTGGGCTTTAAATGTCTTTTCTTTCCCCTCCTTTTTCAATTCTATTATAAATGAGTAATTTGGATTTAATGGAGTTGGTTTTTCGTTTTTTTTTTTTTTTTAAGAATGCCACATTTTTATGTTTCATTTTTAATTTTCAAACACGAAAGGATGGATATGTTATCCCATTTTCAAATAGAGATTATCCCAATTTACATAATCAGTGAGACAGAAACCTATTTCCCTATTTCTAACCTGTTGTTTTTATTAGCCTATGTGTGGTTTTTGGAAGGCAGGCAGACTGATAAGTTTCACAATTAAGTACAGGAAATTTATTTATGAAGTTACGAATAGATTTCTAAATTATGACATTTTCCTATTTAATATTTTCTCTAGGTCAATTCTTACAAGCATGTTTTGTTCCTGGTACTTGGAATATAAGTTTATCATGCTATAACTGCTTTTTGGAATTGCAGTACCACATCATTTATTTGCTTTTGTGGACTACCCCTGCCAATATACCCCTCCCCCCTAAAAAACTTCCAAACATACTGTATAATATAGAAACTATTTTCTTATAAAAGATTAAAGTGAATTGATCAGTTTGAGAATTATAGTATCTTTTTCTGTGATATGTATCATTAGAATGTCAGAAATTAGGTAATGATCTTAGAGGGGCTAGCACCACTGTATTTAGGGTCCTATTTCTTTATATCTGGAAAGTACCATGCATAACCAAGAATTTTGTAGTCTGTCGGGTTGGGAATTATATGCACACAAACCTCCCCTACAGATACATATTGACATAGATAGTGATGTCCAACACTCACTGAGCACACACTATTATGTAGGCTAGGGGTCAGCAAACTCTTTCTATGAATGGTCAGATAGCTTTGTAGGCCGTATGGTCTCTCTTGGAACTATTCAACTGCCGTTGTAGAGTACAAGGAGCCATAAACAGCATGTAAATGAGTGAGCATGGTTGTGTTACACTAAAATCTTATTCAAAAGCAGACAGAGGGCCAATTTGGCTCCATGGGTGTTAATTTGTCAACCACAGGTTTAGGTCTTCTTTTAAGCATTTTATAAGCATTTACACAGTTAATCTTCACTGTAAGCATTTGATATTAATAATACGATTCTCACATCATAGATGAACATATCATGGCTTAGAAGTTGTAAGAACCTTGCCCAAAGTCACATAGCTACAAAGTGGCAGTTCTGTAATTGAAATCTAGTTTTGAATCATGCTTTTAATTGCTATGCAGTTACACCACTTTTACTTTTATTTTTATTTTTTTAAATAATTTATTTATTTATTTGACAGAGAGAGAGAGAGAAAGAGAGAGAGAGACATCGAGAGAGGGAACACAAGCAGGGGCAGAGAGAGAGGGAGAAGCAGGCTCCCCGCTGAGCAGGGAGCCTGATGCGGGGCTCGATCCCAGGACCCTGGGATCATGACCTGAGCTGAAGGCAGACGCTTAATGACTGAGCCACCCAGGCACCCTACACCACTTTTAAATATTTTATTTATTTATTTGACAGAGAGAGAGAAAGACACAGCGAGAGAGGGAACACAAGCAGTGGGGAGTGGGAGAGGGAGAAGCAGGCTTCCCGCCGAGCAGGGAGCCTGATGTGGGGCGTGGGGCTCGATCCCAGGACTCTGGGATCATGACCTGAGCCGAAGGCAGATGCTTAACGACTGAGCCACCCAGGCGCCCCTACACCACTTTTAGGTAGTTTTGTAACTTCTATCATTTTAATGTAACATTTAACAAATAACACACATAGATAACATTTAACAGATATTATGTAGCACTTATTATGTGCTCTGAGCACCATTCTAAGTACTGGAAATAAATTAGTGAACAAACAGACAAAAAATTCTACCCTTATGTGGCTTCCATAGTATGAGTATGGAATCACACTAGTATAAATCAAATAAATATGCAGTAGTAGGGACAGATGATAAGGAATGGTGGGGCCTGGGGGGATTTAAGTTTAAATGGAGTGGACAATGGAAGAAAGCCTTGCTGAAAGCAAAGACCTGAAGGAGGGGAATGAGTGAGCTCTCAGGATATTCAGGGGAAGGGGCTCTCTAACAGCATTAGCAAAAATCTTAAAGTAACAGCATACCTGTCAGGTTTGAGAAATAGTGTGGTTGATGTGAAGGAAGTGAGGGGACAAATTGTATAGTCTTGTAAACCATTTTAGAGATTGTGGTTTTGGGTGCCTGGGTGGCTCAGTTGGTTGGGCGTCTGCCTTCGGCTCAGGTCATGATCTTGGGGTCCTGGGAGACTGCTTCTCCCTCTCCCTCTGTCCGCCCCTCCTCTCCCTCTCACCCCCCCCTCGTGCTCTCTCTCACGCACGTGTGCTCCCTCTCAAAAAATAAATAGAATCTTTTAAAAAACCCTAAAGATTGTGGTTTTAATTCTCAGTGAGGTGAGGAACTGCTAAAGGGTTTTGAGCAGAAAAGAGTCAGGATCTCAGTTACAGTTGTATAGAACCACTGTGGCTCCTCTGTTTAGATTAAAAGGAGCAAAGGCCGAAGCAGGAAGCTCAGTGTGCAGATGATTGCAGTAATCCAGAACACAGATTAGGGCATTGACAAGTAGTCAGACTGTGCGTGTAGAAGATATTAATGAGAGGCGATGTTGATGTTGATGGATTTGGATATATTATGTGAGAGAAATAGTACTCAGGGATGACTGAAAGGTTTTTGCGTTAAGTGATGGGGAGGATGGGAAGGGGGATGACTGAGAAGGAGCAGGTTTAGGAGCCAGAAGAGCAGGGACGAAGGCAAGATAGGGAGTTCAGTTTTGGGCATATCAGTATGAGATGCTGTTGGGTCTCTAAGTGGCAATAAATAGTGGGTAATTAGGCGGGTCTGGATTTCAGGTAAGAAGTCTGTGCTGAGGTTTTAAATTTAGGAGTTTTCAGTGTATAAATACCAGAAAAATTCAGTCATGTCAACTGTGGGTTGGTTATCATGAAGTTCCTAAATTAACTGGGCAAGCTTGCGTGGTTAGCCTAGCCTGGAGTTCAGGTGTCCTGGCTGTCCTGATCCAAGTTTGTTGGTCGTGGCTATGATTTGGCACCACCTAGTGGCAGATGTTCATTCTGGCTTAATTATCAATTGGGGCTCATTGGGTTCTCTAGCTAGTTTGGGTTTACAGGACAGCAACGTTTAGTTGGTTGGCAGTTAGTGATTAGTTGGACTCATTTTATTAACGTGATTCAGCATGATTGAGAGTGACCTGAGGATGTGGAGACGTGGGCTCTTTTTCACTTTTAAGAAGGGATTATCTACAGTTGCCCTCTCCAGCCGCAGTCATGTTTTCCCTACCCAAGATCGGTTCTTTAGCCTATTCCCATATGAGTGTGGGGGCTGGCAAGAAGATGGAGGAACCTAGTTATAAGGATTCCTGAATTTTAGTTATCGTGGGACCAGAATACTGGATGAGAGATGGAAATGAGGGTGTGTAGATGGAAAACGGAGAAGTTCCCAGGATTGAGCTTTGAGCCACTCCAGTTTAATAGGTGCAGGAGACGGAGTAGGAACAACTGGTGGGGTGCAGGAAGACTTAGAGTGTTGTATCCCAGTTTCTCAAGGAGAGTGCAGTGCTCAGCTTTGTCAAACACTGCTCGTAGGCCAGGTGATATAGGAGACTGAGACTTGCCACGGGATTAGCAGCACAGGTTGTTGATGACCTTGATAAGCATATTCATGAGGGGGATCACAATACTTGTAGGAGAGAATTAGAGGAGGAGCTGAAAAGAGGGAATACAGACTATTCTTGGTGAATTTGCGTAAAGGGGATCAGAGATGCAAGGTGAAAGCCAACAGGGGAAGGGAGGATAAAGGAGAGTTTGGGATTTTATAGGAATGCGTAAGAGAACAGCTTTTTTTTTTAAATAATTGATGGAGATGATCCAGAAGACAGGAGGAAATGTGGTTTTTGTTTATGAAAGTAACATATGTTAATTTTAGAAAAAAATAGTTAATATGAAGAAAATAATTCACACTTTTGGCACTGAAATAACGATGTTTTTGGTACATCACTTTTTTTAAAATTATTTTTGTATTGTGATATAATTCATATACTATAATATTCACTCTTCCTTTTTTATAAGATTTTATTTATTTATTTGACAGAGAGAGATAGAGAGAGAGCACAAGCAGGGGGAGCTGCAGGCAGAGGGAGAGAGAGAAGCAGGCTTCCCGCTGAGCAGGGAGCTCAATGTGGGACTTGATCCCAGGACCCTGGGATCGTCACCTGAGCTGAAGGCAGCTGCTTAACCAACTGAGCCACCCAGGCGTCCCTGCAAATACACTCTTAATATTTTTTTAACTCTTACAGATTGGAACCGTAATTTTTATATAGTACCATCATTTTCACTTAAGTATTTTTTTCTCATATTAATATGTGATTTTTGAAAACATTTTTAGTGTCTGCGTGATGTTTTAATAGACAATCTGATTTAGTCAACCTTTTTTTATTGGACATTTTCATACTTTTTAGGTTTTGAGTTTTATAATAACCTGAAATGAACATTTTTTTGCTAAAACCTTATATACATACCTGAATTTATCCTTTAGCAGCAACTTCTAGAAATAGATTACTGATCATGGGTGAGTATATTTTTGGAAGTCTTTTGGCCATATTGCTAGATTGTGGTTACACCACTTTGCACCAGGATGAGCAGTATGTGAGCGTGCCTTTCTTATCCTAAATGCCACTGGTAGCAGTCTTTGAAAAAAAGTTTACTTATGAAAAATAGTATCTCTTTGTGTTGATTTGAGCCTATCTTTGACTGTATTGCTACCAGTAAGAAAAATGTCTAAGCAAGCATATTTACTTGAAAATTTCCTAAAATCACCTAAGGTTCTTCCTGATAAGATTTTATTTTTTTATGGTATAGTTAGCAACATTGAAAAAAGTACATGTATTAAAGTAAGTTTGGCTGTGTCTTTTTATTTTATTTTATTTTATTTTTATTTTATTTTTTTTTAAAGATTTTATTTATTTATTTGAGAGAGAGAGAACGAGAGATAGAGAGCATGAGAGGGAAGAGGGTCAGAGGGAGAAGCAGACTCCCTGCTGAGCAGGGAGCCCGATGTGGGACTCGATCCCGGGACTCCAGGATCACGACCCGAGCTGAAGGCAGTCGCTTAACCAACTGAGCCACCCAGGCGCCCTGGCTGTGTCTTTTTAAATGAACAACTTATATTTCTGGTTTATTGATGTCTTGGAATTGGTTTTGATTATTAGCATTTTTAAAAAAGTCTTGTATATTAGAATTAGTGATTTTCAGTTACTTGTTCAGTTAAGTTTTTGTTCTATAAAGTTCATAACTTTGAAATGTGAATATCACACTTTTTTTTTTTAAGATTTTATTCATTTGAGACACAGAGAGAGAGAGAGCATGAGCAGGGGGAGAGACAGAGGGAGAGGGAGAAGCAGGCTCCCCGCTGAGCCAGGAACCCAATGTGGGGCTCAATCCCTGGACCCTGGGATCACGACCTGAGCCGAAGGCAGATGCTTAACCATCTGAGCCACCCAGGCGCCCCTATCACACTATTTCTAATTGCTTATTAAGAGATATATAGAGAGTTTTTATAAATAACTGTTAAATTTAATATTTATATAATTTAATATTACAAAAGAGTAAGTATAGTGCTAACTTTTAAATTTTGGTATTTAGAGATCTAAGAACCCAAGTACAGTGGCAGCTGTTTTGGACAAATGATAAAGAACATGAATTTTACTTATGTTGAAGACTTTAAAACATAAGATAGAGCCTGATAGGTCATTTATAAATCAATTTATATGGTATATTCTAGAGGCTGTTTCTAAGTTTTTAATAATTTAAATCTAGTCTAGATTTTTTTAAAAGTACATGCACATTTCTAGTGATTCATTTTTATTTTATATTAATCTTAGGGGGAAAGTTATGCTTTTATTATTGAGATTCTCCTGGGGAGATCTGACTTAACTGCAGAATCTATCACTGTATTTTTTAGTATTGCAGTTATAACAAATAAAATAGTCATTTTTCTTTTTATTGAACTAACAGTGGATTCAGCCATCCCTGTCTGTCAAAAAGTATATAAAAAGTCAGCTGTTGTACAGTTCAGTTGCAAAGGTATATTTCAAGATAAATTACAATGTAGATAGGTAGGTGGATTTATTTATATCTGTATACATAGTACATATGGTAATTCAAGTCACTAATCACTGCCCTAAGTGGAGGGGTAAAGGAATGGTCTTATAGATATACAGGGATAATGTATATTTTCGTGAGGTAGTTTGTACCTGTTGCATGAATGATGAAAGAGAAAATGCAGTATTTTGCTCCACAACTATTTTAATCTTTTCGGTCACTGTGAACAGCAAGATCTTACAATCATTATATCATGTCTTCTTTGGGGATTGTTCAGCCTTTCAAATTTTTTTTTTTCCTGTTTCAAATTACTCTAGGGTTTGTTTGTTTTTTTTTATTTGTAAGATAATCACATTAGTTTTCAAAAAAGTTTTTGTATTGTGTTAGTGAAGTAAAACAATGATAGCTACTGTTAATCATGTCAGGCATTGTGCTAAGCAATGTATATGCTAAAGCACACTAACTCAGTTTTTTCATGGTACTACTTAGTGATACTGGGATCCTATTTTATAGATAAGGAAACTGAGGCTTGCAAAGGTAACCCAGGGCTATGCAGTTAGTAAGTTAGAGACAGACTTCACATAAAAATCCAGGGCCGCTTTATGGGGCATGGGGCTGGCTCAATTGGTGGAGCATGCGACTCTTGATCTTGGCATTGTAAGTCCAGACCCCACGTTGGGTGTAGAGATTACTTCAAATAAAATCTTTAAGAAAGAAAAAATCCAGGGCTGTTTTAAATATAATCCTATGTTGCCTCTTATTGTTGATAGTCTATGGAACCTTTTCTGTGGTCATTCAAGGATTTAGAAGTTTAGTTCATTCTGTCAATAGAATGCTTTCTTTGTGCAGCTGTGAAATAGAAACTCGCTCTTTGGAATGACTGGCCAACTTTTATTCAGTGAACTACTTGGGAAATTGCTTTTCCTTGATTTACCGAATGCTGTGAGTTCTTTCCATTGTTAAACAGTAGAAAAGCAGATGATAGATTTGTGTTAACATTTCCAAATATGTGTTTGAAACAGATCTGGCAACTGATCGGAAGCTCTTCCGTCTAGTCTCCAATGATTCCTTCATCTCCATTCAGCCTTCCTTATCTTCCTGTGGACAGGACTTACCAAGGGACTTCAGTGACAAAGTGAGCTTGCCAAGTCACAGCCACCACCACCACATTGATCAGTCTCTGTCCAACGCCTGTGACACAGAAGTAGCTTCTCTTGTCCCTTTACATTCACACTCTTACAGGAAAGATCACCGGCCACGAGGTGTACCACGGACTTCTAGCTCTGCTGTGGCTTTTCCAGACACTTCACTGAATGACTTCCCTCTCTATCAGCAAAGACGGGGCTTAGATCCAGTTAGTGAGTTAGAATCTTCTAAGCCTCATTCTGGATCCAAAGAATCCTTGGTGGAAAATTCTTGTTTGTCTGGAGAATTTCAGCTTGTTGGTGAGCTGAAAAACAGTAGTTCTCAGCCACCTACAAAAAGTGGGAAGAGCAAACCTTTGAAAGCAGACAAAAGCATGGATAGCCTGAGGAGCCTGAGCACACGGAGTAGTGGGTCGACAGAGAGCTATTGCAGTGGAACGGACCGGGACACCAACAGTACTGTCAGTAGCTACAAAAGTGAGCAGACCAGCTCAACTCACATAGAGAGCATCTTGTCAGAGCATGAGGAGTCTCCTAGAGTAGGAAAGAAAAGTGGTAGGAAGAAAGAGGGCTGTGCTGACCCAGAGGGCAAGAGCAGCTGTACCACTGACAAAAGGACTAGCAGTGAAAAGACTGCCTTGGAAGGAAGTACCAACAGTGGGGTTCAAGAGGCCAAGGATTCCAATACCTCCGATGATATGCACAATCAGAGAGATCTCAGCACCTCTGCATCTGAAGAAGCCAATAAAAATCCCCATGCAAATGAATTTACGTCACAGGGGGACAGACCACTCGAGAAAACTGCCGAAAACAAAGAGGAGCAGAGTGATAAGTCCGCTGTTTCAGTGGACTCAAAAGTTGCTAAAGACAGTGGTGGAAAGCAAAAGGAAGGGGATGTACGACCTAAATCGTCTAGCTTGATCCACCGGACAGCCTCTGCCCATAAATCAGGCCGGAGACGGACAGGAAAAAAACGGGCCAGCAGTTTTGATTCAAGTCGGCATAGGGACTATGTTTCTTTTCGAGGTGTTGCTGGTACAAAGCCACATAGTGCTATATTCTGTCACGATGAGGACTCTAGCGACCAAAGTGACTTGAGCAGAGCATCAAGTGTTCAGTCCGCCCACCAGTTCAGCAGTGATAGCTCTTCTAGCACCACCTCTCATTCATGCCAGTCTCCTGAGGGCAGATACAGTGCCCTCAAGGCCAAACACGTCCCTAAAGAAAGGGGCACTGACTCTGAGCATGCACACAAAGCCCATCTGGGTCCTGAAGGAACGGGCAAAAAGCGGACAGCACGTCGGACTTCCAGCACAAACAGTGCCAAGACCCGGGCCCGGGTGTTGAGCCTGGACAGTGGCACGGTAGCGTGTTTGAATGACTCCAATAGGCTGATGGCACCCGAAAGTATAAAACCCTTAACCACTTCAAAATCAGATCTTGAGGCCAAAGAGGGAGAGGTGCTAGATGAGCTATCTTTATTGGGCCGGGCTTCCCAGTTAGAGACAGTCACTCGGTCAAGGAATAGCTTGCCAAGCCAGGTTGCATTTCCTGAAGGCGAAGAGCAAGATGCAGGCAGTGGAGGTAAGTAAATTACAGGAAGAGATTTCTCCAAGAGTCACTGCAATTGTTGATACTACTGATTAGAGTAGTACTTACTAAAATATGCTTTGTGTTACTATCCCTCCTTCCACTATGTTATTAAAATAAACTTTCTTCCACGTAGAAAGAGATGGTTGTCTCAGAAAAGGTTTTGGTATGAACACTGAGAAAATATTTTTTCAATTGTGTTATTTGAATATATCAATTCTTTCTTGGCCTTGGGTTTTTCTAAGTCAATTGCCATCTCCTAATGTTTTACCGAGAATAACAAAAGTTGGTTCTCTTCTTTCTTTGTAAAACAGTAGCGACAACAAAAGGTAGACATTTATTAGGTCACAAACCATTTTTAGTCATCTCGCATACAGTGTGTACCACTGAGCCTTCAGAATTAGATCACTCAATCAGTTAATATAAGATTTTTTGAAATATTACTTTATCTCTCGCTATGTACTTTGAAAGGTTGTGCCTCTTTTTTATCTGTCTCTTCGGTTTTATTTCTTGCTTACTCAACTATCAGGCGTTAACATTTTTTCTTTTAGCGTCACACTCAAAGTTTATTAAATTGATGTTTGTAGTTTATAATGGCATTTAGTATCCATCCGTGGATACATGATGCTCCCTGTGATAACAGTGATGGTGTTTTGGTTAAAGTAATAGCTTATTTAATTGAGGTTTATGGGAAATGGTGCAAAATTCAGTGGCTGATTTTATATTGTCAGTGTGTTTTGGCCATTTTGTTTATTTCAGAATGGTTTCTTGCTGTTTCCTCCTGCCCAGAATAGTGAGTTCATTCTGTCGTGGTTATTACGGAACCTGGTTCTTGAGTAGGCTCAGAAGAACTTCCACGCCTTCCCTTGCTGGCTTCCTAGCTTTCTTCTCCTCCACCCCCGTTCCCTGTGTTCAAGCTTATGTCTTGTAAACATTCTCGTTTCCTTTGGTATCGTTTCTAATAAAGATTAATTTCTGATGGGAATGTAAAAAAAATGATCTTTAGTACCTAAAGAAGAAAACATTCTATCAAACTTAAATATTGAGAACTAATTATATCTGAAGTGATTATAACCATTTGGTGACAATGTAGTAATTACGTTCCCTTGAATCTTTGATGTGGCGATCATTCTGTTTTTTATAAAAAGTCTTGAAATGCTTTTAGTGATTTCTCACACAAATCATACCAGAAATGTTCACGACATGTAAGAAACCATTGGGTTTTAAAATATAGTTTAATTTTTCAAGGTGTCATTAAAATAAATTGTAAGAATTAACATGCTATGGTAGAAAAATACTGCTGTTCTAAATACTATGGAAATTTAAATACTAAAAAAATATGGACAAGAGCTATAGTAAGTCCTTATGTCTTTGTATTTAAAATGTCATTTCCTTTCCACAGGGAATATGAGGTGATCTGATTTTTAGGAAAAGTTACATGGAAGGTTTTATTTGCTTCTTGGTGCAGATCTTTGACTAACACAAGCCCTTGTTTTTCCAGATTCCAGGTTTTGTCTTCTTTTGTTTGTGTTCTTATTTTTAAAAAACAAACAACTCATTGAATGTTAATAAGAAACAGATAATGAACTAAAAATTTCCACATACTTTGATGGAATAAACGTGATAGTCTGTGGGCTGGTAAAAAAAATTTTTTTTTGCCAAAGGAAGAACATTGTAGGGGCTGTTTTTATTTTGAGTTTCATTTGTGTTTAGAATGAAATAAGAGTAAAACTAAACTGCTTAAATATGTGGAGGATTTATATTTAGTTGGTTTTTATTACATTTTATTAGGGTTTTGTTTGGGCTTTTTGGAAGATTGGAGGTAGTGAGGGGGTATTAAAAAGTATATAAAATGTCAAATAATTGGTAAAGATTTGCTTATATTAGCATTAATTGCTACAGTCCTTTCTGGCACTTTAGGAGATACCTACATAGCATACTGTCAACAAAACAGGATACTGTTTCACCATTCATATGGCCATACATAAACCATAAATTGATTTTATTCTAATGAACTTGGAGGTATTGATGAGTTCTCCAGTGATTTTGTTCTATTTTTAAGCTGAACGGTATTGGCAGTGTGGAAGGACGAAATCCAGAAAATGTACTCTAAAGTACTAAAATCAAATACTCTAAAACAGGAGGTGATCTAGCATGATGACATGACCTCGGACACCCTTGTCCGTGTTTACGGGCTCCGCTGTAGGAAAGCTGCTTATCTTCTTGAAGCCTCAGCCTTCTCATCTCACAGGGTTGCTGTGAGGATGGAAGGAATCTCCAGATGTAAAATGCCTGGCACGTAGGAAATGCTTAATAGTGCTAGTATTTCTGTTATACAGACCAGTCTCTTACACTACTCAGGTGTATGCTGTCCTTCAAGTGGAAGAAAATAATTAAATTTAGAAGTATATTAGATATTTCTAATCAGGCCGTTGTGAAACTCGACAATAGTAAAAATACAAATATCGGTATTCCAGATTTCTTACATAATACCAACAGAAAAACAATATCTAATCGAGTAATATGGATTTTAATCTTATTTTGGCAACAGTATGCCCTATAACTTACCTTTTGATACTCAGTCACATGTGATTGTTTTCATAGGAGTTCTCACCAATAATCAAGTACTTCAGTTAAAATTGGATTTCATCAGTTTTCCTGTTTAGTTAGGAAAAAAGTTTTAGATGTAAACTAAGGCATTTTCTGTTGATCTCTTTTGCATTTAATTTTTCTTTTATAATTATAAAGCATGTCTTTAATAATTGATGGCTGATATTTAAAGGAAAAAATACAGATAAGTTCTGTATGGTAGAAAAATGTCATGTTTTGTAGCCTATACTACTTTTAAAAAACCATTTTCTTTTGCATCCCTTAATTTACCGCATGTTTCAAGAGATTATAAAGAACAACCAGAATGGAAAGGTTTATATTTATTCTTTGTAATTTTTTTCTGAATTTCTTAACCTCTGTTTTTCTGTTTGAGAAAATTATTTTAAATGTAATGTTTGGGTCCCTATTCTGTAAGCATGTCATAGGATTCTATTATTATTTTTGTGTTGGGAACCAAAGATAATCTTTGGTTGGAATATTACTTTATTCAAAGAAAAACCAAATCTCAAATTTATGAGGGTTTGTGCCATGTGTGTAAATTGAAGGTCAGTTATCTGAATGCAGATATCATTGAACCTTAGAAAGACCACTGAATAGACAAGAACGTGAGAATTAAAGCTTTTGTACTTTCCTAAATAGAGGGACTCTAAATTCTAATACATTAATTTTCTGATCCCTCAGTCCACGTGGCAAGTTAGAAGCAGCAAATGAGTAGAAGGGGATTGGTGCTTGGAAAGGCTGAAGTAATGACAGCAGCAGAAATGTGTTGTTAATATGAAAGGAGAAGCTGGACTGACCACACGAACAGGGTGGGTCATTAAATGCAGGGGCAAATTGTCTTTTTAATTTGATAGTGTTCAAAGGACATTGTGGGATCATAACTGAATGCTGTATTGTAGTACAATGCAGTAATAAATGTATATGCAACTGACCCTGATTCAGGGAAAAGGTTATATTAATCTATATGGAGAAGAAAGCTTAGGCATATAAAACAGAGAAGGATGCTCATTCAGTGTAGTAAACAGACTGGGATGCTTCATTTACTTGGAAATATTACCTTCTCTTAAATGGTATGAAGAAAAGGTATTTTTTTTTTTAAGATTTTATTTATTTATTTGACAGAGATAGCAAGAGCAGGAACACAGCAGGGGGAGTGGGAGAGGGAGAAGCAGGCCTCTCGCCAAGCAGGGAGCCCGATGCGGGGCTCGATCCCAGGACCCTGGGATCATGACCTGAGCTGAAGGCAGACGCTCAACGACTGAGCCACCCAAGCGCCCCAAGAAAAGGTATTTTATTGATGAGGCAAATAAGGGTTAGTGTATAGAATTCCCCAATCCAGCTCATGCCTGATTAAGTATAGTAGGAGCAGACGTTATGGTATTTTTCTTTCTAGTACGGTATTTTTCTTTCTAGTAGCAGAAAAGTTCTGGATAAGGAATCAAACAGTTACATTTTAATCCCATCTCTAATTACTAACTGGATACTCTAGGCAAGTCAGTAAATCTGTGCCTCAGTTTCCTCAGTTGTAAAACAGGAATAATAACTGTCTAGGTCTGTGTCACCGTAACTGTCAGACTCTCGTGAACTTAGATTTGTAAAAGTGCTCTGTAAATGGTAGGTTTATTATGAAAACTAAGACACTGATGCCTTTTAATCATTTGTTAAGGAAATTTCCCTCTTCAAATAGATGTCACTTCAAATATATATTCTTCACTAATGACCCCTTCTTAGGTGCATCTCTGAAAATATATGCAAAATAGGTTGAGTGCAGTTTTCTGGGAGAGGGTCTATATCTTTCATCCCATTTACAAAGGATTAAAAAACATTAGGAGTCACCTCTGAAGGTAAGTGATCCTGAAACTGTGGCTTTTAGGAACTGTTGTGTGTGTATCACGACTCCAGAGTATGGTTTGTTTTCTTGAAAGCATTTTGTCTACCCACCTATATTTGTTGGCTGCCTGGGATTGTGGAAGATATCAATAGGACATGCAAATCTCTCTGACTCAGCTAATCCTTTGTCGTTGGTTGCTGTTTGTTGGCTTACTTGTCAAAAAGTAAAGTAGTCCTTTAAAATGTGTTTGCAGTTTGAAATTGTTTTAATTCGGAATGAATGCTTCGAGGTTGTGCAGTAGATTCTCAGTGTTCTTTAGCCTCCCAGAAAATGACACTGATGAATATTTGTTTTTATTTTAGAACAAAATCTTGGCATGCTGGTGTTAGCATCATCCTTGGCTGACATGGAAAGTAAGAAGGGGAAAAGATGTTTAGATCAAACGGGTTTCATGCCTAGACTTAAACTATTTTTTTGAAAAATTTTTTTTGTAGTCATTTGAATGTGTATTTCTTCATGTAGTAACTTTATATTCTTAAGTAAAATAGTTTTATCTTAAAGAATATTTCAGTGTGTTTCAGGATGTCTGCGTATATATTTTATTTTTCCAAGATGTATATATACTTGTTTATATTTTTGTCTCTCTTTAAATTCTCATTTCCTTTTCTTCGATCTCCTGTTGAGTTTGTAGGTGTGCAGACTGGTTTGATCCCTATCTAGCTGAATGCCTGGGACCGGACGAAATTTAGGTCTCCTACTCCTCCGCCATCTTGCTCCTCCCCCAAAGTCTCATTTCCTAATACCATTTTGCTTCTAATCTGTTTGAGGTACCAAAATCTAACTTTATTTTCACAATTGTCCCAAATTTACTTTTTCCTATAATAAACACTCCCCACTGAAAATAACACCTTTCTTGAGTAGTTTTGTCTAAATTTGTATTCATTTAATAGCAACTCAGCTATCATAAGAGGCCAGACATGACTGTATATACAGCAACTAGACAGAACGTACTACATTTGAACCCTTGCACAGCTATATGATTGACATGTTTTCAAGTAGTGTCTTTTTCTGTACATACTTATGCTTACAACTTTCCAGTGTTTGAGATAGAATATGGATAACCCTCACCTCCTACCTCCCAACATTTTGCTCTTTTGTACCTCCCCGCCATCCTGAAAGTACTTGTTGCCTTTAATACTTTTCCTGTTTTCATTCACAGGGTAAAACAAACTGATAGTCTATTGTTTCAGTATCCCCAGTATAAAAATAAATAGTTGCACTAAAACAATTCAATACAGAATTTAGGGAATTGTCCTTAACTCATTTAGGTAAATGGGAAGGAACTCCTGAAGTGGGAGGTATGTATTGTGTTTTTTATTTGATCTTTAGGAATAGATCAGATCACACAACTGTCTAAAAGATCTTAGGATCCCTTTGCCTTGTGCATGAATAGCCCTTAGGCCCCCAGTAAATGTTTAAACTTAATCAAATGATTATTTTACTTCCTCAAAAGTAAAGAGCTAAATGATCCAAGGTTCTCTCTTAAACTTGTTGTGCTTGTAATTCAGTTTCTTGAAGTTTTCTAACACAAAGAAATGATTTGTGATTTTAAAAGTATACGTTAAAAGACTCGCAATTGTCTAAATATATGTCCTTGAAAGTCTTTTTAAAGCTGTCTTGTTATTTATGGTTTTTTAATCAGTTAAATAAATGTTTGTGTTTCTTTTTTCTCCTTTACCTACACGTTTTAAATTTAGGTGTACCCAGAGTGTTAAATTTTCACTATTTGTATTTCATGCTCTTATTATTCTAGTTAATTTCATTATTTTGCCAGGAGGTACTAGGCTTTAAGCAATGTCAAAATGTCAACTTCAGAACCAAGTTTTAATGTGTTTTATCCCTCCTGTCTGGTTCCCTAGTTCGAAGGTGCTTTTTCTTTCTCTTATAAATTTAAAGGATTCAAAAAGAGTTTGTTAAATTGGGTTGTAGAAGTGAATTTTCATCAAGTGACTTTAACTTATGTGACTGTGCTTACAGCAAATTATTTTAAGCTTTAAAGACACTTTTCTTACAGGAAATTATTTTTAAGAATATGCTTAGAGCAAATATATTTTAAGCTGTAAAGACACTTTTCTTTCCTTGGCACTAGTAGAACTGGACCCCTTCTGGATCCTATTCTAAATAGAGATGTTCAGTATAAGTAGTACATTCCTCAGGGGGCATGGCTTAGTCTTATTTGTTGTGACCATAAACTATGGCATAGTGTTTTCAGTTGAATGTGTGATCCTAGCTGCTGTTAAAGTAGTTGTTATAGTAAACATTGAAAATTCTTTTAGCATTTGATATTTATACCCTAAATATTACAAGGACAGCATAGGCAATAATCATAACTCCATCTTAATACATTGTTCAGTAGATGTCTGAACTTTCATCTTGAAGTGTTTCCAAAACTATTTGGTTAAGAGAGTAAGTAGTATTATGTAGTTCTTTTGCAGATGACAAAATATAAATGGTGTGATAGTAGCAAAAAAAAAAAAAAACTGTTTTGTGAAGAAGCCAAGGAACATTTTGACTATAAATGGACACTGTAGTTTGTGTTTTCATCTTGGTATTATGGAATAACTGGCTTTTACTTAAAATTCACACCATTAAGTCTTCAATAGAAAGAAGATAGTAAAGAAAACGGTTTCCTATTTCCCTTCTTTTATTCATAGTATTCAATGATTGTAAGTATGTCCTTCAGAGTAATTTTAGTACATTTCATGGATTAAATTATTCTTCATAAATTATATCTTAGATAATAAAATTATCTAAACTAGGTATCTAAAACTAGAGAGAATGTGTATAAGTTCCTTAATGAAGTTAATGGACCTATAAATTGAGCAGTAGTTTGTTACACTAGAATAGAAATCTTCAGTATAAGGTCACAAAATGTCTTGAGTTTTGAAAGAGTAATTTTAAATTCCATAACCTGAGTTAACCTTGCTGATGTCTAAGAGCCATTAATAGGAATACCAGTCACTTATCTAAGTTTGCATGTCTTCCTGCAAGTAGCTTGTGTGCTTTGTTTTATCCTTTATCCAATGACTGCCCTGCTAGTATGTTTTCTCCTTTGTGACGGTGCTGGTTGCAGTTTCCTTTTATTGAGGTCACAGTTGTCAAGAGTAGGCTAAGCACACAATATGCTTTGTAGATTGTGGTGACGGGAAGGCGTCCTTGAATTTCTAGATCAGCACTGTCCAATACAGCTAACTGTGATGTTGGAAATATTCTCTATTTGTATTGCCCCAGTAATGGTAGCCACTAGGCAGGTACTTAGCACTTGCGTGTGGTTCATGAATCTGATAAACTGAATTTTTAATTTAATTTAATTTTAATTAATTTAAGTTTAAATAGCCACATATGGCTAGTGGCTACCATGTTGGACATCACAGTTCTAGATGACCAGGTCTAATGATCATTTGTTCTCACAGGTCATATATAATTTTTGCATGTGTGAGCTCTCACAAGTAACCTTTTTCACATTTAAAGGAATTTTCATTATATCTCAGTAAAACTGGAGAGAAAAAAAAAAGAAAAGGAAAGAAATACTAGCTCACTGGGTCAAGTCCGATTTGGAGCCAAAGCCCCAAAGCCTAATTCTTATTTAGTTGCCTAACTTTAGAATGTCACTGTAGTGTATGAGCTGAAAAATAAAATATGTAAGTAAGTGTCCTGTAATTTGTGACTTCTACTACTTACTGGCAGAAGCTTGCCGAATGGGTGCAATAACTGTGCTTGTCATTCCTGCAGTAAAAGAAAACAGTGCCTACACAGAAACACTATGCCTTCTGGAGGTAGTGCGTACATTCCTAATCATAATAGATTCATTACATAAAGAATGTTCACTGGTGCAGTCTGGGGAAGGGATAAAAAATGTAAATATTAAAAAGCGTACTTTGTTTATTAAAGTCAATATTCACATTGGTGGAAATGTATATTGCTAAGCAGAATGATTTGAGAATTAGTAACTATGCTTTTAAAATGTCCAGAAAGTTTGCAACAGAACTGAAATCTGAATACAACATTCTTGGATTTGTAATCCTTTTTATACTGAATAGAAAAAAAGTGTTTGGAAAGAATGCTGTTATACTAAGTTGTTTTGTCTTTATTCATATTTGGTATGAAAATACCCTTTGTCATAGTCAAGATCATTCCTAGAATATTTAGATCACTAGGAAACAGTTGTTTTAAATTCAGGATAATAAGCATCATTTTGCATTTTGTTTTAGAAACTGAAATCAGTCCATTAGAATGGTTTTATAAAATTTTACATAATTCTAATAAGCCATTGTGATTCTGTCATTGTTGTATATTTGGTTTTAGTTACTTTATTGCTTTTGGATTAAACTGTGGGCTTCTGTACTTGTCATCTTGCTGATACTTCCTAATGTTGAGGGGACCTGTGCTGGGGCTTAGAGGTGACGACAGTTTGATGGGAGCAGACTACCTTACTGTTAAGATATATCCATGCTGTCTTGAATTAAACATTTAAAAAGCTGCCAAAGTTGTGGCATACGGCAGTGTGGGATAAAGGACCGCCTTACTCCTCAGCATCAAAAAGGAAGGATTATTATTGCTTGCTTGTACTGTCCTCTTGAAAGTGAGAAAGTAATGCCCCATTCCTGTCAGTTGGAACTAACAAATACTGTACATTTGGGTTGACTTAAAGGTGGGGAATATAGGATTATGGGACTAAATTGAGGCTTTTAGAAAAAGATTTGAAGCAACAGAGATATTAAAATAGGGAATTGAGATTGAAGAGTAGATAGTGAGGCCAGATATAGTAAAAGCATTTTTAAAGAAACAAATCTCTTTAAATAAGTGACACGTACGTTTTGTGTATTCCTTTATACAATAGATGAACAGCATCTGTGTGGAAACTCTGGCTCAACTAGACGAGTTCCCTTTACCTTTGAGGGTGGGAAGTCAGGGGAGAGGCAGGCTCCGCTGCTGTTTCCATCTGTGACCTAGGCTCTGATTTGACCTAAGTCTGTCTTGATGCAGCGGCGCAGGCCAGCGAGGAGACAGTGTCATTCCGCCGTGAACGCAGCACATTTAGGCGCCAGGCAGTGCGGCGCCGGCACAATGCAGGGAGTAACCCTACCCCTCCCGCATTGCTCATCGGATCACCCCTAAGGTATGGTATTTTAAAATTCCACCAAGCTTAGCATGCATGTAACACACCTTCTGACCTGTTCTGTCAGTCCCAAGAAAGCATTCAGATAGCTTGTTCTCTTCCCTCCGGTTTCTCTCCTGTAGTTCTAAGTTCTTGGAGCTTTCTCTGCATGTCACCATGAGCCTGTTGCATTATGCATGCCTTATGTTGCACTATTCCAACAAAATGATCATATTGGTTTAGCCGATTTTAAATAGCAGAATTACTTTAGAGGCCTTAAGTCAGCTTTTCATTTTTTTTCCTACTCCAAATTAATATTAATGCAGCATCTTTTCCCTAGTGTCTGGACAATTTAATAGGAATAAATATGGATTGAGCAGTGAGCTTGTTGAGGAACACAGATAACTGGCCTCAGCTTGATAAGCCAGCTTGATTATTTTATTTCACTAAAATATGTATTTTGTATTGCTTAAAAATTGGTGTCCTTTATTTCATAATCACTAGGACCTGGTAAATGACAAGGAACTAAAATATTCCACTTATGGTAAAGTATGGTCAAGTGGGTATAAATGTATATATTTGCATATATCTATGTTGAATTTCTCAACTTCTATATAGCACTGAAGAAAAACATTTTTACTTTTCCCAATACTCCTAATTAAGAAAACATCTATTTATAATATTGGGAATAGTTTTCCATTAAAATTTTAGTGTTCTCAAGTGTGTCTTATGAGACAAAAGATTGTCCTTTATTTTACAAATACACATACGGACAAAATGTTTTACATGTGCTTGCTTAAGCAGTGCATATATTATACCATATACTTTTATTAATCTCTGTGTTGAAAAACACCATTACCAAATTATTTTCCTACATTTTAATTTGAAATTCAAAAGGAAGAGCATTTGATGACATAACTGCTGTTGAATGCACAATAGATTAGAAGAGCCAAACCCCTTCCCTTGGTAAAATCTTGTTCTTGAGAGTAACAAAATGTTTACTTTTATATTCCCCTGGGATTTAAAGACTTGCTTACTTTTCTGCATTTTACATTATAATCAGGAACTTCATCTTTTGTTGGTCATGTTCCTAATTAATCCTGCAGTAATACATAATTCTGTAAAAAGTAGTGTGGATTAGTTAAACCAACATTTAAAATATAAAAATGGGAAGGCACCAGTTAGAAAAACATCTGGTCTAGATATCTGAGCACTGTTGCTTTTTGTGAACCCTCCTCCTCTACATGTCCTTCACCTCTTTTCCTTTGCTCCTTGAAGTAATTTTTCCTTCTGCAGCTGGATTGGGGGGTCTAGTCCCAACCTGCAGAAAGAGCTCAGCATTTCAGTTTACTTTTTGTTTTGTTTTTTTCTAACCGCTTCATTTTGCCCCTTGAATAATACTTGGCCATAGCCATGTTTGCTTTCTTACTCCATATTGATATTTCTTAATCCTTTTTTTAACTTTCTCCTTTTAGTCTTTACAAATCTTTTCATTCTTTGCCACAAATGAGCCTGCTGGATCCCACTCACCAAACAAATGCAGACAAATTACTTTTTTTCTTTGCCTGGTGGAATATTAAAGAACTATGTTCTAACTCTAGCCAATTATGTAGAATTTTATAGGATTTTAAATATATCACCAGTCAACTGAGGATATGGTATGAAGCTTATTTGTAAAGGGTTCACGTTAGAAGTTTTCTAAAGCAGTCTAGTAGTCAGCATGTAGATTTTATTATGGTTCCAGGATATTTCCAGTATAAAGTTTGCATGTATCTTAAATAGGCTGACTTCATTATGGATGAAATAAGATAAAATTTAGCTTAGAGGAATTAAGAGAAACACCAATTTGATAAAATCTTTTTTTAATTGCAAAAAAATTCAGGTAGTAAATTCTCAGCTTGAGTTACATAATAATCTCATCTTTAAATATGGATGGCATGGTCATGGAAAACTTGAAAAACTTATTTGTCCAAAGGAAATGGAATAGGAGTGATAATAATTTAATTACAGTTATGTAAATACCAGTAAAATGTACTAACTTATTTTAAACTTTAATGAATAGTTTAAGTATTTGACAATCAAAAGCAACTTGATAAAATGTGTCTCCAAGGATTGTGAGTGAATCATAAATTTTAAGAGTTCCATATTTATCTGGTTTTATCAACCCAGATATATCTTTTAGTACTGTAGTTAATGGACTGGAATGAAAAGAAATTAGCACATTTTGGGGAAGGGAAAAAAGCTTTATTGTATTCCTATGTTTATTTTTTTAAGTATTATAAGATTGAAAGATCTGTAATCAAATAAGGTCATAGTGGTTACAACAGTCCATGGTTAGAAATTCATGGGGATCATTTTGTGGTGCTCAGGAATAAATCCACCAAATATTTGTTGTTTGTGTACTGTGTTTAAAACAATCTTTTAAGTGTTCTCTGGAATCTGGAGATTCATAAGAATAATGCAATCATACTCTTAGGGTTTATTTCTTAGTTGTGGAGACACATACAAAAACAACAATATAAGACAGAGTGTGCCAAATACTAAATAAGTAGTACAGAGGAAGGAAAGACCAAGACCAGCTATTTTTTTCTGCTGTTTAAATTGGAAATGTTACTTGGTAAGATTGCATGTCAGTGATGCTATTGATAGCCAATAATTAGACCTAAATTTCTACCTTTCCTTTTGCTATGTTGTAAAATAGTTTCTACCTTTTCTCAAACTGGTAGTTTTGATAGATAGATAATTGGTACTTTAAAAAAATATTAGTTCCTGTCAATTATTAGTTAGGTAAAGTACAACCCACCAGGAGTAGTTTTCCTACCAACTTCTGTAGAAATGACAGGCTTTTTTGTTGAAGAATTCTGAAAACAGGAATTGAAGGGACATAACATTTATGACTAGCTTTTGATGTTCAAAACTTGACGGCCAGATAGATTTTCACATGTTTCCTTGGTTTCTCTTATTCTGGAATTGATTTCCATGCATTGCCTGATATTTTAAAAACCTTTTTGTATATTTGGATATGTTGAGGATTACTGTATTCTCAAATGTGTTCACATTAAAATACATCTAACTGTCATATAGCACCTTTTTGACTTTAAGTGAAAACAAAAAAGGATAGAAAAATTTGTTGAGTACTTATTTTATAAAATTCTTAATGTCTTCCAAATCAGAAGGGACCTAATACTTGAACTACTTAAAACATTTTATTTCTCAGAATTTTCCCCCTTGTGAAATTTGGTCATTTTTGTAAGGTTTGTGAATACCTTTAGATAGATTTTGAGGAAGAGTAACAGACTTACTATGTATATATGGAAGATACAGCCATATTTGATTATATTAGTTCCCAAGATCATCCCTTGATTTATGTTGATTGTACAGAGATTCTGCTCCAAAGAAGTTATTAAGTGAATACTTTCATAGTTATGACTTAAAAAAATAATGCAAGTAAGCATCGACAAGTCAACATTGTGTGGACTTGGTTTTTTTCATGTGTTCTATACATTCCCGTGCTCTACTTAGAGTGTATACTTTTCTTTGGCTCTAAAAGAAGCCTGAAATGTGAATGTTCCAGGTAGTGATGGTAATAGAACGTTCTGTGGTGGTGGAAATACCTATCTAATTCACACTGTCCAATGTGGTGGGCACTTGTTACTAGCTGCTCTCTGGTAGCTTTTAGCTATGATAGCCGCTAGCTATTTTATGTGGCTGTTGAGCACTTGCAATGTGCTTAGTGGGACTGAGGAACTAAAATTTAAGTTGAGGTGGTCACATGTGGTTACCATATCAGACAGTGTAATTCCAGAGTGGATTCTGTTGCTATAACCACAAAGCTTAAGCAACATAAGCAATATTTTCTATGTAGTCTTTTATTCATGGTTACTTCACATTACAGCTCTTTTCATAGTCTGTGCAGATGAGTTTGTTTTATAGGCATCACAGAAACCAATGCATTGAATTCAAAAGATTAAAAAGAAGTTGATACTCAAGAAAATGATAAAATAACTGAATGAGGCCATCTTAAGCAGCATTTTCTTTTTTTTTTCCTAAAAGGTCTAATTTAATAACAAAATCCAGAGTTACTTTGAGTATCATGTAGAGAATGACATATAATAATTATACTGAAAATATTTCCATGAGTTTCATCACTTTAAATTTGAGTTTTATACTAAGAACATTAAAATTCATAGTATTTTAAAATAAACATCTAAAATATAAAATGAGTTAAGAATATAATACTTTCTTAATTATAGATTTTTAGATATTTAGGTGATTTTTATAAATTTAATAAATGACAAACTTCTAATAAAATACCAAGTATTTTAAAAATCTGTAAGATTTTAAAAAGACTGTAATATCCCTTGAGAAATTACTGGTTTCCAAATTACTTTTAAGATTTTCTAAAATGATGGGTCCTTGTTAATGAAACAATGAAATGGATTGGAGAAGGCAGTAACATGTATATAGAGCCTGTGGCCTTCTTTAAAAAATATGTAGGCGTTTCATAGAAAAAAAAAACTTTATAAATTAATCACACTTCCAGCATCCCAGCATCATTTGTATTTCACTTGGTTGAGTTGGTGTTTGTTACTCTGTTTCTCTTACACTAGTTTGTGATTTTCTTTTGATTCAAAATTGTCACCTTGGTTGCATTTGATAAAGATTTCTTTGGTTTTCAAGTGCATAAAAACTTTGTTTTCTTGTGAATTTGAGATGCCGGAATATTTGAAAGCACAATTCTAGAATTATTATAAAGGTTATAAATAAAAGTGCATATTTAAACTGAACAAGAGGATTTATCTGTTGGGAACCAGCTACAACCCACATAGATTTAATGTGCTTGTGTTTCTTTGCTGCTTTCTTTGTCCTTGTACTAGAATTTTGTTGGCTTGCAGTGGGAAAAAGTCACAGATTGATTAGCTTAGATATACATTAAACGTTTGCTGTGTTCATCACTATGTTCTAAGGACCAGAAGATTTAAGACACCATTATAATCTGTATATTTTACAAAGTTTGTTAGCTCTTTCTTAGGTTACACTGAAAAAATCAGGTTACATTTCGAAATAGTTTTCTATGTTGACTTCATTCTAGCTATTGTTTTTTCTTTTCTTCCCTGTAATGTCTCCCCAATCCATCTTTTTTCCTAGCCTTCAAGATGGTCAGCAAGGCCAGCAGTCCACAGCCCAGGTCAAAGTCCAGTCCCGCCCCCCTTCCCAGGCTGCAGTGCTCAGTGCTAGTGCGTCCTTGCTGGTGAGAAATGGGAGTATCCACTTAGAAGCCTCACATGACAATGCATCTGCTGTAGGCGGCAGCAGTTTGCACGATGAACTTGGTATGCAGGCCTTATGTAATCTTGGTGATAACAAAACTATAATGCAGCACATAATGGGTAACAATGATTGCGCTTCTTTTGTGAGATAGCTTCATTTGGAACTATGCATAAGAGCACTTTTTATAGGATATGTCCAGTGTGTGAGGAAAATTTGACTTGCTTTTCCATTTTCTGTTTTTCTCTCAACATTTATTCTGCATTTTTTTTTTAGCATGTCTATTATTGATAGGTAGTTTAAAAAGTATTAATAAATGTTCATGCTTTAGCATTCTCTTATAATGATTCGGGCAATTCTGTTATTCCTTGGCACTTATACCATGAGGGGAAATGTTGATGTTTTAAAAGTTATTTTGATTAAACCTTGATTTCTTTGAATTCACTGCATGTGCTTCATGAAAAGCATAAATACTTTCTAATGGTGTATTACTACAGAATCTTTCTTTTGGGTATTCTATATTTCACTTCAATATCTGTCACCTGAAATAGACTTACTATAATCCTAAATGCAGTACTCTGAGGGTGCCATGGCTCTACACTAATATCAATAACTTCATCAAGTTTTTTCTTTTTCCTTTTAATACATCTATAAATATAAGTTACTAATATCCACTCAAATACCTGTTTTGTACCTTAAAGACAGTATTTATTACCGCTTTGGTCTTCTGTTTCTCTATATAATCCATCTTTCTTGTGTTCAGAATGCAGATTAATAACAATTTGTTAATACAATGAAGAAAATTTTATTAAAAAACACAGTTGAAAGCATTACATTTGCTCACCGTGATTTTGTTAATCCATGTTTATAACTGTGTTTCATTTATAAAGATGATAATCCACTTGACACTTTGGCTAGAAGGATGTGTGGTGTAAGGTGTCCAGTTTCATGTGCTATTTGTTGACTTCTCATTTTGTAAAAATCCTTATTAGTTCCAGAGAGTTAACAAGTATTAAATATGCATATTGATGACAATAATTATCTTTAGCAAATCTTAGAGAAACTTGAAAATGGTCACTAAGATATTTATAACATTAGCATATATAGTGATTTCAAAATAAAAAGAGAAGACAATAAAACATTTAAATTTTAGAGTGCTTTTGTGTTTGCGTTTGTAATTTGGAAAAGCAAGGGAGTTTATTAGGAGGGTCCTCAGTTTAGTTACTTGCTTTGAGTTAAAATATTGATACTTTTTTTAGTTGTAAATATATTCAGTTAATGTCTTTCTATCACTATTTCTCTCATAACCCCCAAAGTCTTTGGAACAGAGGATTTGTCAGTTTGTGCATATAAAATTACAGTGACCGTCACCATTGCCCATTGGGTCTGTGGTAGCAGATTTGCTAAAATAAAAGGCTTAATTTTTATCTGTTTTGGATTTTTAGACTTCTGTCAAATGGAGCATAAAATGATGCAGTAGATGATTTTCCTCTATAAAAACCTAATTTACTTGAAAAACTTGGTAAGAGAACCTTCATTGTAAAATCCCATCTTCAATCCACTGCAGATTATTGAAAATAGGTACATATGAATTCTCTACACAGTTCTGAAGATGAAGTCTGGAGGTGACATTAGCATCTGTGGGTGAATATTCAGGATGTTGTCTTGAAATATGGATTTTTTTCTTACCTGCCTTCTGGTAGCTAGTTATTGACCTGTGGTAGCTGGATGCTGCCAAATTGAATGTATTGTGATAATGAGCACAAACCAAGCAACCGTGGACAGTGTATACCTGTTCCATATCAAATGAAGTTGGCCAAAAAAGATCCTGAAAATGGGCTGCAGTTGAACTTAAAGGAATTGTAGAGACACTGATTTTTATAATATATTCCACTAGAATATTTTTGTTGCATGGTTTAATTTCTACATGATTATAATTAACAGTGGTAAGATTATTTTGGGTAAATGAATTTGGATACTCAGATGTTAAAGTTAGTCATGATATTGGGGCGCCTGCGTAACTCAGTTGGTTAAGCGTCTGCCTTCTGCTCATGTCATATTCCTGGAGTCCCGGCATCGAGCCCTGCATCAGGCTCCCTGCCCAGTGGGGAGTCTGCTTCTCCTTCTGCCCCTCACCCCGCTCATGCTCTCTCTCTCATTCTCTTTCTCAAATAAATAAATAAAATCTTAATAAAGTTAGTCATGATATTCCCTAAAAGTATGGAATATTTAAAAAGGATTGTTTCTAAATTTAGCTTCTTCAGATGAAAATTTTTTAAATGTACAAATCTATACATGTGAAAATGTATATATATACATAATACATTTATATAAAACATTCATATATATACACACATTCATACATGTGTATGTTTGAGTGTATATAAATGTTTGCATCTGTACACATGTATAGATTATAATTGGTTGTTTAAGCAAAGGTATAGCTTTTTTGGATTAAAGGAAACTTGCAACCAGGCACTGTTTAATTCTAAGCCCTAGGTAGTTTTCTTAACTGTTTCTCCATCTTTACTTTGTGGTGTCATACTAGATAACCACATCCATTTCCTATATTAAACCCTGAGAAACCTTATTTCTCTGTTTAATTTTAACTAGCATTTCAAGGTTACCAGGTAACATTAGACATGGTGGAAAAATTCACTGAAGATGCTGTTTTATGGATTTTATTGGTAGCTTTTTCAGCTGAAGAAAATATTTTCATCGTACGTACTCAGCAGGCATAATTGTTAATCATAGTTAATTTTAAAAAACTGAATTAGGGCGCCTGGGTGGCTCAGTTGGTTAAGCGACTGCCTTCGGCTCAGGTCATGATCCTGGAGTCCTGGGATCGAGTCCCGCATCGGGCTCCCCGCTCAGCGGAGAGTCTGCTTCTCCCTCTGACCCTCTTCCTTCTCGTGCTCTGTATCTCTCATTCTCTCTCTCTCTCAAATAAATAAATAAAATCTTAAAAAAAAAATAAAAAAAATAAAAAACTGAATTATAAGTATATGACTTAGAACCTGGTTGGAAAAATTGGGGTGATTTTCTCATTTATAGACTTCATGCAAAAAGAAAAGGTTCAAATGATGTAAGTGATAGATAAGTTTTGAAGTTAACATCTTTAAAAAGGCAATTACTATCTAAGAATTTCTCAAGTCTTTCAGTGTAACATTTTTTTTAACCACATCTTAAAGGTTAATTTCCTTTTCATCAGTCTTTTTGTGGACTCATTTGTTTGCAGTTGATTTCCTACTATATTCTGAATTTATGCAGTTATACTTAATAAAACAAGCTGTGCTTAGTGCCCAGATGAGTCACCCGGGAGACTGAATCCGGGTAGCCTTAAAGTTCTTAGATCTGTTAGGCTTTTTCTATAAAACTTGGCAATCGCTTCTTAGTTTTTATGTTAATCTCGGCTTCCTCTTGTAAATTAAGACTAATAAATTGATGTAATGCCTGTATAGTTGATAATTAAACTCTTAGTATGTAGCTCATCTCAGAGGAAATGTTCTAGATAAGGTCTGGTAAAGCAGGAAAACTTACGTGTGTTTTTTTTCTGTGTATGAAATTGGTGGTCAGTGGTGAGGAATGGCTTTGAAAAAGTATATATAAAATTACATAAAATTTTCATGTAAAAGATAAACTTATAGACAAGAAATGAGGACAAGTTTATATGTTTAAAATATAAAATATGTAAATATCAGATGGTATTCCTCTGATCAATTTAAGACTTTCTTAATTTCATTAATGCATTAGAGGTTTAAAAAGTGATGTGTGAATTGATTTTTTTCTAAGGTTTTCTTTTGTTTCATTGCTATGCAAGATTGACAAAGAAGGTATTCTTTGAGATAATCTGCTTTACTACAGAACTTATTAACTCGAAAATGTGGTCAGCTCTAGAAAAAGTCTTAAATCGGGCAGTACCCTATTACCCTTTTTATTAAGCGGTTTATAACAGCTCTGCATTATTAAGCAGAAATATGATTTGGAGGCTTTTAAATTTTTTACTTTAAGGAGCAGGGGCTTAGGTACTTTCAGATTTTTATTAGAGTTAGTCTTGGTGTTTAAAAAGGTTATATATATTATGTACTATTCTTAGCATTTTGTGCTACATTATAGGCACTTCCTTGTTACTATAAATACAGAGTTAAGAGGGTATAAGGGATCTGAGTCTATACTTCAGTGCCCTGTGTTAGGGCAGATAATTTTTATTCATCTAAACGAAAAGTTAGATTCTTTTTGCAGCAACTTTGATCTTGTCCTTTATTGTTCTTTATTGTTATTTTTGAATATAGAAAAATATTGAATTCTATTTTATTTGGGGCGGCAACACAAAGTATATACAAATGAAAGTAAATGTTTATTTCTGTTGAAGCAGTAAATGTCCTTTGTTATAGCTAAAAGGAAATATTAATGGGTTTGGGGATATATTCTTCCTTTTGATAAAATTAGAATGTGCTTTTCTCATTCTTATAACAGAAATACAGGTTTAGAAATACTCAAAAATATAATGAAAAGTCATCTGTAATTTCATCACTTAGAGATATTCACTATTGAAATTTTATGAATTTTCCTTCCTGTCTTTTTTAATGCATACATTTATATACTTTTCTGAGACGGAATTGGGATCATGATGCGTGACTTTTGTGTTACCATATGAGCTTTGTATCTTGCTTTTTTCACTTAGCACGTGTGTTATCTACTCATGTTATTGTTCTTTAAGTTGTTTGTAGGTGATGGCATGTTATTTTATCTCTTAAATCTCCATGAAAGGCAGTATAGCATAATAGACTCTAGAGTCAGACTTCATGGCTTCTAGTCCACACTCTGCTACTTACTAGCTGTGTTACCTTGGTCAAGTTATTTTCTCTCCCTGTGCATCAGTTTCCTCATTTATCAAAGGCTCAGTAATAATAATACTTAACAGGTTTTTAGTGAGGATTATTATATCTATTAAAATGTGCAAAGCAATTAGAATAACTGCTGGCAATAAGAAGTCAATTGCGTAAATAATAATTGCTATTAATGTTAATAATCATTGTTATTAACATTATTTAATCATAGTTTATTTAACCAGTTAACCCCATTGTTAGTCTTCAGGTTGATTCATGATATTTCCTATTGTAGTAAACACTGTGCTGAACATCCTTTACATAAACCTTTCAGTACAGCTGTGGTTATTTCCTTAGAATAAATATTTTGAAGGGAATCATCCAGGGGAATAAACATTTTTGGGGCTTTGGCATATACTGTCAGTTGCTTTATGGAAGCTTGTCCCAGTTTACACTTTATCTGGCAGGATTTGATAGTGTATGTTTTATCTCTCCAAATATTATAAGTGAAACATAAACCTAGATAAACTTTATCTGCTCTAACCTTATCCCCTGGACAGTGCTCAGAAGTTTATTGCTGTTACTGTGGAAAGACTTCTAGTATATTATTTTTAAAAGTTTTGGATGCCTGAACTGCTCTAGGAATTTTGCACAAGATAACAGGGACTGGTTGAGATATCCAATTTGTTTCTTGCTTGTCTCTGTTGTAAAGAATTCACTGAAGTACTAGACTAGATTATCACTTTCTAACATTAACATTTTTAAGATCCTAAGTTAAATTTGGTTAATGTATGCATTAACTGAAATACAGGTTGGATTCTTCATTGGAGGATCCCCTCCCCCGCCGCCCCAGCCCCTCGCCAATCAGTGACTGAAATAAAAGAGAAGTTTACATGTCTCTCAAACAGTTTAATGGGAGCTGTCCCCAGCAGATGGGTTGGTTCTGGTTTCTTCCACATGTGGCTTCCCTGCTGGTCCATGGTGACTACTCCAGTTGTTGACATTTATCTGAAAAACAGGAAGAGAAGTGTTGCTAAAAAATATAAGGACAGTTAGCCCATATCTTTCACATTGTGACTTGAGACATGTGCCTGTCACTTTCTCTCACCTCCTGTGGGTCCATACATAGTCACATGGCAACTTCTAGCTGCAGGAGAGGCTAGCTAGGAAATGTCTCTAATTAGGTGGACACAGGCCCAGCTGAGATTCAGTGAGGGGAATGTCATATTATGGAAAGGAAAAGGAAAGGATGAATACTGGAGGTCAGTCATCAGGCTTTGCCACAATAAACACTTCAAATCAGTAAGATAAAGATTAATAACTAGAAAAGTTGAGAGTTTAAAAAAATACAGGTGGTTTGCAATCATAGGCAAACAGTTCAGCTTTACTCATAATTTTTTAAATTGCAAGTTAACAAGGTTGAGATCTTTTTCATCTTTGAATGTGTAGTGTGTCTATTATTGGAAAGGGTCTGAAGATTGAATGCTTTTGGAGGGCAGTTTAGAACTATAGACCAAAAATGTTGATGGCTTTTAATCTATAGATTTTACCAACTGGCAAAGATATATGTACATGGATATTCATTGTAGCATTGTTTGTAATTTTGAAAAACAATCTAAATGAAATCTTTAAAAAAATAAATAAATGTCTGTTAGAGAACCCCTAAAAGAAACAATAGTACATAAACATAGTATCATATTTAGAACTTGATGCATCTTTATTATTGACATGAAAAGTTAAGCTAGTTAGTAAGCAAAAGAAGTAAATTTTAGAAAATGTGTGTGAGGAGAGGGTTCTAATTGTCTTAGGACAAATGTACATAAAAATTATTCAGGAGAACACAGTGGCAGTCTCTAGGGAGTGGGAACTTCTTTGTTTTATATACTACTTTTGAATCTGATGACGCATGGTATTTTTAAAAATGAAATGCAAAAACAAAACAACAAATATCACTCTCTCCAAAATCTTGATTTGTATTTTGTAGTAAATCCACTGACTATGTGCTGTCTCATACTCATCCATCTACTGAGACTGTTAACCTGAGCGGTCATTTTTTCTTCGTTTCTAAATCAATTTTATTGATCTATAATTTAGGTATGATAAATTGCATCCATTTAACATGTACAATTGGATGAGTTGTAATAGATGTGCACACCTTTGAAATACTACAATGGAGATACAGAACATTTCCATCATCTTCAAAAGATTTATTGTTGCCTCCATTGCAGTCCATCTGTCCTCTGCCTCCACCACAGGCAGCCGCTGTGTACTTTATATCATTATGGTTTTCCCTCTTCTAGGAGTTCATTTAAATGCAGTCATAATACAGCCTTTTGCACCTAATGTGATGCCTTTGAGTTCATCGTTGTGCATGGGTTAGTTTATTCTTTTTTTGTGCTGACTATTATTCCATTGTATAATATATGTATATTGTGTAGCCATTCATCTGCTAGATGTTTGTGTTTCCAGGCCATCGTTAATAAAACTTAACTGTTTTCAAAAGTGATTTTACATTCTCACCAGCAGTGTATGCGAATTGCGCTTGTTCCCATTCTTGCCCCAGTTTGTTATTGTTGGCCTTTAAAATTTTGGCCCCAATGGTTGTATCTTACTGTGGCTTAAATTTGCATTTCTCTTACGAGTAAGGATGATGGGCATCTTTTGATGTGTTAATTAGTTATATATAAGTCTTCCTTTGTGACGTGTGTCCAGATCTTTTGCTCACTTTTAAAATTGGGTTATTATTGAGGTGTGAGGTTTTTTTTTATATTTTAGATATAATTTGTCATATACAAATTACAAATATTTTCTCCAATTCTGTGTCTTGCCTTTTTGTTTACCTGATCATTTATAATGTTGTCAGTATCGTTGTCATGTTGTAGATTTTACCAAGATAAGGAAGACATCCCTTTGAAAGAAAATGTGAGCAGATGATGAAATCATAGCAGAATATGAACTTGTACATTCACTTTTGGAAGGTTCACCTGATCCTGGGGATTAGGTAGTGAGAGTGGAGACTTAATGAATTAAGGCATGTGGTGTTGAGTCAGAACTAGAGGACAATGGCTATGTCAGTAAAATATATCCGCAAATCTATTTTACTGTTGCCAAGCTGTAGAGACCTCTGTCTTTCCTTACCAGTCCTCAAAGGCTCTTTCTTCTCATACCTGCTCTTTTCCTTATTATTCTCCTGTTTGAAAAACCTAGCACGGTGTTGAACATCCCAGGAAGAAGGACTGGTTCTCAGTATTGAAACTTTTAAGTACAAGTAGCATAGTGACTTGATTATCATGGTAGTACAATAGTTAAAAAGGTTTTAGAAGCCTAAGGCTTTTGGTCCAGGGCAGGGGTTGGCAAACTATGGCCGGTGGGGTAAATCCTTTCAGCTTGATGCTTATTTTTAAAAATGAAATAAAATAAATAAATATATGTTATGTGTTTTCTGTGGCTGCTTTCATGCTGCAATAGCAGTCTTGAGTTGTTGCATCTGACCATCTGTCCTGCACAGCCTAGAGTATTTATTTTCTGGCTTTCTGTAGAAAAAGTTTGCTGACCCCTGGTCTGGAGAAACAAGCCCATTAACCCATAAGCAGAAATAAAAGGAATCCTTTCTGTCAGGGTAAAAACTTATGTTTCCTCAGAGACTCATAGGTACCATTCATGATAATAAAGGTGGCGCTATCCAAGAAACTGGGACTAGTCTTAAAGGTCTTGTCTCTTAAAAGTATAATAATATATTCATTGAAGTAGCATTGTGAACACAATACTCCTCACATCAGAAATAAGCACTTTTTGTAGAGTACTTAAGTAGTCATGTAGATGTATGTGGTTCTCCAGCAGCCTTCTAGTATATGTGCTGCTGAAGTGAGCACATCCTCTGACAGCCTTCTAAAAAGCACTTTATAAAGCTGCCTCCCTTGTATCTGGCTTTCCTCTTGTAGCCCCTGCCTGCCCACCCTAAGAGTTAATACTAGAAAAGAAAGAACTCGTTTAACGGTGTACCAGGATTAGGCTTAGAGGATGCAGAATTAACAGAGGTGGGAAGGGGGTCCAAAGAACGAAATCAAGAAATTTAAGACACCTCCTTTGTTGTTGGAACTGAGAGGATTAGAAAAATCCTACAGATGATCTGTCTTAGTAACTACCTCTTTCCACGGTACATAAGTAAAATGAGTAACATCAAGAATGCATTAGGTGAGTGAGCAATGCACTAGCTGAGTGAGCAATCTTTATACAGTTTGTGCCATGTAGCAAGGAATTTTTTTGAAAGGATGCGTTAGAGGATCCCATTGATTTCTAATGTCTTTTATCAGTGTCTTGCCAGTGTTTATTTTGAGTTTGTCTGCTGCACCATTCATGACTTCAGGGAAATGTCTCTAGTGTCCTTTTCTTTAATTCGGTATCTTAATTTTACTCGTCTTGCTGTTCATCACTTATTTATTGACTTACGGTTATTTGAAATTCGCCTACCTAAAAAAATGGTTTTGTATAATGAAATGTAATTTTTTAGGCAATGGCAATTTATTGAACATTCAAAACTGAGAAATACTAGTACCTTTTTTTCCCTTTATCTCTAGAGATGCTATCTTGTGGCCAATACTATTAAGCCTGAGATTCCAGCCTCCAGTCTTGTTTATTTTGTCAGAAAGTAACTCTTTCCTTTTATAATCATGACAAAGCCATTCTGTTAGGTATAATTAATTATGTCCTGGGAGTTGGATATGATGAGATGACTTAGTTTTCAATCATAATTCATGTGAGGACACATTTCATATTCTCCTTCTCAATTTATATTAATTAGAAAAAATCAATACTTAGTCTTTTCCTTAATACAGAGTAAAAACAGGATTATTAATTAAAGGCACATTTTATTTTGGACCTAAAGGATAACTACATTATCGTTTTAATCTTAAATGAGATATATGTAAAATTGTTACATATGGTAAGGATATTTGTACAAATTTAGGATATTCTTAATCTTTATAAACCAATGCTAATATATGCTTCTTTATGTTTTGGTTATTTTTGAAGATGCTTTTAGTAGGTTATTATACCTTAAAAAATTACTAAGTTCTTCACTGAAACCTTAAACTAAACACTTTTTAGTGTAATTTTAACTGAGTTGTTTATCCTCTAAATAAAATTTGTTTCCTTTGAAGTGATACTAGTTGCCAAGTCCAAAGATTAAGGGGAGACAGAGAATCTGTTCTTTTGGTGGACTTATATTAGGAAAATAGTATGAAGCCTTAATACAGTGTTAGCTTGTTCTGACCTGAGCATCTTCTTAAAGTTAGTATGTAGACACAAGCTTCTTAGGAAAAAAAAAAAAGCACTGTTGATGAAGTCATTGCACATTTGTTAAAATTATAGCCTCCTTTTTCATAAATGTACTTTATGCTTCGTTTAAATTTTTAAAATTTACAACTTGTTAGTCATTTGTTTATAAAGAAGCATTCAGAATTCTAGATTTATATAGTAATAAAACTACTCCGTTTTTCCAGCTTTCTTTGCCTAAAGAGCTTTTTGGAGGGCATGCTTTATTTTTATGTTTCTGTTTATTTAAAATGCAACCATGTTTCATAGGAGACATCTATACATAAAAGATAATACAGTTGTATAATGACTTAATGTTCTTTTACTGTTCCATTTGAATATTAGAAGGAATAATATCTTTAGTCAATTTCAGTTGCATATAAATATTTTTCATATTCAGTATTCCCCAAACAGGATTTCTATTATTAAAAATCTGATACAATGCTTAATTACTCAGAATATATTCTAATAATTTAAATTCTATTGAATATAATATTGTTATTTCTAAAAATACACACACATTAGGTAATATAAACACCTGTTTTTATCTATTCAGATCTTACTGGATTTCACACATAGTAGCCAACCCCTGCCAGCTCTTTGTTACTCTGTGATTTAGTCATTTACATGGATTTATAATTATTCTGCATTTATGCAATCTGATTTTGATCAGATGTTTCTTTTTTCTATTAATGTAAGCTAATTGTAGCACAGCCGATTTTTCATTTTCCATTTTAAGAGAGGAAAGAACACAGCATAAAAAATTATAATTTAAAAATAATTTTGAAATCTCAGGCGTATTTTTAATTTTTATCTTCACTAACAATTTCTGCAACCACCTTATCACTTCAAAAGCTTTTCAGTAATACACCTAACAAGAAGCCAAGTGGACAGCTTTTATTATTTCATTTTAGTTCATGAATCTGGTTTGTATTAGAGGTGCTAAGAGTGAACGATTCATGACTAAAAGATGAGGGTGGCATGTGGGGGTGGTAAAAAGCAAAGTTTTAGATAATCCACATGCTGAATAATCCTCCTTGAAAAACAGCAAATGAAGAAGACATTTCACAGAATGCTTTTTATATCATTTGTCGCAGGAATATATTATTCTGACCAAAAAAAATGCTACTACAGAAAACATAATAAAATATTTGCGTCTTCTGTCTGACCCATAGAAAGTATTCAAGTAATCTTATTTAATACTTTTAAGATTCTAATCCTTTTAAAGAATGAAGTGATTATTGAAATGTTCTGCAATCCCTTAGTTACAGTATTAGTATATTATGGGGTCTGTTACTGTTATTTTTCAAAGATTTCACTTAAATAGAAGTCTTTATTGTATACCGTGTTTCCATTATAGTCATCTAAGAGAGATCTTTTAGCCCTACCATGTAGTTGAAATTGCCCTTAAGATTTGTCATATTTATAACATCAGTAGAAAATAATCAAAAGCATCCTGGAGTAGGCCCCAGTGGTTGCAGTTACATACCTCATCTCATTGCCTTACTGGAAACTTATATATATATTAATTTCTTTATGCTCCTTACCACTGGTAGGGCTACCATGGGTTTGTCACGGTGAAGAATGCATTTCACACAGTCTCCAGATTTTTAAAATTTCACTATCAGAAACCATTTTATCTTATAGAGTTCATTTTAAGAGTTTTTTAAGCCTATATTCTTTTGCAACCAATGTAATTTCTAAACCTTTTATCGGTTTTGTAGAGATATTTGGTTACAGCAAATGGTGTTACTAAATTTTTTCATAAAGTTCTTATAGACTCATGCAGTTAGTAATGCTCATTAAATATTGTTAATTGTCACCAATGTTATTATAACTTCATTCATAGAACTTCCTTAGATCCATTTTGACACTTCATTTTTTCCTAAAAAAAAACAAACATAACGGGTATTAAGGAGGGCACTTGTGATGAACACTGGGTGTTGTATGTAAGTGATGACTCACTAAATTCTGCACCTGAAACAAGTATTACACTGTGTTTAAATAAACAAAAAGGGCAAAACTAAATAACAAAACAAAAAAACCCCAAAACTCTCTGAAGGTAATCTCAGAAATTTGTTGTCTTGCAGAGCTGTCTTAACATTTAAGCAGCTTTCCAAATGGCCATTCACCACTTGCAAAGTGGTCAGGTGCCTTTTAAACATTAAATTCATTCATGTGATTGCTTCAATTGAGAATGTCCTGGGAGGAGAAAAGAGGAGACTGGATTGCAAAGCTGACTTAAATCCCTTACTGTTAAAACCTGATTATGTACGTTGACATTTTGCCCCACTGTTCAGCATTCCTTTTCAGTTCACGTCATGCTGAATTACAGGCAGATCATTGTTATTAAAATATTTGGAAAAAGTCTATAGTACATTTTCTTAAATTGTAACAAGTTTGAAAAATGTAGTGTTTCCTGATGGAAAAATTCTGAGTATTCTAATGGCTTTTTAAAAAAATCATTTATTTGCTAGGTAAGTTCTCTTCTACGCTTTATGAGACTGGTGGCTGTGATATGTCACTTGTGAATTTTGAACCAGCAGCAAGAAGAGCATCCAATATCTGGTATGTGTGAAGTCATATTAGGAGAATGTATGTACTTGCATATATTTGCCATGTTTAAAGATTTTAGGCCTTGAGATGGAAAAGTTATTTTGAAAACATTTGTTCATATTGGCTTAAATAATTTGTCACTGTGCATTTGTCTCCAAAGATTTAAGGTAGAATTTATTGTTCTGGAAAAAAGAAAGCATTATTCTTAAAACAAAAGCTGTTCTGTATTTTAAATATTAAGTAAAAATTCCCTGTAGATCTTATAGTGGGGGGGGTTTTCCCACAATTTCAAATTTAACTATAGATTTTGTGCTACACACACGCACACGTGCGCGCATTGCAAGATCAATAAAAAGCGATTTAAAAAAAGCTTATTAGAAAAATTAGAAAAGGTCAAGTTATCTTTTTAGATGATCATCTTTTGTTTTAAAATTTGTTTACCAGCTTAAGAAAGAGGAATTTCTTAAAATATGGGTCATAATATTACATTTAGTTTCTTTTCTCTCCTTCCCTTACGAAGAAATTACACTGTAAGATAAGGAAGAAGTTAGGAGAAAAGCAGATAAGAAATAGAAATCTTGAGCATGCAATCAGTTATAACTTAGAATGTATTAAAGTTTTTTCTAAAATATTAATCTTATTCACCTATTCAAGTTGTTGCATTGAAATCCATTATTAAATGATTAGCTCACTTTTTTTGCAGGGATCATTTGAATCCTATTTTAGGATTTATGTTTAATAATGGGACACACCTATTTAAATGTTACATCTATGGCAGTTCACTTACTTTTTTAAAGTTTTTAGGGGCCATTTAAAGCACTAGGATCTTGCAGTCACTTAGCTTAACTTGCTGGAGAGATAGAACACTTGCTAAGCTTCTTGAGTCCAGTTTCAGAACTGACCCTGTCAAGAATGACCCAAAATTCAAGTGTTAGGTGATTTCCTAACAGTGGAAACAATAGAAAGATGGAGCAATGGAAACAATTATGTTTAATGTAATTTAAGATAAGAACAATTCCTTACACCATAAACGTGGTAAGGTGTCAAGTTTCAAAAATCTAAACTTGACTGTGGAAGCGGAGTGGTCACATTCTAAGCTGTTAGAGCTTAAATTTGTTGTGGCTGCAGGCAATGTTAATTGCTTTCTTAAACCCATCTCACAAGAACTTTGTGATAAGAGGTGCTATTATCCTGTGTTACTTAGGTGGAAACTGAAGTGTAAAAGGTTGGATAACTTTCCCAAATCTCATTTAGCTGATGAAGAGATTTGAATATAGATACTCTGGCCCAGAGGCTGTATGCTCTTAATCACATCTGTAGGAAAAAGCGATTTTGTATTTTGAAGTACTTGGAAAAGTGAAGACAGTAAATACCACATAATTGTTAAAAGATTTATTTTTCTTTCTATTCCGTGACAAGCTATTTAGTCCCTAAAGTTTTTTTCATTTTATTTTAGTGACACGGATTCTCATGTATCCAGTTCTACCTCAGTTCGATTTTATCCACATGATGTGGTAGGTTTTCCTTTATTTTTATAAAATAATGTACATTCAGATTAAGTAGCGACACAAATCAGAAAAGTTGAGGTTTATAAAATACCAATTTTGTTGAAAACTATGGCACAATCTCCTTTGCTGTTCCATAGTGGCTCTCTTCTTGTTAAGTCCTTTGTTAGGAAATAAATATAAAACACCATGAAGTTTCATAAGCTGTGTATGAATCAGTAATTATACTTTTGAGAATATGTAAAGGTCCATTTACTCACCAATGTCATAATCTGGTTGTGCCATCTTAAAACTTGACTTTGAAAATTATGATTTTGAATATTATATTATCTGTTAACTGTTAAGTTACTCATATACCAGTGTGTGTGTGGGAAGCTTAGTGATGATATCGCTGTGTAAAAAATACACCATGTGAGATACAGTGGGGATATTTTAAAAAGATAACACAGCTTTTGCCCTCAAGATGTATTTGTTGAACTTAGAAAATGAAATTCTTTTTTTAAACTTATTTTATTTAGATTCAATTAGTTAACATATAAAATGAAATTCTTATATGGAACACGTAAGAAATACATGCAAATAAATGTAGTGCCAAAGGGGTTAATTATTAGTGGCTTCCTGAAGATGATTAGTTGTGAGCTGGCTTTTAAGACCATCGATGTGAGTTGGCACAGAACAATGGTTTTCAACATTTGGCAATGTCTGAAAACACTTTTACTTGTCACAACTAGGGGAATGTTACTGCTATCTAGTGAATGCGTAGAAGCCAGGGATACTATAAAACGTCCTACAGTGGACAGCAGAACCCCCAAAGAAAGAATTATCTGACTGAAAATACCTGTAGTGCCAAGATTGAGAAACCCTGGCATAGAGGATAAGAAAAAAAGTGTTTGGGGTGGTACTTGTCAATGCTAAGAGATAAAAATGGCTATGTTATTTATAGGAAGCAGATTTTCTTGACTATACCCACATATGTGTTTGAAAAGTAAAGATTGTCTCTGCTTTTTTGCTGGAGTGTATTCCTGGAAACTTCATAGGAAAGCCAAAAATAGGGAAATGATTGTTTTTTTTTTTGTTTGTTTTCTATGATTGAATGGTATGGAAACACTGGGATAGTGAAATCCTGGCTAGGGCTGTGCTGGATAAGGGAACCTTTAGACTCTTTCAGAGAAAGGGGAAACTGGTGAACTGTTGAGTGGATAAATTAAAGCTAAAAGAAATGTAATGTGGTAATTTCCTTATAGCCTCGGATGAGTAGCCTGCCAAAACAAAAGAAAAAAAGGGGGTGTAAGAGGGATTTTAAAACAACAGTGATAAGAGACTGTAGGAAGAAATGACAGTTGAAGGCATTGAATCCAATTCAGAGGAGCTTAGATTTAACATGGTAATGAGGTTCATAGCTTTGAGAAAAGGCCATAAATTTGGCAGGGAGCAGAGAAGCCACTAATGATTCACAGTACGTGATTTTAATGGATTCACTAGCTGTACAATCATACAATGTTAAGATTTCAAACACTTTTCCCAATACATCTTTTCCAAAAGACCTATTGATTAATTTGCTTTAAGTTTACTTCCTATTATCACCTTTTGTAGTTTCTAATGATCATAAAATATCTGTAAGGAGTATAGAGAATTAAGGGGACTTAGATAATCTGCAAGCTGATTGAGTAGCCCTTGAATCATGACTTGATTAAATCAAGATTTTTAAGCCTTTCAGTGCTGACTTTCTTTTAGCTCTCTCTTCCGCAGATTCGATTGAACAGACTATTGACCATCGATACAGATTTGTTGGAGCAACAAGACATTGATCTAAGCCCTGACTTGGCAGCTACTTACGGTCCAACAGAAGAAGCTGCTCAAAAGGTTAAACACTATTATCGCTTTTGGATCTTACCCCAGCTATGGATCGGCATTAACTTTGACAGACTCACACTTTTGGCCCTGTTTGATAGGTGAGAATACAGTGTGATATTAAAGATATGTGCAGATTTTATTTTTAAATTGAAATGTCCCTAATTACCACTTGGTTACCATTTTGGAAAATGTTTTCTATTTTGGTTCTTTTGAGATAAAATTTAAGTTAATAGGGCTCCCAAATATTGACTCTCTTCAATTAAAAACTTTCTTGTGGCAATTTTAATATGTTTATACAAAAAAAATCCTTTTTATCATCAGTAAGAATCATGGAACTATACTTAAAAGCCAGAAAATATGAAGTGTTAATGATCATAAGATTATAGGTAATATGACTCTAAATATGAAAGGTATAAGAGGGAACTTCTGTTCCCTGTTTCGTAGTACTAGTCTTAATAATGAATAGTATTAGTAGTCTATTAAAACTTGGTGCTTCCTGTTGACTGGAGTAACAAAGATTGGATTAACTCCTATCTGAAACAACAAAAAAGAGACAAAATGCATGAACCAGTGGTTTTCAGGACATTGGAGATAAGAAAACAGGACAGTGATTCCTGAGAGATGGGAAACACATTATGTGGGTCCTACAGTTGCCCCAGCTTACTGCCTTGAGATAGTTCCCAGTCTTCCTCGCTGGCTCCTACACAGGGCGGAGGTACTGAAGTGGAGCCCAGCAGACTTCCTGAATTAGATGGAGCTATGAGTCCAGGGACACCCAACACAGAGTATCAGAGAGAGGACTGCTATTCACAGAGAACCTCAGAGTTCCGCAGCGGGTCTCCACAACTCTTCCACAGAGTACAGATAAGTGAATGTATGTGAAGAAACTACCTGAGGCCGGGGTAAAATCATGTGAAAGAAATAGATGGGCAGGACCTGACACACAGGGATAGGAATAACGCCTATTCCCAGCTGTCTGATTGAAGAAATTCATAATTCATATATTATGGTGCATTATGTTGAGTACTCAGGAAAGTCTTGCCTTAAAAGTGGGGAATAGTTAGCCCTAACATGGGCACTGCTCCAGATCCAACAAACAAGTTATAAAAGCAAGACCTAAAATGATCAAACTGTTTCCAAGTAGCATAACAAATTTTAAGAAGATTTATAGAAATCTGAAAATTGTCACCACCTAAAGATTTTGACAGTGGCATCCAATCAAAGGATTCGCAGTGACATCCAACCAAAGATTACCAAACATGCAAAGAAGCAGTAAAACATGATTTATGAGGGAAATAATCAAAACCAATCTGTAATTGTCACAGATGTTAGAATTAGCTGTCAAAGACATTAAAACAAGTATAACTGTACTCTATATGTTAAAAAAGTAGAGACATGAAAGATATTTTAATTTATTTATTTCAGAGAGCAGGAGAGAGAGAGTGCAAGTGGGGGGAGGGGCAGCTCAATTAAATTAATAAACCTTTAGACAGGCTGATTAGGGGGAAAAAAAGAGAAAAGGTACAAATTGCTTATAACAGGAATGAGATAGGATATCACTACAGATTGTACTGGTGTTAAGTGGATAATAGGATATTATGATCAGCTGTGTGTACATAAATTTGACAATGGACAAATTTCTTTTTATTTTTTTTTATTTTTTTTTAAAGATTTTATTTATTTATTTGAGAGAGAATGAGATAGAGAGCATGAGAGGGAAGAGGGTCAGAGGGAGAAGCAGACTCCCTGCTGAGCAGGGAGCCCGATGCGGGACTCGATCCCGGGACTCCAGGATCATGACCTGAGCCGAAGGCAGTCGCTTAACCGACTGAGCCACCCAGGCGCCCCGACAATGGACAAATTTCTTGAAAGATAGAAATCATCATAGTTCATTCTGAAAGATACATTACCTTAATGGTACTATATCTATTAAATAAATGGAAATTGTAGTTAAACACCTGTCTGTAAAGAAAACTCCAAGCCTAAATGGCATCAAAATAATATCCCAAATCAGTTAAGTAGAGAAATGGTAGGCTTTTCAACAAATGGTCTTGGGACCATTGGATTTTCATATGGAAAAAAAAAAACTTTTATACTTATATTGCACCGTTTATAAAATTATGAAAATTAACTCAAAATGGATCATAGGTCTAAATGTAAAATCTAAAGCAATAAAATTCCTAGAACAAAACAAAACATAGTAGAACATTTTTGTGACCTTGGGTTAGGCAAAATTTTGTAGATGTGATACCAAAAACAACAAATGAAATTGATAAACTGAATTCATCAAAATTAAAAACTAACAAAAGCCTAAGGAGAGCGTACATTCAGTGATGAGAACTACAGACAGTATGTAATATGGCAGAACTGCCGAGGATCATGGAAACAATCTGGACTTCTCCAACTGCCGTAGAAAAACAAATGAGAATACCAGTTACTGATTTGAAAGTACTGTTGACTTGTTTTCGTCTGAGAGGACTATAAAATGAACTAGTACGGAAATGTTTGTGAATTTTCTTAGGCCAATTGATGATTGTAAACAGGGCATTGACTTAAAAAAAGTTAATAAAAAATTTTATGGTTATAAAAATAATTCTTTACCTATTCTAGAAAATTTAAATATGTATAGGAAGATTTTAAGACAAGAAGGGGCCAACCATAATTCTACCCAGAGAGAACCGGTATTAGTAGTATCATTTTGATATATTGTCTTTTTTAACCCATATGTATATGCTTTTAAATAACAACTTGTATCTTCCTATACATAGTTTTATGTCCTGCTTTCTTTGTATAGCAAATATACTGAGTATGTTCCCATGTCGGTAAATATTTTTTAAAAACAAGACTTTTAGCAAGTATCTAACATTTTATGAATAAAATTTCCCCAACAAGTAATGAGATAGATTCTTATTTTTTGGTATGACATATAAAAATCATCTTCATTGCTGTATGTAATATCTGGGTCATCATATTGTTTAATCAGTTTAATGAAATATAGAACTGTCTCAGCAGCTTTGATAGAGGCAACATTGATGGTTTTTATTACTGCCTTCATTTTCAATATATGTAATAGCCTGTATTTAAGTAATTCTAGTAAATTAGTTTTGAGATTATTTCAGGTGATTTCAAGATGTGGAAAATGAAATCACTTGGTATCAAAATTTGGTTACAAACTTTGTCATATAAAATAACTTTCCATTTTGATTTTCTAGAAATTGTTTGAGGTTTTGTTTTTTAAACGTGTTTCTTTGCATATCTCCTTTTATTTGCTATTCAAGTTGGTTAGTTATTCAGCAACAAATGTTACAGAAAAGCAGATGTTAAAGAAGAGTAAACTTTTGAAATAGAAATTAAAACTAATATATTATGTCTTGTAATTAGAACTTCAGTTACTATAGCATGCTTTATCTGCACATAAGGTTTTGTGTTAATTTTCCATATAAACTGGTTTTTTTATCAGTATCCTCCAAAACCTTATTCAAAACCAGTACCAAAAAAGCATGTCAGCAAGCAAAGTATGAACTTCTTCATGATGTCTTCCCTTTTTTCACTCTAATTTCTTATATTGATGATATACTTACTCATAAATTTTTCTGTCTACAGAAATCGTGAGATTCTGGAAAATGTGTTAGCTGTCATCCTGGCTATTCTTGTGGCTTTTTTGGGATCTATTCTTCTCATACAAGGCTTCTTCAGAGATATCTGGGTCTTCCAGTTCTGCCTAGTGATAGCCAGCTGTCAATACTCACTACTTAAGGTACCAGCATCTCTCTTCTTTTCAGACTAGGGAATAATATTTGTGTTAAAAGGCAGAGGTTTTGTATCATTCATTGCATTATAGTAAGATGTTAATTTTTAGATTTATTCTCCCTAGATGTTTACATTAGATTGGATAGGGAACAAAAGGGACATATAAACTTTAAAAAATCATGGTATGTAAATGAAGCTTCCTAAGAACTATTTTGGGGGGGGGGGCTGGTATTAAAAGAAAATATCTGAAAAAAAAAATATCTGGGCATTTGTTAAAAATGAGAATTAACATTCTTGAAATTCATTTTAAAAATATGAACATCAACTCTCCCACTCCCATATTTTAAGCCTTCTATTCTGTAGATTAAATTTATTAAAATCCATCATTGTTTGGATATAGTAATGTCAAGACTAGTATATATATTCTTTGGGACACTGAAAGCAGAAGATTGGTATCCCTTTGCTATTTAAATAGTAGCTCTGAAATGCCAGATGTTACTAATTTTAATCTTTCTAAAAATGGAAAAAATCACATACCTCATTTTTCACCTTCCATGCAAAATCAGTACGGACTGTTAATTTGGACTGTTTCCTTTTCTTCTGAGCTAGTAAAACTCTTGCTTGTATTGGTTATCTGCCCAGTGTATACTAACATGCAGAACTCTCCCCAGCCT
>NW_027397070.1:44079619-44137932 GCF_003265705.2 Callorhinus ursinus
ACTTTACTGAATTCCTGTATGAGTTCTAGCAGTTTTGGGGTGGAGTCTTTTGGGTTTTCCACATACAGTATCATATCATCTGCAAAGAGTGAGAGTTTGACTTCCTCTTTGCCGATTTGGATGCCTTTGATTTCTTTTTGTTGTCTGATTGCTGTGGCTAGGACTTCTAATACTATGTTGAATAGCAGTGGTGAGAGTGGACATCCCTGCCGCGTTCCTGACCTTAGGGGAAAAGCTCTCAGCTTTTCCCCATTGAGAATGATATTCGCTGTAGGTTTTTCATAGATGGCTTTTATGATATTGAGGTATGTACCCTCTATCCCTATACTCTGAAGAGTTTTCATCAAGAAAGGATGCTGTACTTTGTCAAATGCTTTTTCTGCATCTATTTAGAGGATCATATGATTCTTGTTCTTTCTTTTGTTAATGTATTGTATCACGTTGATTGATTTGCGGATGTTGAACCAGCCTTGCAGCCCAGGGATAAATCCCACTTGGTCGTGATGAATAATCCTTTTAATGTACTGTTGGATCCTATTGGCTAGTATTTTGGTGAGAATTTTTGCATCCATGTTCATCAAGGATATTGGTCTGTAGTTCTCCTTTTTGATGGGGTCTTTGTCTGGTTTTGGGATCAAGGTAATGGTGGCCTCATAAAATGAGTTTGGAAGTTTTCCTTCCATTTCTATTTTTTGGAATAGTTTCAGGAGAATAGGTATTAATTCTTCTTTAAATGTTTGGTAGAATTCCCCTGGGAAGCCATCTGGCCCTGGGCTTTTGTTTGTTGGGAGATTTTTGATGACTGCTTCAATTTCCTTAGTGGTTATAGGTCTGTTCAGGTTTTCTGTTTCTTCCTGGTTCAATTTTGGTAGTTGATACATCTCTAGGAATGTGCCCATTTCTTCTAGGTTATGTAATTTGCTGGCATAGAGTTGTTCATAATATGTTCTTATAATTGTTTGTATTTCTTTGGTGTTGGTTGTGATCTCTCCTCTTTCATTCATGATTTTGTTGATTTGGGTCATTTCTCTTTTCTTTTTGATAAGTCTGGCCAGGGGTTTATCAATCTTGTTAATTCTTTCAAAGAACCAGCTCCTAGTTTCGTTGATCTATTCTATTGTTCTTTTGGTTTCTATTTCATTGATTTCTGCTCTGATCTTTATTATTTCTCTTCTCCTGCCGGGTTTAGGCTTTATTTGCTGTTCTTTCTCCAGCTCCTTTAGGTGTAGGGTTAGGTTGTGTATTTGAGACCTTTCTTGTTTCTTGAGAAAGGCTTGTATTGCTGTATACTTTCCTCTCAGGACTGCCTTTGCTGTATCCCAAAGATTTTGAACAGTTGTGTTTTGAGGAGGTCCCATTCTTAAAGAGATAACAAGCATGGGGAGGGGGAGCAGGGAGAGTGAAAAGACAGCTGTTGAAACCACTTATGGGAGAAAGATTGGATTTGTTGTGCTTCATTTATTGATGAGCTCACACTTAGCAGTGACTCTGAATTAATTTACTTTAAACATCTTAAATACAGCACAACAATATAGTTTGGCACCATGAGCTGAGCAATCAGCCTTCCCAGACTGAGCTGGCTTAGGAATAAAAAGAGTCCTCTAGGGAATTTAACACAGAAGGAATTTGGTTCATTTTGTGAAGCAAAACAATTTTTAATGGCATGTCTTACTAATTACTAGGGAACTGAAATATCAGCTTTGGAATCACTTAGGAAGTTTTAGCCAACATCAAATATATCCAGATGTTGACCGCACTCCCAAATCGGATTGTATATATTTTGGGAAAGACCTGTGCAGGTGGTTCTTATCAACAGTGTTATACACAAAGCAGGAAAAGCAAGGGAATAATGTATAAGACTTTATTTCTCCCTTGTATTAATATTAAAAAGATTTTTTGTTTCATATAAAACTTATTGTAGTTTTCTTTGGATAGTTTCCCCCACAATTTATGGACAAGTGTAGCTTCATGTGTCTTTATTTAAATGAGAGAAATGGTCTGTGTCCTATAAATGGTCTCTCATTTAATCCCTCTTAGTTATGTAAATACAAAGAGAGTTGGCCTCATTAGTCTAGAATTAGGGATAAAAAGATTCTAGGGTTTTTTTTTGAGCATCCTAGAAAAAACTACCTTATCCCATGGTATGCAGAATTGATTTCCAAGGAGGAAATGAATTGATGCAATGATCTCTGTGGTTGCCTTCTTTCTTTTCTTTTCTTCTCTCTTTTTTCTTCTCTTTCTCTTTCTTCTTTCAATAGTTCTAGTGAGATATAATTCACATGCATGCCATGTCTCAGTCTGCTTGGTTTAAACAACAGATACTTATTTCTCACAGTTCTTGAGTCTGGGAAGTCCAGAATCAAAGTGCTAGCAGATCCTGTTCTTGGTGAGGGCCTCCTCCTGGCTTGTAGATAGCACCTTCTTGCTGTGTGTTCACAGAACCTTTCCTTGATTCATGCACCTGGACAGATAATCTCCCTGTCTTCCTTATAAGGGCATTAATCCCATCCTGAGGGGCCCACCCTCATGACCTAATCTAAACCTAATTATCTCCCCAAAGCCCCACCCTTAAATACTATTACGATGGGGTTTAGGGCTTCGACATCTGAATTTTGGGGAGACACATTCAGCCCAACATTAACCCATCTAAAGTATACAATTCAATGAATTTTAGTATTAACTCACAGATACGTGCAACCATCACCATAATCAACTTTAGAACATTTTTATCACCTCAAAAAGAAACTCCATACTCTTTAGCTATTATTCCATTCTTCCCCTAGTACTCAAATCCAAGCAATCACTAATCTATTTTCTGTCTCTATAGACTTGCCCATTTTGTACATTTCATATGAATGAATTCATGTAACACGCGGTCATTGGTGACTTAGATGGGTGGTGTGGATAAGGCTTTCTCATGAAGTTGCAGTCAAGATGTTGGCTGGAGCCTACATGGGCAGAAGGTTTCCGTTCCTCATGACATGGACCTCTCCATAAGGCTGCTTGAGTGTCCTCACAATGTGGCTCCTCTTAGAGCAAATGACTTACTGTAAAGCATTTTATGACCTCGCCTCAGAAGTCACACATCATCAGTTTCACCACATTCCATTTGTTAATACCAGTCACCAAACCTACACTCAGAGGACAGGAATAGGATCCACTTCTTGAAGGAAGGAGAATCAAATGATACGTGGACATATTTTTAAATCACCACGGAAATATTGCTGGATTAAAGATCTTTTAAAAACCAATACCATTTCTGGGGCACTCTGGGTGGCTCAGTCAGTTGAGTGTCCAACTCTTGGTCTCAGCTCTGGTCATGATCTCAGGGTCAGGGGATCTAGCCCTGCATCAGGCTTCATGCTCAGTGGAGAGTCTGCTTGAGATTCTCTCCCTCTGCCCCTCCTCCTGCTCACATGCATGCACACTCTCTCTGAAATAAATAAATATTACTTCATCAAGATAAAAAGCTTCTGCACAGCAAAGGCAACAGTCAACAAAACTAAGAGGCAACACACAGAATGGGAGAAGATTTTTGCAAATGACACCACAGATAAAGGGCTGGTATCCAAGATCTATAAAGAACTTCTCAAATTCAACACCCAAAAAACAAATAATCAAGTCAAAATATGGGCAGAATACAAGAACAGACACTTCACCAAAGAAGACATACAAATGGCTAACGTGAAAAAATGTTCAACATCATTAGCCATCAGGGAAATTCAAATCAAAACCACATTGAGATACCATCTTACACCAGTTAGAATGGCAAAAATGAACAAGGCAGGAAATAGTAAATGTTGGCAAGGATGTGGAGAAAGGGAAACCCTCTTACGCTGTTGGTGGGAATGAAAGCTGGTACAGCCACTTTGGAAAACAGTATGGAGGTTCTTCAAAAAGTTAAAAATAGAGCTACCCTATGACCCAGCAATTGCACTGGTGGGTATTTACCCCAAAGACACAGATGCAGTGAAAACAAGGAGCACCTGCACCCCAGTGTTCATAGCAGCAATGTCCATAATAGCCAAACTGTGGAAGGAGCCAAAATGCCCTTCAACAGATGAGTGGATAAAGAAGATGTGGTCCAAATATACAATGGAATATTACTCAGCCATCAGAAAGGATGACTATCCACCATTTGCATCAACATGGATGGAACTGGAGGGGATTATGCTAAGTGAAATAAGTCAAGCAGAGAAAGACAATTATCATATGGTTTCCCTCATATGTGGAACATAAGGAATAGAGTGGAGGACATTAGGGGAAAAGGAAAAGGAAAACTGAAGGGGGGGGAATCATAGGGGAAGACGAACCATGAGAGACTATGGACTCCAGGAAACAATCTGAGGGTTTCAGAGGGGAGGGGTTGGGGGGATGGGTAGCCAGCCCAGTGATGGGTATTAAGGAGGGCACATATTGTAATGAGCACTGGGTGTTACATGCAAATAATGCATCATTGAACACTACATCAAAAACTAATGATGTAGTGTATGGTGAGTAATATAACATAAGAAAAAAATTTCAAGGAAAGAAAATTCAGTTGTATTGCTAATTATATTTCCCTTCTAATAATAAAATTCTAATCATAGGTAAAAAAATAAAATAAAGAAATATTTTTTAAAAACCAATGCCATTTCTTTATACCAGCAATAATTAACTAGAAAATGTAACCACAACAAAACACACTATTTACCACTTAAGAATTAACTAAGAACTAATGATGTAATGTATGGTGATTAACATAACATAATACAATAAAATAAAAAAAAGAATCAACTAAGGAAAGTGAGTCCTCTATAAAGGATATAGAGGAAGGTCTGATCAATGGAAAGATATTCCATGTTTTATCATGGGACAACATACTAATATAAACATGTCAATCTCCTCCCCCAGTTATCTAAAACTTTACTATTATCAAAATAAAGAGTCAATTTTAACTGTTTGAGATTTTGATAACTTATGCCAAAATCCATACGGAAAAATGGCAGTCTACAAATAGGTAAGATAATTTTAACTTTAACAGGGCGCCTGGGTGGCTCAGTTGGTTAAGCGACTGCCTTCGGCTCAGGTCATGATCCCGGGGTCCCGGGATCGAGTCCCGGATCGGGCTCCCCGCTCAGCGGGGGGTCTGCTTCTCCCTCTGACCCTCTTCCCTCTCATGCTGTTTCTCTCTCTCTCTCTCAAATAAATAAATAAAATCTTTAAAAAAAATTTTAACTTTAACAAAGAGGCATAAAGGGGGCACTTGCAGGGCACCTGGGTGGCTTCACTAGTTAAGGGGCCCTGGGTTCAAGCCCCGAGTTGGGCTCCCTGCTCAGTGGGGAGTCCGCTCGTCCCTCTTCCTCTGTCCCTCCCCGCAATGCGAGTGCTCTCTCTCACACTCTCTCCCCCACAAAAATAAATAAAATCTTTAAAAAAGAAAGAAGGGTGCTTGCCCTATCATATATTAAACATACTGGAGAGTGATAATAAAAACCACACCAAGCCCAAAACAGTATGATACCAGCACAAGAACAATCAAATGGACTGTTGGAACAGAGAGGAAAGCTCATTAAGAGAGGTACAAATGTATATCAGAACTTAAGATAAATAAGATGCCACAAATCAATGGGGACCGGTTGGCTTGTCTGACAGATGGTACTGGGAAAGTGACCACTATAAGGTGAAAGACACAATGCACGCTTACCTAACACCATGTGAAAGGAGGGACGCAAGGTGGATAAAAGAACTAAATATAGAAGGTTAAACTATCTGGTTCATAGGAAAAATGTCAACAATATTGTTCTGAATTAGTATAAAACCTGACAAAATTGTATTTGTTTAAATGAAAATTAAGTATTACTTTCCAAAAAAAAAATAAACCATGGATATCTTTTGATAGAATGAGAGATGTTTGTAATGTCTAAAACTAAAAATTATATTAATATCTAGAATGCTGCTTCTGAAACTTTAATAGGTATACTAATTCCCTGGGCACCTTGTTAAACTTCAGATTCTGATTCAGTAGGTCTGGGGTGGAACTCTGAATTCTGCATTTCTAACAAGCTTCCTGCTGATGTCAATGCTTCTGAAAAGCAAGGATCTAGAAGATACAACAAACTCCCCAAATGGGAGAAATGCCAATGGAAAAATGGACAAAGGTCATGAGCACATGATTTATAGATAGAAAACCCAAAAGGTGATCAAACATATGGGTTTGATAATTAATGAGTCTCAAACTCATTAATTATCAGATAAATGCAAGTTAAAACAATAGCAAGATATTATTTCACATATATCAGTGTGTCAAAAATTAGGAGGATTGAAAATGCCAATTATTGGTATGGATTTGGGGAATATGGAAATACTCATGCAGTGCTGGTGGGAGGGTAGACAGGCATAGCCATTTTTCTGAGCAGTCTAGCACTATTTGATACATTTAAATATATTCATACCAGTTGTACAGGCACTCTACTCCTGGTTACATTTTTCCCAAAAAATTCTCACAAAGGCTCATAAAAGGACATGTTTATTTATAAAGATGTTTATTAGATCATTATTTATGGTGCTAGGAGTTGGAGGTTCTCTGGAAGTCAATTCCTGAGAGAGTGGACAGACGCCCACCTTAGAATATGCATCATGTTAATGGATCAGAAAACTTAATGTTGTTAAGATGAAAATACTCCTCTAATTGACGTACAGATTCAACATAACCCCTATTAAAATCCAAGCTACTTTTTCTGTGGAAATTGACAAACTGATCTTAAAATTCATATGATAATGCAAGGGACAGAGAATAGCTACATGGGGGGTTCCTAGGTAGCTCAGTTGGTTGAACATCTGACTTCTGCTGAGGTCATGGTCTTCGGGGCATGGGATCCAGTCCTGTGTTGGGCTCCGTGCTCAGCAGGGAGTCTGCTTGAGATTCTCTCTCTCCTTCCTCTGCCTCTCCCTCCTCTTTCTCTCTCTCTCAAATAAATAAATCTTTTTTTTTTTTTTTTTTTTTAGCTTCATGGGACTTTTGGCATGGTGGAGTGAGGAGTTTGGCAAATCCAACTAATCTTACTCAATGGTAAAAGACTGAAAGCTTTTTCCCTAAGATGAGGAACAAAACAATTATGTCCTATCTTGCCACTTCAATTCAACATTCTGCCAGAGGTTCTAGCCAGAGGAGTTAGGCAAGAAAAAAAAAGTAAAAATCATCCAGATTGTAAAGAAAGAAGTAAAACTATCTCTACTTGCAGATGACATGATCTTCTTTATAGACAACCCTAAAGAATCCACTTAAAATATTATTAGAATAAATGAGTTCAGCAAAGTTGAAGGATATAAAATTAATACACAAAAGTCAATTATATTTCTATATACTTGTACTGATCAATTAAAAAATAAAATTAATAATATGATTCCATTTACAATAGCATCAAAAAGAATAAGAAACTTAATACATTTCAAAAAGGGGTGTAAAACCTACACTCTTAAAACTACAAAACATTGTTAAAAGAAATTAAGAGAAGCCCTAATAAATGGAAATCCATTTCATGTTCATGGATTGGGAGATTTTTCTATTTAGATGACAATACTCCCCAAACTGACCTGTAAATTCAATGCAATCCCTATCAAAATCACAGCTGGCTTCTCTGTGGAAATTGAAAAGCTGATTCTAAAATTTGTATGGAAATTCAAGGGACCCAGAATCATCAAACAATCCTGAAAAAGAACAAAGTGTGACAGCTCCTGATTTCAGAACTTACTACAAAACTATAGTAATCAAGACAGTGAAGTACTGATAAAGATAGACTTTGGCGTCAACAGAATGAAAATTTGAGATAAACTGTCACATTTTTAATCGGCTGATTTTTGACAAAGGTGCCAACACAATTCAATGAGTAAGAATAATCTTTTCAATAAATAGTACTGGGACAGCTGAATATCCACATGTAAATACATACTTTGGACTCTTCACACCACATACAAAAATTAACTCCAAATGGAACAGGACCTAAATGGAAAAGCATTGAAACTATAATATTTTTAGACAAAAACAAGGGCATAAACCTTCATCACCTCCCATTAGGCAATGGCTTCTTAGATACGACACCAGAGGAACAAGTAAGAAGAGAAAAAAAAATATTGGACATCACCAAAATTAAAAACTTCTGTGCATCAAGGGACACCATTAAGGAAGTCAAAAGAGAACGCACAGAATGAGAGATAACTTTTGGAAATTGTATGTCTAATAAGGGAGTAGTATCCAGGATATGGACATATGGAAAGATATGGAATAAATATATGGAAAGATAGATACGGAAAGAACCCTTAAAATTCAATGATAACCCATTTAAAAAATGGCCAAAGGATCTGAATATTTCTCCAAAAAAGCATACCTATGGCCAATAAGCACATGAAAAGATGCTTAACATGATTGGCCATTAGAGCAGTGCAAATCAAAACCACAATGAAATAGCCAGTCAATAACAAGAACTGCTGAGAATGTGGAGCAACTGGAACCCGAATACATTGCTAGCAAAAATATAAAATGGCACCGCCATTTTGAAAAACATTTTGGCAATTTCTTAAAAAGCTAAATAAACTTTCTATATGGTCCTTCAATTCCATTCCTAGGTATTTACTCAAGAGAAATGAAAGCGGGATGTCCACACGAGGATTTGTAAGGCAAATGTGTAGAGACAGGAAACATCAGTGTTGGCCTGGGTCTGCAGGTGGGAGCAGGTATTGGCTACAAGTGGAATGAGTGAAGTTTTGTGGTGTTGGAGACATTTTAAAATTGGGTTTTTGGGTTGCACAGATCTACAAATTTACTTAATGGCATTGACTTACATGCATACAATGGGTGAATTTTATGGTATGAAAATTATAGTTCAGTAAAACTGTTAAAAAAAAATAACCAGTAAGAGGTAGGAGAAATGGTGGTATGGATAAATCAAGACTGGCAATATGTTGGGGCACCTGGGTGGCTCAGTCGGTTAAGCATCTGACTCTTGATTTTGGCTCAGGTCATGATCTTGGGATCATGGGATCAAGCTACAAGTGGGCCTTGTGTTCAGTGCAAGTCTGCTTGAAATTCTCTCTCCCTTTCCCTCTGCCCCTCCCCCTGTTCTCTCTCTCTCAAAATAAAATAAATAAATAAATAAATAAAATATTTTAAAAATTGGCAATATGTCAAAAATTGTTGAAGCTTCGTGATTTGCAATGAGGGTCCATTATACTATTCCTTCTATTTTGGAATAAATTTGAAAATGTTCATGATACAAAGTTAAAAAATAAACCAGTAGTGTTCTAAGAAAAATTTGTAACCAAAAACCACGTGACCAGAAAAGTCTACTTAATGGCAAGACTATTCAGAAAGAAATTCCACATAGAGATTAATTGTACACATTTCTAATTAATAAATTCAAACTAAGCATTTGAGTTGTCTTTATTCAACTACCATTTAAAGAGGTAAATTTTGAAAATCTGTATGGCAATGCTCACAGGTCTATGTGCCCCAAAACACAATGTTGCTAGATGCTCAGCATCTCCTCGGGTGGGCAAACAAGATTGCCCACTGGATGACCCCACTTGCTCTCTGCAGGTTGCCTGGCAACAAGTTCTCTGGGATCAGTGGCTTTCCCTCCACCAGTAGAAGGGACTGCACACAGTCTTGACTTTCCACAGTCTCCAGGTGCTATCAGCACTGGTCTGCAATCCCCCTGGACAGCTAGAGTTTATGCTCAGACATTTTCTCCTCTTGTGAGGCTGCGTTCTGGTTGCCCTGTGAAAATGCAGAGCAATAGAAGGACACGGAGCACATACAGTTTTTCTGCTTATAGCCCTTTTGAAAAAGTTAAAGGGGTCAGTTAGATCATCCTTGGGGTGGGAGACATGGCTCCAGGGGGCAATGGCAGGCCACTGGCTGAGCTGAGATTGTCAGTGACCATGTGGTCCAAGATTGATGCCCATGGACTGCAGGAGCCATAGAGTAGTGGTTCAGACTTTAGAGAGGTATCTAATGTAAGATAAGCCTGCCCATGATTCTATTACTTTACTTTTCTGGAAAATATTTTGAGCTTTAAGGACAAGAAGAAAGAAACAAAAGAGCCCTTTCCTAGGCCATCAACAGAATGGCTGGGTCATCCTAACCAATTAAATCTGAAATCTATTAATATGCAGCAACCAGGGTCATTTTGTGGAGAATCGACAGCAGAAGTGTGAACTGGGCTCCCTCCACCATTGCCACCACTGGCCAGGGGAGCCCTGATAAGTGTGTTCATTTACAGGACATGAAAGGGCCACAGAAGAGAAGTTAAGGGAAACCAAGAGGCAGGTAATAGAGTGGGTGGTTAATCAAGATCCCCTGCTGCTAAGTGAACTGTCTAGAAACCGTCGAATTCTTTTTTTTATCATTTTATTTTTTCACCATGATAAATGTGCTCTTTAATCCCCAGCCCCTATTTCCCCCACCCCCCCACCCACCTCCCTTCTGGTAACCATCAGTTTGTTCTCTAGAGTTAAGAGTCTATTTCTTGGTTTATCTCTCTCTTTTTTTTTCTTTGCTTGTTTGTTTTGTTTCTTAAATTCCACATATGTGTGAGATCATGTGGTATTTGTCTTTCTCTGACGTACTTATTTCTTTTAGCGTAATCCTCTCTAGATCCATCTATGTCATTGCAAATGGCAAGATTTTATTATTTTTCATGGCTGAATAATATTCCATTGTTTATATGTACCACATCATCTTTCTCCATTCATCTATTGACGGCCACTTGGGCTGCTTCCGTTATTTGGCTATTGTAAATAATGCTACAATAAACATAGGGGTGCATGTATCCCTTTCAATTAGTGTTTTTGTATTTTTTTGGTAAGTACCTAGTAGTGCAATTACTGGATCATAGGGTAGTTCTATTTTTAATTTTTTGAGAAAGCTCCCTACGCTTTTCCACAGCGGCTTCACCAATCTGCATTTCCACCAACAGTGCACGAGGGTTCCTTTTTCTCCACATCCTCACCAACACCTGTTATTTCCTGTGTTAATTTTAGCCATTCTGACAGGTGTGAGGTGATATCTCATTGTGGTTTTGATGATGTGTGATATTCAGCATCTTTTCATGTGTCTGTTGGTCATCTGTATGTCTTCTTGGGAGAAATGTCTGTTCAAGTTTTCTGCCCATTTTTAAGTTGGATTATTTGTTTTTGGGGTATTGCTTTCATCAGTTCTTTATACATTTTGGATACTGACACTTTATCAGATACATCATTTGCAGATATCTTTTCCCTTTTGCAGATATCTTCTCCCGGTAGCCTTTTTGTTTTGTTGATTGTTTCCTTTGCTGGGCAGAAGCTTTTTATTTTGATGAAGTCCCAATAGTTTATTTTTGCTTTTATTTCCCTTGCCTCAGGAAACATATCTAGAAAAATGTTGCTACGACCAATGTCAGAGAGATTATTGCCCATGCTCTCTTCAAGGATCTTTATGGTTTCAGGTCTCACATTTAGGTCTTTAATCCATTTTGAGTTTATTTTTGTGTATTGTGTAAGAAAGTGGTCCAATTTCATTCTTTTGCATGTAGCGGTCCAGTTTTCCCAACACCATTTGTTGAAGAGACTGTCTTTTTCCCCTTGGATATTCATTCCTCTTTTGTCAGAGATTAATTGACCATATAATTGTAGGTTTATTTCTGGGTTTTCTATTCTGTTCCACTGATCTATGTGTCTATTTTTATGCCAGTACCATACTGTCTTACTACTACTTTGTAATATATAACCTGTCCAATCTAGAATTGGGTGACAGGGGATTCGGGTCCACATAACTGAACAAAGGACACATCTCTGAGACTTTGAACATAATGTGGAATTCTATTGATGTCATCATGGCCATTTGAGATAGTTTGTGGGCATCAGGAGGAGCTCTCAACCAACCCCTGACTCAGAGTCTGCCAGATGATTTAACACAGAGACTTCCAAATAGAAGACATGCCAACCTTGTTCCATGAGTGAATGGGGGGGTGGGGTGGGGAAGTATTATGAGATGTAGGATAATTTTAGCTGAGGTATACCATGTCTCAAGGGAGAAGATGGAGATAAGGGGCCAAATAGGGGCCCGCATGTCTGGCTGCAATGGAAAGAAAGGGGTGGAAGTAGGGGTGAGCAAAGAAAGAAGACCTAAGGGTCAGACTCATGTAAGACAATCAGGCTGTTGGCCAAAGGGCTTGTTACTGAGGAAGCAGACTGACAGGCTACCCAATCATAATCTGTGGGAAAAAAAAAAAAGGCAGACTTCTGAAATCTGGGCTGCTGCGGGCTCTGGGATCCCCCTTCCTTCCTGGGTCAGGGGCCTAGGACGGTCCAGAGGGGCTGTATCAATCTCAGTGCTGACCCTTGAACAAGTGACTTTCTGGCTTGGAGGCCTCTCCTGGCCAATCTTGGGGGCTGCCTAGAGGGACAGAGAAGTCAGAGGCCATAGGAACAGTTGTGGAGGGGGAAGGAGGTAAGAGGTAAGACATCCTGCCTGGACATGATGCAGGCAGGGTTTCTGGGGGATGCAATCTTGGGTCTAGGGGTCATCGAGGGGCTTCTGGGTTTTTTTAAATCTCATTCTTGCTTTTTTTTTTTTTTTAATCTCATTCTTGTCATAGCCAGAGTGATCTTCATGATGGACGCGTCCTGGTTTACACTGGGGAAAGTGTAATGGCCAGATGGGCTTTGTCTCCCTGAGAAGTGGCAACAGTGGCAGCCCCTGTAATAGCCAACCCAGGCTGACCACTCTCCAGGTGAGGACTTTGTGCATATTCACTCATAAATCCTCACGAGGATTCCGTCAGGTAGATTACCTCTGCTTGACAGATGAGGAAACAGAGGTACAGAGAAGTTAAATATCTAGTCCAGGGCAATGCAGCCAGTAAGGATGTTGGTGTTCAGGAGAAGCCGCTGGTCATGTGAATGCACAGACGTGGAAGGACACACAGACTGCCTCTCAGACCATGGACTACATACCTGTGCCACTTTCCCACCTCACCTCTGCTGGTCTCAGAAAGGCTGGGGCAGTGAGTGGTGTGGTATGGTGTTAAAGAAAGTGAACTATGGAGTCAGATGACCTGAGTTCAAGTCCTGGTTCTAACACTTGGTCCATGGCAAGTTACCTAGACTCTCGATCCCGGGACTCCAGGATCATGGCCTGAGCCGAAGGCAGTCGCTTAACCAACTGAGCCACCCAGGCGCCCAAGTTACTTAGACTCTCTACGCCTCTGCATCCTTATCCTTAAAAAGTGGGTGCTTATGGTTAGCACCTCCCTCATAGGACATTATCAGTATTAAATGAGACAACGTGTTAATTCCAGACACAGGGCTGGGTATGCAGGAAGCCCTCAGTAAATGCTGGTCATTGTCGTTGCTCATACAGCTGGAGGGGCAACTCACACATTGTATGACTCTATTATATCCATACATCCATATATATCCAGGCAGCAAGACAGAGGATGGCGGGAAGGACAAAAAGTACCCTCTCTGTTTAAAGGAGCCCTTCAGGAAATCCAACACAACTTTCCAGCTTGCATCTCAGAAGCCAGAACTTAGTCATGTGGCCACTCTAGGCACAAGGAGACTCTGAAATACATGGTGGTCCTGAATCTAGGTTCTGATTCCAAGGAGAAGGGGATAAAGGATGATGAGATCCATTCTTTGCCATACTTCTCCAGACACGTGGAGGTTTGCAGAATTTCAAAATAATCATAGAGATGGATGATCCATTTGATTTTACATTGTAGCAGAATCTTCTCTTGGCTTACTCAGTCAATACCCATTCCCTCTATCTCCCTTTCTAGCAGAATCCCCATTTTTGGGGGGGAGAAATGCAATTTTGAAAGAAAGCTGTTTCCTTTACTTCCCTTGTATAAAGTGAAGCCATGAGACCCACTTCAGGTCTACGAGGCGTAAACCAGCATCTTGCTCAGTATCTGGGAAACTATTTGCTCCCTAGAGAGAGGTGCTTACTGCCATTTCCCCTCCTTCTTCCTGCCTAGACTGTGGAGGTGATGGCTAGAGCTGAAGCACCACATTGAGCCCAAAGGCAAAGACCAACTATAGAGGTGACCTTAGTTTTAATATCCTGAAGCCTGTCAACTCACATTGGCAACCATGCATCCAGACTTCTTGTATGAGAAAAAAACAAAAAACCCCCAAAAACCACTTAAGTGTTTAAGCCACTACCAGCCTCTCCATTTGTGAGAAATTTCCAAATGTCTATCATCTAAGCCACCCAGTTGATGGGATTTTGTTGTAACTGTCCAAGCAGACAAGGACAAAATGTATACAAATAAACTTAAGAAACTTAAAAATTCCCTTGCAGGGACGTATATAGGACTTGAAATAAATGGAAAGCTAAAATATTTCTGATAAGAAAATTCAAATATTGGGGATGTCAATTTTACCTAAGATAGTTTATGCCATGATCCTGATTAAAAAAGGAATATTAACTGGATATTTTTGAGAATTGGGCAAGTGGGATGATGAAGTTCATATGGAGAAATAAATGTGTCATGGAGCCAGGCCATCTCCATCCCAGTTCCCCAGTGAAAATGGAAGAAAGCCAAAAACCAAACAGAAATGTCCTGGTGAAGCTTGGCCTATTCTTCATTCAATCGGTAAGACCGAGTCATGGGGCCAGACCTGGCTGCTGGGGAGAGTAGGGCTGGGAACATGGCAGTCTCCCAGTAGCCACACTGTGACTATGGAAGGGGACCCATTGCCTTATGTATTTCTTCCAAGGACTGAGAGGAGGCTTATCATCATCCCTATTTTAGATACCTCCCTCAGCTTTAGGGAGGTTAACAACGCTCCCAAGTTCACAATTAGTCATCGTCAGCACTGGGAAGCAAACTGAGTTTGTTTTTTTTGCAGCAATGAATCCCAAGCCTGAGCTTTTTTTTCTCCACAGCATGTTTAAATTTTAGAGCTGGAAGGGAATTTAGAGATTACCTGGTTGCCCCCTAGATGGTAAAATGCATGTAGGCATCTCCTGGAGTATCCACTCAATTAGACATGTTGCCTGCCTGATTCTCCTCCAGATGAGCAAACTGAGGTCTGGCAGAACTGGAATGAGGCCCTGTGTCAGTTTATTGCTTTCTGTCTTCTAGGCCACAATGCCATGATGCCCTCTGTCCTCCATATGAACACATTCCAGCCCATCCAAACCCTCTTGCCAGAGGCTAAATCCTTTATTCTGCACTAAGAGGGTTGAATATGGCCCACAGGCAGGCATCTTGCAGTTTTGCATGCAATGATAACTTCACAGAAAAGTTTGACTTCTCATCTGAGGTCCTTCATTTCACTTCTGAGGCTTCACCAGCCTCACTTTCTTCTTGATGACCCCACTTCTAGATAAAAACAAAGTTCTTTCTGACTTTCCTTCCTCCTTGAATTCAGTTTGGAAACTGCCCTAAACTCTTCACACCTGGAACTGATTTCTCTCTCAGCTGCTTCTTTACAAATCTGGACTCTTAAATTGTCATTCCCTTGCACTCCTAATCTGAGGCCAGATCCACCTTTGGTTTAATTCCAAATGCCTTCTGCCTCATAATTAACTGTTGCTATCCCTGGCAGTCACAGGGAAGAATCTGGCACTGGGCCCAACCCTGTCCCCAGATGTCTGCCTTGCGTCGCATCTGCTCTGCTCACACCAGGACCACACCACTCGAACTTTCCTGCACGGTTTAGTCACCACCAGTAAGCTTCTTACCTATTACCAATTTGCACTTGCTGGACACACACACACACACACACACACACACACACACACACACACCCCCCTTACAGACACACACAGCCTTACCATTTATATGGGTTTGTTCTTACCTGCACCTAAACACAGATACATGCATTACACCCCCTGGAACCAGTGGGTTATTCGTCACAGCAGTAATGAATCTGGGAAAGCCCAGATCTGCCCTTGGAGTTGACTTCACTTTTGCCCATCAGGAACGATTCTCCTGGGTGACAGGAGGGAGTAGTTCAATGTCAATCATTGAGATGCAAGAGCCAAACTGAACCAAACCTCAACAATTCATAACCTGAGGCACTGGAGAACTCTAATTAAAACCTCTTAAAGGAAATTTTGAGAGGCAGTGATTATCTTGCTAAGTAACCCCTATTTTAAGTGTCCTCCTGAGTAGGAAAATTTCTGTCTGAATAGGCCAGCATCCTTTAAATTTCATGCAGATGAAAAAAGTGTCATAACATTAAAGATACAGGAATAAAAGGAGTTCCTTCAACTCATGTATTTCTTTGACACTGAAAATAATAGCTCTCATTACAAGTAATATTATGTGATGTCTTGAGCCTACAAAGTTGGACATTTGGTTATGTCATTACCAACATTTATCTGCATTCACCTTGTGTGTTCAATCTTATTTTAGGGAAAAAGAATGTAAATCCAAATAATCACAATGTAATCAGGCCATAAAGGATTCTTTACAAACCAGCAACAGACGCTGTATCTCTCCCTTTCCATGATCACTTCTTTCAGCTAAGTCTGAAACACAAATGTTGGAGATACAAGCTGAAGTCTTGAGCTCTCTCTCTGTCTACATCTAGGAAAACTGGGGGCCACATTAGCAGCCAAATGCAACACCTTTGAATTTCTTTCTGTTCATGTCCTAAATCTCCTGATTTATCCTTATCCTGGGAAGAAAAAGGAAAGTCAGACGCTCCTGGTGAAAGGAAGTTAGAGTGTGAAAGTCATCCCAAGTGAGCTGCCAGGGAGGAGGTTCTATGGTGAGTAGGGAAGATGGAAGAGGGCAAATCAAAGGCGTTCACCGGGCTGGGACGAAGGCAAGGTGGCTGTGCCAACAACCGGTCATCTGTCTGGGGACCGCTGCAGGCCTGTGGCTCAGGTGCAGAGGTGGGGAAGCAGGACACGTGAGGGGTCTAGCCTGTGTCCCGGGAACAGCAGCTGAGGCGGGAAAGACCATGTGTGTGGGGCCAGCTTTGGGCGCAGCAGCCCAGAGCCCAGGAGCGCACTGGAGATGCGCTCGATTGGGGGTCTTGCAGATGGGTACAAGAATGAGGCAGAGTGAATGCTGACAGCAGGGAGAAACATGCTCGTTGTAATGAAGTAGTGCGGAGAGAGGCCCTTTAGATGGGTAGTGTAGTTGTATTCCCGCATCTCCAGAAGCTCCTGGGACAAGCCAGTCCCAGGGGTGATGCTCTTCATTTCCAAACTCCCCTGAGGCCCTACCCTTCCACGAGCGTCAGTCAGACTGTGTTCTCAGGTGGGGGTTGTCAGAGTGAAGCGCTAAGGGCAAAGTAAAACCCCACCCACTGCTTGGGCTTTGGCTTTCCAAATGGACGTTTACATCGCTAATTGGGCAAAACCCCATCTTTTGAGTACCAAAACCACAGTGTGTGCCATACACGATAGGCCTGCAAAAGGAAGCCGGATGTTGTCATCACCAGCTCTCCTGCCCTAAACTTGATCAAGGGTCTGCTGACCGAGGAGAGTCGGGGAGGAAGATGAGAGCCATGGTGCTGGCATGTGGCCCTGTGCTCTTGCCCCACCTCACCTCTCTGGGGCTGAGTCTGGGACACAGACCCCTTTACGTTTAGGAGTGTAGGGGGAGAGAGAATGTGTGCCTTGCTATGCATCTGGTGCACTGAGGGCCTCACAAATGTGGGGGTGGAGGCCCTTATGGCTGGGATGGTGTCAGGGGCACGGAGGGCTTGGTGCCGGCCAGCCCTGGCAGCACTGCAGCCCACAGAGGCCAGGGCAGGCAGCTCAGAAGGGAGTTTTCTTGTGTGGGAGAGAGAGGTGCGAGAGGGCAGACTCACAGCTAGAAACAGAAGTGCAGATGGTAAATTGCCCAAGGTTGTTAGTCTACTGCAGGAGTCTGAGTGGGGCGGGACAAAGATGAAAATCCTATTGGGATTTACAGCTTTCAACCCACCTCTCCCTCCTGGAATCAGGAATCCACAAATTTATCGGTTTGATTGTTAGTTTGCTTGGCTATTATTTCGATCATTCATTTGTTTCCATTGTTTTCAGCACCTACTCTATTTTTAGAGTTTAAACCTTGAATGAGCTACCAAACCAGCTCTTTCCAGCTTTAAGGCACGTTTCCTCATTCCATCCTGGGAAGTGGTGATCAGACGGGAGTTGCTCTGCCCAGACTTTTCATTGTTCTGGATTCTGTGATCCTACTGCCTTTTAGCTGGAAAGGTAAAGTTTTTAGAAATTTTAAGATTTATTTATTTATTTATTTGAGAGAGAGAGAGAGAGAGAGAAACAGCACGAGAGGGGAGAGGGTCAGAGGGAGAAGCAGGCTCCCTGCTGAGCAGGGAGCCCGATGCGGGACTCGATCCCGGGACTCCAGGATCATGACCTGAGCCGAAGGCAGTCGTTTAACCAACTGAGCCACCCAGGCGCCCAAGTTTTTAGAAATTTTAAACCATCAAACATTTGTGTGGTCATTTTGCAGAGAGGGGAAACACATATTATCTCTCTGTGAGCTTCCTGCAGTTCAGCAACTATTGCACTTATGAAAAGATGTGAAAGAACATCTAATTTTCAGAAGTCAAAGACATTTCAGGATGGTGAACATATAACTTCTTTGTGGATCTCAAGATCAGAGGGCTCAGAGAGAAGTTCCAGCCTCCTTTTAACTTCAGGCCCCTTGACTTACTCTTATTCTTCTTGAGCAAATAAGGCAGTGGCTATGTTCCAAGTATTTCTGAGGAATAGACTCCACAAACACTGGAAACTCATAGCCATAGAGATTTAACGCGATCTAGGAACAAAAGTGTAATGGCTCCCGGAGGCTGTCAAGAGTGGCTTTCCTCAAGCTTCTTTTATTCTTAGGTTTCTTCTGGGGGAAAGAAGGATGGTAAGTGGATTTATGGACCATACATTAGGTGGATCATCAACCTCGACATTTCCAGAAGAATCCATTAACATAGCAGTAGACACTGGCAGACATCCTGCCTCCTGTGTATAGAATTCAATACAAAGTTTCTTCTATACACTCGCAAAGGGGACTATGTATTTTTCAGTACCTATTTCCTTACTGTAAAGAACAAGAGAAGTGACTGAGGTATTTTGCATGTCAAAGTATGTGGATATCTCGCCTAGTCCATACTCAATGTCTGACCACAACTCACCTTCCTAATGTGACTTGCAAATGCCTAGCATCGGTCATGAAAACCGATTGAGCTCAGGGCATATCCATCACCCCCAGTGGGGAAGTAATGTGAAGTGCATGCTGACAGCTTATTCCAGGCAACAAATGGCTTCCTTTCTGGTTGTGTTGGAAGCTGAAGGTTTTTCTTATTATAAAAAGATGCTATTTAAATTATTGTTTGCTTTTGCTCTGATGTGAGAAAGGAAAAAAAGAGAGTGTGGATTGCAAAGACCCCTTTCCTGCTGAGATGAAACTGAGAAGGATAGGCTGCAAGCTGAGAGGGCATCTGTGGTCTCTGCTTGCCTATAGATCCCAGGCTAGCTGGAAGACACCTCATTCCATTACAGGGGCGACGCAGATTCAGAAAGGAAGTACAAAAGCCTCCAAGGTCACAGGCTTTCTCTGAGAGGAAAGGAGCTAATGAAGGAAGCCACAAAGAGATAGCAAGGAAACCCAGAAGGAATGAGTCTGTCAAGAGCAATTTTCCATTGGCTTTTGTTATGCACAAGACAATTAGGAGACATTCAAGGCCAAGTCCTTCAAGGGCAGTCATAAACAAAACTTTCTTCAGCATTTGTGGTAGGTTCACAGATTAACTGGGTCAGTGCCTCATTTGCAACTCAGCTGGTGAAGGATGTCCCTGCCTTTCAGATGTCATGTGGCAGGTTGTTCTCTGGGCTTTGAGGAATTCACCAAGATAACTGGTAAGCTGAAGAGTGATGTTCAGAGCATAGCTGATATCAGCTGAGGCAGAACCTCTTGGGGGAAACTGAGCCTCACCCTGAGCAAGTCCATACATTTGATTTTGGTTTATGTGTTGAGAGTCTGTGCCCAGGGAACTGACTCACACTAACCAAAGCCACAAGAGGCAGAAGCAAAAGCTCAAGTGACAATTCATTAATTTACAGCACAAACGTCATAGTGGCATACTGTGTCAGCTCATCAGCATGTTGGCTCCCCAGAGGGATGGCAAAGCCCAGTGCTGATAAGACCAAGCAGGTAAAGAAATGAACTGACCAAAGGTAAGGTGAAGGGGAATCATGGAGATTGTGCCCAACAGGGAACCCTATTTCCCTTATAAAATATGCAGCCAATGTGATCTCTACCCAATTTTTGCTGTTCAGAATTTGGTGTGTCCAGAGTTTCTGATTTTTCAGAAGTTGAAGATCTAGATTTATATGAGAAATTTCCTGATATATAAATATTAGCAACTAATTTTAAAAATCACTGTGCAAGCCAAACATGCCCACACACTTCTCATTTGTAACCACTCATTAAATTATAACCAGAATGCTGCTTTGAGAGCCAGTTTTAGGATAAAGGAGTTAGTTGATTGACCTCAATGGTTAGGGTCATCAAACCGTAAAAGTTGATGCGTCTGTTTCCATCCTGCAGGCATGCATCTTCCAGGAAGGGTGGAAGTCTCCTCTAGTCCAGATACAGTCACTTCGTCTCAATTTTACAGGTCTCAGTAAGATCACCCCCCTGCCCCCCCAGGCTAGCAAAACTCTCTTCATTTACATTGTTGTGTTTGCCAATTAAGGCCCCACCTTTCTATACATCTTCTGGTTCCCCAGTTGGATTTTACCAATCTCCCGCTTTTACCTAAGGATTCAGGAGCATTCTGTCCATGTGGATACACAAGCTTATCCATTAGGAATTGATTTTTCTTCTTCTTCTCTTTTAAGATTTTATTTATTCATTTGAAAGAGAGAGAGCACAAGCAGGGGGAGAGGCAGAGGGAGAGGGAGAAGCAGACTCCCCGCTGAGCTGGGAGCCCAACATGGGGCTCGATCCCAGGACCTGGAGATCATCACCTGAGCTGAAGGCAGATACTTAACCATCTGAGCCACCCAAGTGCCCTGGAATTGATTTTTCTTGTTTAATTTTCCAAAGGAAACAATGCCAATACTAATAATATTTATTAATTCAACAAGTGTTTTATTGAGTTCCTACATTGCACGAAGCACTGAGCTGGATATCAAGGATGCATTTGCAAACAAGAAGGAACTCAAGGAGCTTACGTTCTAAGCACCACCAACATTTATTAAGCTCTTTCCATGTGATTAGGCTCTGTGGGAGACATTTTATATAATTACCTTATTTAATCTTCAGGCCAACTCTACAAAGCCAATATTATAATTATTTCTATTTTATGGTTAAGAAAACTTAGCTAATCAAGATCAAATTGAGACAAGGAAACTAAAGGGATCCCATGAAAACCTGTTTTTGCTCCCTTTCCTGCTTCTCTTCTCATTAGGACCTGCACTCCACCCTGCATCATGGTTGATAGTACAAATAATGTATGTCCTCCTTGTAAAGGTCAAGGAATTAATGATCTCTTTGGAGTCTCCCAGTACAATCGATAACATCTAAGGAGTGACTGGATGGGGTGGTTATATTCATTTTTTCAAGATCACAGACTCCAGACACCACTGACTCCTGAAGCCAAGACCCCTGGCTCCAGCATGAGTGACTTATGGTGGACACCTGAGCACTCATCCTTGTTTTGGCTAGTTCCTAGATGCCAGAGAGGACTCTTATACACCAGACTACTGTCCTGAATAAAAACTCCAGACCCCAAGCAAAGGCGAGACTTATTCTTCTTTCCTTTCTGAGTCTCCCAGACATTCTGTTTGCATCTGCACTCTCTCTATGTCTTCAATAAACTCTGCTCTTGCTTTCTGCCCACTCACATTTGATTTCTATCCTGTGGAAAGCCAAGGATCCTCTCGGCTGGTCCTGTGGACCCAGCCAGGCTGCATCAAAATTGACCCCACCTCCACTCTCCAGAGAGGCACTATGGGTCCCCATCTATCAACCTCCTTGTCTAACTAGGTTGTCAGGACTCGGCTCTAGCTCACACAATGCTGTTTTAGGAGGGGACTTGGTGGAAGGTAGCAGCTCTTTTTCTTTTGGAAATTCCACATATGTGTTCAAGGTCTTTCCAACTCAAGAGTTATTAATATTATTTTTTAAAGATTTATTTATTTATTTGAGAGACAGAGAGAGTGAGCCCAAGCAGGGAGATGGGCAGAGGGAGAGAGAGACAAGCAGATTCCCTGCTGAGTGGGAAGCCGGATGCAGGGCTTGATCCCAGAACCCTGAGATCATGACCTGAGCAGAAATCAAGAGCCAGACGCTTAACTGACTGAGCCACCCAGGGGCCCCAAAAGTTAATAATAATTATTAAAAAGAGATGCCATTTACTGAGTGCTTACATTGTGCTGGGCCCATGCTAAGTATTTTATAAATATTATTCTATTATATCTTCAAAGCTATCATATGAAGTAGGGATTATTGCCCCTTTTGACAAAAGAAGGAACTGGAGCTCAGAGAAGTCAATAGTTTGTCCAAGGTTACGCAGGGGTCACTGTATATCTCAAGAGGCACTGACATTACAGACCATGGAGTTAGGTGATACACAATCTAGTCAGTTGTTCACAGAGTTAACACATGGTAGCGCTGACAAATGACCCACAGCAGATACAATGAGACTGGAATATAGGTGAAGGTGGGGGGGGAAGAGAATGCCAAGGAGGGATTTGAGAGAAACCCCTCAAAGGAAGTGAGAAATGCCACCAACATATGGAAGCATCCTCTCCAACGTCCTAATTTTGCTTGTGGTCAATCCCATCCATTGGGAAGAGCTGGCTCAGCTAATAACTGGCCCTAAACACAAGCAATGGGTTGCTTCACCTATAAGATAGAATCTTGTTAAACTGTTGGATTTGTTCAACATCGTTGATCTGACTGATCTGAGAACAGAATTGACTCTCTTGACCAGGTCTTTTGACATTGTGTGGACAAGGTGGCATAAACAGTCGACTCTAAGATCCAAAAATTCTAGGTCAAGATGTGATTAAGAAGAGTCAGAATGTTTTGTAGATCATGGGGCTTTCCCTACTTATGGTTTGTCCTATTGTGCTAACTGGGTTTGAGGAAGGAAACATTTTCCTAAGGTTTAAAAATAAATAGGTGGAAAGCCATCAGAAGGCATAGATGAAGAGAGTCCTTGGAGAACAGCCAAACAGGATTTGTTGGTGTGGCAGCCTTCCTGAGCAATAGGACAACTCCACAGCATGTCAAAATGGCTTGCCGATGGAATACATAGTCTTGGAATTCTAGAATATTAGATCTGAAAGGGACTTTAGAAACCAGCTAGGCCATCTCCCTTATTTCTTAAATGAGGAACAAACTTAATGACCAGAGAGAGCAACTTACCCAAGGTCACACAGCCAATAATGAAGGAATATTAGGGTGAAGCCTTCCTGAAGCTCTTACACTGGGCCAGAGTATGTCTCTGCTGTCCTTGAGGGTTACTTGGGGCTATTTGGGGGATTTAAAATAAATAGTTGATTTATTAATGTTATAAATTCAAAAACACAGTTTTTCCCTAAACTTTTACATTCAACTTATATCTTATATTTTTATTTATCAAACAGCTTTATTGAACCCAGTTAATAAAATTCTTTTAAAATCCATTAAACATTATTTATAAAGATCATATATTCCATTTTCATTTTTAAAGGTTTTAAATGTCTGAACTAACAAATAACTTTCCCAAGTACTTAACCCTAACGAATCTAATCAATCTAGTAGAATTTTTAGTGACCATCAATCTTAACTGCTTCAGTAAAGTTGTAAAACTCTCCTAACATCTATGAACTAAAAATCATAATCTAGTCAACTACTCAATCTTACTTTTTAAATTGGAATCACAAGGCAATGTTTTATTCTCTAATATACCAAATTCCCTTAAACATTTTAGACATCTTAAGCATCAAATATATACAGACTGTCCCAATGTTCATAAACTCTGTTCTTAAAATTAATAAGAAAGTATCAATTCTCCGGAGTTAGTGTACTTCATCATCTCTTTATTTAGAGTCTAAATCTTCCCCTGAGCAAAAAACAGCCATTACTCCATCCCTGGGTTGAGGCTGTCATCTCAAGAATTGAAGTTGCTGAAGGAGATCCATGAAGCACTCGGCTGCGATAAGCAGTCGAGAGCTTTTGCAAATAAGGGAGTCATCCCAGGACGTGCGCTACATCTTGAACCCTTTTAAAATTGTTTCTTCAGTAACACAGTCTCCCAGCCCAGTTCCTCTGGCTTGAAATGATTCCTTCTCCTTCTCCTTTCTCCTTCCTCCTTCCTCCTTCCTCCTTCCTCCTTCTCCTCCTCCTCCTCCTCCTTCTTCTTCTTCTTCTTCTTTTTGAGAGAGAGACAGGTCCTGTGCCTGCTTGCAGGTGGCAGGGAGGGACAGAGGGAGAGGGAGAGAGAATCTTAAGCAGGCTCCATACCTAGCACTAGCTGAAGGGGGTGGTGGTGGGAGGTTCAGTCTCATGACCCTGAGATCATGACCTGAGCCAACATCAAGAGTCAGATGCTCAACCAAGGAGCCATCCGGGCAACCCTGATTCATTCTTTCTTTTGACTTAATCTCCATTCCCTTCCCACCAGTAAGTGTGCTTTGCAACTTGATTGGATTCTACTAATCCCTTTACTGCCTGGTTGTGTTCTGAAGATTATCCCTTGTTCCTGTTGCCCAGACTACAGTTCTTAACGATATTTAAATGACATCTGTTTGGATTCTGTTTGGGTATCTCAGAGCTTTGTCCAGTTCTGTGGTCCCAGAAGCCAACGACACCCCACAGGTCTTTCTATCACACATCTTTCTCTATTGACATGATGGTCAGTCTTTGGGAACTGTCTGGTGACTGCAGCCCTTTCCTTCCTCTCTCCCAGAAAAAATATACCCCCAATGCTGATTGCCTTACAGACCTCTGAACCAGGGCCCAATTCTCCCCAGGGATCCAGTTGCATACAACAGCTTTATTAGGGCAGTATTCTTTTTTTCCCCCTTTCTTTCTTCTTCTTCTTCTTTTTTTTTAATGAAAGCAGTGTTCTTACATGGAAGAAATTTCAATAAAAAGCTTTTTAAGATAATGAGATTTCTGGTGTCTCTTAACACTCATAAGAATACAAAATTTGGAGGATATGTTTGGGTAGTAATAAAATAAAATAAAATAGTTATGTTGTGTGGCCACATTGTACTTAGAATGAGTCCTGGGAGCTCCAAAGTGATTGGGAATCACACTTCAGAGAAATGGAAGCTCAGATATAATAGGAGGTCCAAATGGCTTTTGGTCGGGAGTAATCTGTTCCATGTATTAAGATGCTGTAAACAGGGCGCCTGGGTGGCTCAGTTGGTTAAGCATCTGCCTTCAGCTCAGGTCAAGCCCCACATCAGGCTCCCTGCTCAACGTGGAGCCTGCTTCTCCCTCTGCCTCTGCTGCTTCCCCTGCTTGTTCCCTCTCTCTCGCAAAAATAAATAAAATCTTAAAAAAAAAAGATGCTGTAAGCAGAGAAAACAAACAATGGTTTCAGATATGAGTTCCTAATCAAAACTCACCTTGAATTACAGGTGTTGATTTACAATTGGGCTGCTTCTCTCATGAGCATATTCCTGGGTACAGGGCAGCTGGGGATGAATGATTAACCAAGGCTCAGTGTGTTCCTATATATGTGTACTCTTTCAAATTAAAAAAGGAAACAGAAGTTCCTTCAGCTGCTTTGTTTATTTACAAAAATATTTAGCTGAGCTTGACACAATTTCCGAATGTGTGCAGCAGACGTCGTAAATCTGTGCTCCTTTGGTAAAACCCAGCCTGTAGATGGGGTAGTTTAGCCCATCAGAACTGGGTCTTAATGGAGTTTAAAAAAAAAAAAAAAAAAGATCCAACATTTAAGAGTAGGAAAGTAGCAAACTATTCTACACCCAGTGTTCCCCCAGGGTGATGGTGCTGTCCCCACTAGATGGGGCTTGTACTCTCTAGTCCCCATCAATCCCCATCAGTCTCCATTTCTACCTGACATCGCGTGCCAATTGCTGTTTATCATCACTCTCACCCTGTTCTTTTAACAGTAGTGTTAAGAATCAGCAACATAATTCTATCCAAAATGGAAAAACAAGATGAAGGGAGTTGTGTGTTTTCAAGGCATAAAAGAGTATATTTCTGTGCAGAAATCAAGACTACTCCTGTTTTTAACACGCAAAGTTTGCTTAGACCCAGCGTTATGCATTGACCTGGGGTTTCTTGTTGGCACCTGAGTATGCACCTCCCTGGGTAGGATGTGCTTTGGAATGGGTCCTTATATTCGGCTTCCTGATAATAATGAATGTCAGCATGCTGTAACCTACTGAAACACTCATGGCATGGAAGGGGGGTGAACCTCACGAACTTTAGTTTCTACTTCTTATGTTCCCTAAAATCTTAGAGTGAACCCTCTTTTCTCATGAAATTTTCAGGCCGGTTGCACTAACTCCACTTTATACAAACATAATTGCCTTCTCTGGTATCTTTGCTTTTCCAATCTCCCTTGAAATAACTGGGTTATTGCACTAGAAGGGTTTCTGCTGATAGAAGCGAATAGAACTATGTAACACAGAAGACCCAACATTCCCCTAGGAAATTATAGTGGAATAGAGTTGAAAAGGGAAGGTATTAAAACCAAGACAATGTTGAATGAGATTGAAAAGGAAACACAGTAATTGAGAGGAGGAAAAGAAAGTCATTGGAGGGATTTCTTGATTTTAAAATTCATTCTATTGGGGCACCTGGGTGGCACGGTAGGTTGAGCGTCTGACTCTTGATTATGACTCAGGTCACTGCAGGCGCATATACTCTGTCTATACACTCATGACCTCTCCCTCAGGCTTTGGACATCCCACAGGACACTTCCAGCCTTCCCTGTAGCTCTTGGGCACGATCCCCAAGCACACTTGAGTGACGGTCAGGTGCCCATACCTTCCCCAGAAAGCAATGCCTTAGACCCACTGTTGGTGGGGTACAGTTTACCCCAGCTATAGCTCTCTCTGGCTGCCACCACCTCCTGCCTTTTAGATTTTTCAGGTATATGTCACCACACGTCCCAAGGAGTCATATCAAGTTTCTAAAGTGGTCACCTTGATGTCCCTCTCACTAATCTTAAAGTGAAGGAAAGGTAGCCCTACTTTACCTCCATGGGGAAAATTCCTCTGACCCTCTCTTCAGTCTCCAACAACTGTTTCTACCTCTACAAATTCTTAGACTGGAAGACCGTTGTCAACTTAGGCTTGCAAAACTTTTATTTATTTATTTTTTTTTAGTAACGGCATTATTGAAATTTAATTTGCATACAATGTACTTCACCCATTTAAAGTGTAAAATTCCTTAATTTTTAGTGTATTCATAGAGTTGTGTAACCAACACCATAATCAAATTTAGGGCATTTTTATCAGTCCCATAAGATATTCCATCCCCATTAGCAGTCGCTCCCCATACCTCCCAGTAGCACCCCTAGCTCTAGATCAGCACTAATCTACTTCTGTCTCTATGGATTTGCCTATTCTGGACTTTTCATATAAATGGAATCATGCAATGTGAGGTCTTTTGTGACTGGCTGTGTATAATTAGCATAATGTTTTTAAGGTTCATCTACGTTGTAGTATGAGTCAGTACTTAATTCCTTCTTATTGCCAAATAATATTCCATTGTACAGAGAGATGTCTATTCATATTCTTTGCCCATATTAAGTTATTTATTTATAATTATGTTGTAAGTGTTCTTTCTATATTCTGGATAAAAGTCCCTTATCAGGTATATAATTTGCAAAAAAGATTCTCCCATTCTGTGGATTGTTTTTTCACTTCTTCATAGTGTCCTTTGGTGCAAAGAAGTTTTGAATTTTGATGATGTCCACCATATTTATTTTTCCTTTTGTTACTTGTGCCTTAGGTGTTGTAGCTAAGAAGTCATTGCCTAATAAAAGGACATTAAGATTTATACCCATGTTTTCTTCTAAGAATTTTACAGTTTTAGCTGTCTGATTGAGGTCTTTGTTGAATTTGGAGTCAATTTTTGTAAATGGTGTGAGGTAGGGGTTCAAATTATTTATTTTCTATGTGGATATCCAGCTGTCGCAGTACCATTTGTTGAAAAGATTGTTCTTTACTCACTGAATTGTCTTGGTACCCTTGTTTAAATCAATTGACTGTGAATGTTATGGTTTATTTTTCAGTTCTGTTCTGTTGACTTATATGTCTATTTTAGGCCAGTACTTGACTGTCTTGCTTACTATAGCTTCATAGTAAATTTTCCAAATCAGGAAACTTCCATCTTTATTCTTCTTTTTCAAGATTGTCTTGGCTATTCTGGGTCTCTCAAATTTCCACACCAATTTTAGGATCAGCTTGCCAATTTATGCAAAGAAGCCAGCTGGGATTTTGATAGGGATTTGTAGATCAATTTGGGGAATTTGTACTTCAATTTGGGGATCAATTTGGGGAATATTGTCATCTGAACGATATTAAATCTTCTGAACCTTGAACATGGGAAGTGATTCCATTTATTTAGGTCTTCTTTGAATTTCTTTCAACAATATTTTATAGTTTTAAGTGTATAAATTTTGCAGCCTTTTTGTGAAATTTATTCCTAGGTATTTTAATGCTTTCTGATGCTATTGTAAATAGAATTGTATAAATTTTATTTTTGGATTGTTGAAAGCAAATCTATAGACATATAATTGACTTTTATATATTGGTCTTATATCCTGCAACTTGGCTGAACTCATCTGTTAATTCTAATAGTTTTTTAGTGGATTCTTTAAGGTTTTTAATTTACAAGACCATGCCATCTGCCTATAGAGATAGTTTTACCTCTTTCTTTCAAACATGGATGCCTTTTATTTATTTTCCTAGCATAATTGCTCTGGCTAGAACCTCTTGTACAATGTTGAATAGAAGTGACAAAACAGGACATCATCTTTGTTTTGTTCCTTATTTTTAGGAGAAAAGCATTCAGTTTTTCACGCTTTAGTAAGATGTGAGCAATTGGTTTTTCATATATGCCATATTTCAGATGAAGGAGGTTCCCTTCTAGTTCTACTTTGTCAAGTTTATTTATCATGAAAGGTTTTTAAATTTATTCAAATTTTTATTCTGCATCTATTGAGATGATCATGTGGTATTTATCCTTATTCTATTGATATGTTGTAGTATGTGAACTGATTTTTGGATGTTAAACCAACCTTGCATTTCTGGGAAAAATCACACTTGATCATGGTATATAATCTCTTACATGTTGCTGGATTGGTTCGGTAATATTTTCTTGAGGGATTTTGTGTCCATATTTATAACACATATTGGTCTGTTATTTCTTGTAATGTGTTTATCTGCTTTTGATATTGGGTAATACCGGCCTCAGAGCATGAATTTGGGAGTAGTTTCTCCTCTTCTATATTTTGGAAGAGTTTGAGAAGGATTGGTATTAATTCTTCCTTAAATGTTTGATAAAATTCACCACTGAAGCCATTTGGTCTGGGATTTTCTTTGTGAGTAGTTTTGTTGTTGTTGTTGTTTCCCCCTTAATTCAGTCTCTCATTAGAAGGCTATTCGTATTTTGTTTTTCTTGAGTCAGTTTTGGTAATTTGTGACTTTCTAGAAATTTTCCCATCTAGGCTATCGATATTTGTTGGCATACAGTTGCTAATAGTATTCTTTCATAAACCTTTTTAATTCTGTAAGGTTGGTAATAACGTTCCGTCTTCATTGCTGATTTTAATAATTTGAGTCTTCTCTTTTTTTCTATGCCAGTCTAGTGAAAGGTTTGCAACTGTGTTGATATTTTCAAAGAACCAAGTTTTCTCTATTGTTTTCCCATTCTCTCTTTTTTTTCTGCTCTAATCTTTATTATAGTCTTCCTTCTGCTTACTTTGCATTTAGCTGCTCTTCTTTTTCCATTGTCTTATGGAGGAAAGCTGGGTCATTGATTTTGAGACCTTTCTTTGCTATAAAATAAAGTTTATTTGTAGAACTGTTTTATATTTACAGAAAAACTGAGCAGATAGCACAGAAGTTTCTCAAATATCCCCACTCCAGTTTTCCCTATTATTAACACCTTACATGAATAAAGTACATTTGTTACATTAATGACCCAATATTGATACATTACTAATAACTAATGTCCTTAGTTTATTTATATTTTCTTAATTTTAACTTAATGTCCTTTTTAAATTTAAATTTTATTTTTATTCACAATTTTGTAAAGAAGTCTTCATTTTTTGGAACATTTTTAGGTTCACAGCAAAATTAAGAGGAAACTATAGAAGTTTCCTATATACCTTCTCCCCACACCGTGGATAGACTCCTGAATTATCAGCATCCTCCACTAGAGTGGTACATTTGTTACAACTGATGAGCCTGCCCTGACACATCATAATCACCTAAAGTCTGTTGTTTACATTAGGGTTCAGTCTTGTGTTGTACATTACGTGGATTTAGACAAATGTATAATGACATGTAGCCATCATTGTAGTATCATACAGAATGATTGCACTACTCTAAAAATCCTCTGTGTTCTGCCTATTCATCCTTCCCACCCAACTCCTAACCACAGCAACCACTGAAATTTTTACTGTCTCCACAGTTTGTTTTTTTTTTTAGAGATTATTTATTTATTTATCTATTTGAGAGAGTGAGCGAGCATGAGTTGGGGGGCAGAGGCAGAGGGAGAGAGAGAAGCAGACTCCCTGCTGAGTGAGAAGCCCGACGTGGGGCTTGATCCCAGGACCCTGAGATCATGACCTGAGCCGAAGGCAGACACCTCACCGACTGAGCCACCCAGGTGCCTCTACTGTCTCCATAGTTTTGCCTTTTCCCGAATGGTATGTAGTTGGAAACATATAGTATATAGCCCTTCGGATTGGTTTCTTCCACTTAGTAATATGCACTTACATTTTCTCCATGTCTTTTCATGGCTTGATAGCTTATTTCTTTTTAATTCTGAATGATGATACTCCACTGCCTAAATGTCCCACAGTTTACTTATTTTACCTGAAATTTACTTATCTTACCTAAAGAATATCTTGGTTGTTTCCAAGTTTTGGCAATTATGAATAAAAGTACTGTAAGCATTTGTTAAGTTTTATGCATAGACATAGTTTTTAATTTCTTTGGGTAAATACCAAGGAGTGCAATTGCTGGGTCATATGGTAAGGGTATACTTAGTTTCGTAAGAAACAGTCAAACTGTCTTCCAAAGTGGGTGTATAATTTTCCATTCCAACCTGCAATGAATGAGAGTTCCTGCTCCTCCACAGCCTCACTAGCATTTGATATCGTCAGTGTTCTCAACTTTAGCCATTCTAATAGTGGTATCTTGTTGCAGATTTAATTTGCATTTCCCTGGGGACATGTGATGTGGAACATCTTGCATATGCTCATTTGCCATCTGTATATCTGCTTTGGTGAGGTGTCTGTTAAGGTCTTTGGTCCACTTTCTATTTTATTTAATGAACTTATTTTAAAAGCCTATTTCCTTATTTATTTAAGGAATCCATATACCCAACATGGGGCTTGAATTCATAACCCTGAGATCAAGAGTCACATGCTTTTCCGACTGAGCCAGCCCGGCACCCTGGCCCACTTTTTAATTGGGTAGGTTGTTTTCTTATTGGTGAGTTTTAAGAGTTCTTTGTATATTTTGGATAATAGTCTTTTATCAGACATGTCTTTTGCAAATATTTCTCCATCTGTGGCTTGTCTTCTCGTTCTCTTCACCTACTGTCCTTTTTAAGTTCTAGGATCCCATCTGGGATGCTATATCTGTCATGTCTCCTTAGGCTCTCTTGGCGCTGACAGTTTCTCCGACTTTCCTTGTTTTTGATGTACTTGACAGTTTTGAGGAGTCCTGTTCAGGCATATTATAGGATGTCCCTCTATTGGAACTTGTCTGATGTTTTTCTCGTGACTACACCGGGCTATGGGTTTTTAGGTGGAAAATCGTAGAAGTGCAGTGTCATTTCTATCATGTTAAGAGTATGTACCATCCACATGATTTTGGTCACCTGGATGGGGCAGTGTTTTTCAGGTTTCCCCACCGTGAAGTTACACTTATCTCCTTTCCATACTGTACTCTTCGGAAGGCAGTCACCATACGCAGCTCACGTTTCAGGAATGGGAATTACGCCCCCCCCTTTTATTTATTTTTTAATTTTCTCCAAGTTTTTATTTAGTTTCCAGTTAGTTAACATACAGTGTAACATTAGTTTCAGGTGTAGAGTTTAATGATTCATCACTTACATACAACACCCAGTATTCATCAGGATAAGTGCCCTCCTTAATCCCCATCACCTATTTCACCCATCTCCCGCTCCCCTCCCCTCCAATAACCATCAGTTTGTTCTCTAGAGTTAAGAGTCTGTTTCTAGCTTTGCCTCTCTTTTCCCCCCTTAGGTTCATTTATTTTGTTTTTTTCTTAAAGTCCACATATGAGTGCAATCATATGGTATTTGTCTTTCTCTGACTGACTTATTTCACTTAGCTTAATACTCTCTAGCTCTATCCATGTTGTCGCGAATGGCAAGATTTTATTCTTTTTTATGGCTGAGTAATGTTTCTATCTATCTATCTATCTATCTATCTATCTATCTATCTATCTATCTTATCTATCTATCTATGCACACACATACCACTTCTTCTTTATCCGTTCATCAGTCAATGGATATTTGGGCTCTTTCCATAATTTGGCTATTGTATCTAATGCTGCTATAAACATGTATCCCTTCAAATTAGTATTTTTGTATCCTTTGGGTAAATACCTAGTAGTGCAATTGCTGGATTGTAGGGTGGTTCTATTTTTAACTTTCTGAGGAACCTGCATACTGTTTCCATACTGATTTCCATGCTCCCTTCTTTTATTTTTTCTTAAGATTCTATTTATTTGAGAGAGAAATAAAGCGAGTGAGCATGCATAAGTGGGGGGAGGGGCAGAGAGGGAGAGAGAGAGAGAGGGAGAGAGAATCCTGTGCAGACTCCCCGCTGAACACAGAGCCCCACACAGGGCTCAATCTCACAACCCCAAGATCATGACCTGAGCGGAAACCAAGAGATGGAGGCTTAACCCACTGAGCCACACAGGCACCCTTCCATGCCCCCTCTTTTAGAGGGGAGTGTCCATATAAGTTATTTGTAATTTTTCTATATAGGAGATTTGTCATTGATTAATGTATTCAATAACTTATTTGTATCAGTAGGACTCATATACATTTATTCTTTCTTCTTTTTAAATGTAGCTATTTATAGCTATGTAATTCCTTAAGCACTACTTAGCTGCATTCCATAAGTACAAAATGGGTTTTTAACCAATTCCTGAGCAAGTCCTTTAGAGTGACTATTTGCTAGTTACATCTTGGAGCTGAGCCAAAACTTGGAATGAGTGCCATTTTAACATTTCAGGACACTCACAACAAGGTTCTCTGGCACTTCCCCAGCGAACTCCTTTATTATGAAATCACAATAGATTTGCATTGATTTCACAGTTCTGTGATAGAAAGCAAAGTTCCAGGGCAGGAGGCTTCACCCAGTTGGGGATTACCAGAACAGGAAGTAAAGTTTCTAATGTTCGCCATCGTTACTTTTAGTTTAGTTTGGGTCTACCCTGGGGTCAGTTTCACAGCTGCATTTGTAAGTTAAGCAGAATAAACAGACCTATCTCTTCTAAATTATCTGGTTAACTTAGACAAGTATGTGTGTTTATATGTAGAAGTATGGAGAAAGGGAGAGTGGAAATGGTAAATATTTGCAATAGTTGAGTCTGGCTCAACCTCCAGAAAGGAGCCCAAAGGCAAAACTCTCAGTCACAGTGACTTCAGGAGCACGATAGTTTGAAAATTCTTGTTGGCACAAAACCAACCACAAACAAAGTAGCTTATTTGAAATAGGATTATTCCGGCCCACTTCCTCATTTCTTGGCTCTGAAACAAACTGAAGTTGGCCTTTGGCTCTGGGAAGGCTGACATCCCAGGACCGACTCCTGGGGAAGCTGGTATCTACTGGGGACAGATATTACCTTTGAGGCTTCCCAGGGCTGGCATACTGTCACATCAGCCCCAGCTGCTCCATAACTTGCTGTGTGACCTCTTGCAAGCCCCTTAACCTCTCTGACCCTCACTGTCCTTATGTAGAAAATGAGACTGAAAGGGACTGAGTAATTGATTTCGAGATTGTCTTCCAGCTCTAACCTTCTGTTAGATTTCCTACCTGGTTTTAGCCTATCTTCCATTATAAAATGACCCCACGAAACACAAAGAGTACTCGTTTGGTCTTCTCCTTTCTATTTTTTTTTTCTCCCCTCACCTTTGCCTAGGCTATTCTACATTATATTTATCCAAATACCAAAATCTCCCTTAACCTTTAAACTGGGATGGAATTGGAAAAGACATGTGACTTCCCATACATCTGTGTTTAGTAAGGTGGAATGGCTGTTTTAATTAGGGAGGGAAGACCTCTGACAGCCCAGCAAAAGAAGCTAGTTCTTTAGGGCATGCCCCAATTATGTTTTCATCAGGGCATTTTCAGTTACCAAAAGATAGTTAACAATACAATAGAAGCAAAGCAAGTCCATTCTCTTCACAGGGTGATGCCTAATTCTGGAAGTAATGGTAAAAAAAAAGAATGACCACAAAGGGCTCTGTTGTGCTGCAGTTGGTCAATAGCACACTCCAGTTCCTTTTAATATGCACAAGGTCAGGGAAGGGCTCAAATATGACTAGGTTGCAAGAGCCTTGTTTGGCAAAAACTCAGTGAACTTTCCATTTGTGTCGTACCTCCTGAGACCTGACGTGGGAAACGAAGACAGAAGGAAATGTAGATAAAATTAAATGTCCTTATAACCTGCAGCCCATTGATGAATGCTTGAGGCAGGCAGAGTGGAATGTTCCTCTAGGAAGCTCCTTAACTGTTCAAAGTTAATGCCTTGCTAGAGGGAAAAACAACCTTGGTCTGACAATAGCAAGGCCTCAGGCGGTATCCTGTGAGTCTTCCTTAGCATATGAAAATCCTTCTGGAACTTCCCTTATCTTGGAAGTGCACTCTCCCCAACACCAAAGTATATAATCCGTTGCTCCTCACAATCCCCCCGGGGCGGGGCGGGAGCAGCTCTTCCTGCCCAGGGGCCCTGTCCCTGGCCTTTAAGAAAACCACCTTTTTTGCACTGAAGATGTCTCAAGAATTATTTCTGGGCCATTGTCTCCAGACCCCAACAGCACTACTCCAAAAAAAAACGACGTCAAAACCCACTGAAACGGGGCGCCTGGGTGGCTCAGTCGTTAAGGATCTGCCTTCGGCTCGGGTCGTGATCCCAGGGTCCTGGGATCGAGCCCGCATCGGGCTCTCTGCTCGGCGGGCGGCCTGCTTCTCCCTCTCCCACTCCCCCTGCTTGTGTTCCCTCTCTCGCTGTGTCTCTCTCTGTCAAATAAAGAAATAAATAAAACATTTTTTTTAAAAACCCCACTGAAATATCTTTTCTGCTGAAAGCACTTCAGAGCAGGGGGAGAGGGGGAAAGAGAAGTAATGTCAGGGATAGGTCCAGCAATCCAGCTTAGGCCAGAGAAGGCCTGGAGTCCCCCGCTGCTCAAGGATGACAGTACAGGGGAGATGAGCGGGGCACGGGAGTTGGGAGTCAAAGGCTGGTTCGCAGCCTGACGCCAGCCTCAGAGTCTGAGCCTCCTCGGAACCACAGCTAGTACCTGTGCACGTGATTATCGTGATGACCAACAAAAGATGTGTTAAAGTGCTCTGGAAACCACAGCAGCTCCTGTCGGCCATTGTCGGGAAGAGGCCATGCTCCTTGGGAACAGAGATGCATTCTACACAGAGCAGGGATTGCTGGGAGGGGCCGTATTTGAGGATGGTGAGGGCTGTGGGGATGTGTACGCCATTCTTTCCACATGTATCTCTTCCTGCAGAGACAGACTCGTAACCCGTGAGGCAGGGGCCCCACAGGCAATGGCCAAAGGGAGGTCAGGGGAACCTGAACCAGCCTTGGGGACTCAGGCAGGGGAGTTACTTGAGGACCTGGTGATGCTCCAGGGAAGGGCTAGCTTGCTAGAAGCTCTGAGAAGGGCCACAGTCACTTACGAAGGGCCCGTGCACCTCTCCCTCCTAGCTACAGTGGTGCTGAGCTTAGCTGGGTGGTTAAGCTTTCTCTCTCTGAAGAGTTCAAATGAGCATGCCCAAGAGCCACAGGGTCACAGACTAGGAGCTGTTATCCCTTTTAGTAACTCATTTTCTTCTACTATCTGATGGTCTGTCCTTTAGGCTTCCAGAGTGCTTTATCCTACCAACTTCATTGCCCTTTATCCCCTCTGGGTCCTTCTCTTGGCTTTTCACACACACACACGCATGCACGCACGCACGCACGCACACGCACACACACACGCGCGCGCGCACACACACGCACACGCATGCGCACACCACTGCTATGTCCCAATCTTCCCTCTCTGGTAGTCTTCCAACCCTGCTAGAGATATTCATTCCTTCCTACGTGATAAAGAAGCCCTGACTCCATATTCTGTGTCTTGCAAACTCTAGCCACTTGGGTTTCAATAGGACAGTGATGGAGGGTTTCCTTTGCTGACTTTAAGTAGTGTGTGGTACGTGGGAGCTGCAGAGGGGTAGCCTGGTTAAGGAAGGACGATGTCATTGAGGGATACAATGTGGTTTTCTAATCCAGGTGAGGTTAGGTGATCCATCAGCCAAAGATGGGTTGAGTTTTCTCCTAAATTAACCTACGTGAAAATATATCTTGTGTTTCTAGACAAAAGTATGGAAAATTCTCTCTCTCTCTCTGTGTATGTGTGTGTGTCTGCTGGGGTTGGAGGAAGAGGGATCTTAATATCATTCTATTTTTAAGTGGGATCATTTTAAAATTTAATTTCTACTGGGAGCATGGATAGATGGTTAAACATCATTTAAGTATAAGCTTTAATGTCCACATGACAACGAGGGACATTCAGAACAAACTGAAGTAAATGATAATTCAGCAGATCTGGTGTGGTCTTGAGGCTTCATAATAAATCCCCATAATGAATAGCAGAGACAGCACTACCAAAATCCATCACCTATCTCATTGAAAATTTCTTTAACTTGACCAAAAGGACACATTTTCACCCGGACATCATTTAAAAAGGAGCAAACCAAGCACAATGAAATGTAAAATTCATTAATGGTTTTAGTCTAATCAGAAATAAAAATGGGGTTGACTTTAGTCTCTCAGAGTTCAGATATGTCTTTGGAATGTATAAAAATGCATCATCTCAGCTTGGCTGTCTTTTTTTTTTTTTCTCCTAGAGAGGGAGAGAGAGCGAGAGCACATGTGAACGAGCAGGGGAGGGGCAGAGAGAGAATCCCAAGCAGGCTGCACACCCTGCCCAGAGCCCAACATGGGGCTCGATCTCATCACCCTGAGATCATGACCTGAGCTGAAATCAAGAGTTAGACACTTAACCAACTGAGCTACCCAGGTGCCCCACTTGGCTGTCTCTTCTAGAGCTGAAACACATTCAGTCAGATCTATAACATAGATCTTGACCAAGTTGTCTCATATGAAGTAATTCTGAAATTTTGAAATAAGCTTGAAGGAATTTTTATTTGCTTTCAGTTGTGTTATTTCCAGCCCTGACATATTATGACCAAGAGAGAAGAGACATCACCTCAATGGTGGATGTGTGGTGCGTCCCCTTACACTCCCCAGTCCTCTGATCCACTGAGGCAGCCCTGGTTGTCAGGACTTAGCTCGATTTCCCCTGTGCCTTCCTCTTTGTCAAACTTGGGGAAGCTGGTCACACCATGATCACTTCCTCCCTGTGATGTAGTGAAAAGAGTTCTTACTGACGTGGGAGTTTTTTTGCAAAGTGCTCTTCTGGCCCAGTTCCCAGGTTATCTGGTAGGTACTTCATAAACGTGTGCAGTCTTGAGCAGTGTTCGGCTGCTGTATTTTGTGGGCTTTCCCGTTCAGGGTACTTGGGCTCTCAATGCAGTTTTTGAAAAGTATTCTTTTCATTGTGGCATTCTTTTTGACTTTGCTGGTTTCGAGTGCCTGGTATTTTTGGTCTTTGGCACACTCTTCCTGGGTTTCCAATAAGAGGCCCTTGAAATAACGTCTAGCCTTCCTGTGGGTTTGTTTGCCTGTTTTTTTTAATATCTTGTCTTGTAACTCTTCCTTTACATTTCCCCCCCTCACAAGTGTCCACATGGTGTCAAATTTCCCTTTTCTAACATTGAATGGCTATCCTTGGTTTTCTCTCTCCCTGTGGGCAGTGGGGGAGAGGTGTGGTTGGTGTTGAAAGGAAAGAGCATTCATTCTAAACACATTATAGACTTTACATGTAATTTTATTTAATCCTCACAAATGCTTATGCCCAGGATTATTACAATAAAGAGGCAATATTTACTGAGCATTTACCACCTCACTAAAGACCCAGCTTTTGCTAAGTGATGTGTACTATCTCATTTGATTCTCAAGTGGGGTAGAATATAGGATTCCCACCATTTTAAATGTGAAGGAAGCTGAGATTCAGAGAGGCCAAATGACCTGCGCAAGGTCTCATGTCTAGGAAAACGGCAAAAGTAGGCTTCACACTCCGTCCAGAGCTTCAGCTGCTATACACTTGGACATCTTGCTAATAGCTGCTGCAGGCAGCGTTCACAACCAGGAGGGCCCGGCGGCAAGGCCTTGCTCTTCCCTGATAGCGCCCCTGCCTCCCTCGCTACCATGTGCTGTTAAACTCAGCTGCAGCGTGTGCAATTTAATTGTCTTGCAGTTCCTGGCCCATGGTGAAAAGGTGATATCCCTACGTTGCCTCTAAAGATGTAAAGCCATAATATGGCTGAACAACTGTGGGCATAAATGATCTGAAAATTTATACTGAATTTTGAATAATTTGCAAAAGGTTAAATGATATGGATAGAGGCACTTTCTGTCTAAGGATGCAAAAGATTCACCAGCCCTGTAAGAACTTGACCACATTCCCATTGCTCCTATTAGCCACGTTTGTGAAATAGAGGAACTGAGCTTGTAAACGACTCCAGTTCATTCACGGATTCATTCTTTCCCTCATTCGTTCATTCAACAAATATGTTTATTAAGTTCCACCAGTATTTCAGGCACTGTTGCAGGTAATGTGGTTATAAACTGAACAAGACTGATAAGGCCCCTGTCCCCTTGGATTGTAGTCTAAGCTGACAGGAGTCACTGGAAGGTTTAAGCAGGGCTTTGTGGATGACTATTCTTGTGTATGTTTTTAAAAGATCACTTTGGAGCGCCTGGGTGGCTCATTTGGTTAAGCATCCGACTCTTGACTTTGGCTCAGGTCATGATCTCAGGATTGTGAGATCAAGCCCCAATTTGGGCTCCAAGCTCAGTGGGGAGTCTACTTGTCCCTCTCCCTCTGCCCCTCCCCCGCTCACATGTTTTCTCTCTCTCTGAAAGAAAGAAGTAAATAAAATCTTTAAAAGACAAAACGAAATAAAATAAAAGGATCACTCAGACTGCCGGAGGTCAATAGCAGAGGAAGGTAGGCTAGGTGGAAGGATTTTGCAGTGGTCTGTGCAAGAAGTTATGGCAGCATGAATGAGGTGCTAAGGGTGAAAGGCTGAGGTCAGGATGCACTCTGAAGCCACAACCAATGTGACTGCCTACAGATGAGCCGTGGGGGGTGAAGGAGAGAGAAAGTGGAAGACGGCTCCCAGGTCGGGGTCTGGGGAGCTGGTGGAAGGGAAATGCTGCCTCCCGTGTAGGCAAGCCCCGTGGGGGAGCAGGCTGGGGAAGGACTTCTGTTTTGACGACTTGCACTTGCAGGCACCATGTCAGGGTGGTCGAGGCTGTGTGGTTCTCCCTGCATCTGAACTGCCCCACCCAACTCTGGTCATTCAGAAGAAGATAAACTGGGCCTAAGGTTTCCTGCCTCTTCCACTTGGCAGTGACTGGCCACACCCTGCGCGGACCTGGAGGAGGCATATGTGGTTTCTCTGGTGTGTCCTCCTGAGGAGCACCTGACCCCCCAGTGCTCCTCACATTTCCACAGAAGAAATTTTCCAGACCGAGGACATGGCTCCCAGGGCTCTGGAAGGGGGGCACAATGGCCAGCTGGAAGAGGTTTTAATCAACTGACAACGTGCTGGATTACTTCTCTACCTCCACTCCTCCTTCCTAACTCTGTGGTGTAAGAACAATAGTAAATACTTTGTAACACTCATAGGAGCCAGGCACAGTTCTAAGCACCTGAATATATCATTCCATTAACCCTCACAATCCCACGTGGAAGGTGCTCTTATTCCCATTTCACAGACAGCACACTGAGGCACAGAGCAGGTATAGAACACGTGGCCAATAGGCTGGACTGCCCTCCATCCTGCTGCCCCCCCCCCATGAGGTCCGCCTTCCTTGGACCTGCTGCTCACCCTAGCCCCCTTCACCTTCCTTGCTGAATGAAGCCTGGCGAAGGTGATGGACTTTCTGCATAGTGCTCAGGGCCTCATTATTCTCCTTACACCCCTGGAGAGCTGATGGACCACCAGCTCTGCCCTCTGTGATGGGGTCCTCAGTCACAGCCTGGCCTAGATGAGGTGAACCCCACTTCTCTGCTTGACCTCTGAAGCACTCCAAACAATCCATCCCGCAGGCATTTACCAAAGTGTGACTGAGGAAGTTCCAAATAGAGGAAAAGAAGCCCTCATGGTTCCTTGTACTGCTTCGAGCATGTCACTTGGAGGGGTCAGTGCAAAAGCTTCCTGGCTGACCCTCTTGTTTCTGCTCTACTCGATCACATCTCCTTCTGGGTCTTCATAGCGTTTAAACATTTTCCTTCAGATATCCTTGTACACGTTTTGTTAAGCTTCTTGCTACGTGTTTTATCTTTTTTGATTGTTACTTAAATTTCAAAAAAAAATCCCCCTTTACTAACTAGTTGCTATTTATATATGTTTGAAAACTCCTGATTTTGTATATTTATTTTGTATCCCGCTAGGGCACTGAACTCTTACTGTTAGCAGTGAATTTTCAGCTGGTTTTCTTGGGTTGTACAGGTAAAGAGTAATATCTTCAAATAATGAGAATTTTAGCCTCTCTTTTAAAATTTTTTATACTTTTATTATTTATTTATTTTTTAAAAAAGATTTTATTTATTTATTTGAGAGAGAGAGAATGAGAGAGAGCACATGAGAGGGGTTAGGGTCAGAGGGAGAAGCAGACTCCCTACCGAGCAGGGAGCCCGATGCGGGACTCGATCCAGGGACTCCAGAATCATGACCTGAGCTGAAGGCAGTTGCTTAACCAACTGAGCCACCCAGGCACCCAAATTTTTTATATTTTTAATTTCCTCCTCCCTCCTGCCTGTGTTGGCTAGTAGTACCTCCAGGAAAATGTTAATAATGGTGGTGAAAGAGAGCATACTGACTTCTTGACTTTGGTGAGACTGCCTCTCCTAGGTCCTGATTCACCCTACCTCAGGAGTGAAGGAGATACATCATGTTAAGAAGTATCCATATATTGCTACTTTATTGTGCATTTTGATCAAGGTGGTTTACTGATTTTGTCAAATGCTGCTTCGGGTCTATGCATATTATTACATGATTTTCTCTTTAGAGTTATTAATCTGTTAAATTATATTAATAGTTTCTTTAATACTGAATCATATGGGAGTTCAAGGAATAAACCCCACTTGGTCATGATGTATTAGTTTTAAATGAGCTGTTAAATTCACAAACGCTATCCATACCTGAGACTGATCTGTAGTTGGTTTGTTTTGTACAAGCTTTGACAGATTTTATCTTTACTATACTGACTTCATAAAAGGAATTTGAGGCTTTTCCTTCTTTTTCCATGCTCTGAGACAGTGTGCGTTAAAATGATCTACCTTTGAGGGTTTGGTAGAATTCCTCTTTGGAACTTCCTGGTGCCATCTTGGGAGTCAATTCTTTGACAACTTTCTCTCCTTTTCCCCGTGGAATAGACATGTTGTGATTTTCTCTTCCTTGTGTGTTGGTTTTATTAAGTTCTATTTTCCTAGAAAATTGTCCATTTCATCCCTACTGACATGTTGTCACTCTCTTAATTTCCTCTTTATCTATGGTATTGTCCTATTACCATTTCTCATTCTGTGTCTGTGTACTTTTGCCCTCCCTCTGCTGACCTGAGCCAGTGGTTTGTTGGGAGTTGGATTCTCAGGGTAATGGACTACGAGGAGATTTGGGGGTACAGATGTTTATCAGAGAATACAGCTAGAATCAACACCTGTGGAAGGTGGGGGTGGGGGTAGGAACAGCAGAGGAGAAGTAAGGCAGGGCCACTGACAACCTCTGGTGACTTCTCAGGCAGCTCTGGAGCCAGAATGTTCCTTCAGAGTTGTTTCCTATCAGGTCAACTGATAGGGATGGCCAGGCCTCTCTCTGCTTCGAAGAAATACTGGATCTGAGTGATTCCAGAAGAGGTGTCCACTTGAGTGAGGTGGCTCTCCTCAGCTGAGGCAATCCCCAAAGTTGTTGGCAGCTGAAGTGACCAGTCTTTCAAGAAGAGAGAATTGGGGTGGCACATCTCTGTGTCCCCCACATGAGTAATCGATGTTTTACTTCTGGAAGATTCTACTTTTTGACTTATTTATTGCCTCTGCTGTTTTCCCCCTATCAATTTCTGCTTCTATCTGTATTAGTTCTCCTGTCTTCCTTTCATTTCTTTTTTTTTTTTTAAGATTTTTTAATTTATTTTTTGACAGAGAGAGACACAGCGAGAGAGGGAACACAAGCAGGGGGAGTGGGAGAGGGAGAAGCAGGCTCCCCGCCAAGCAGGGAGCCTGACGCGGGGCTCGATCCGTGGACCCTGGGATCATGACCTGAGCCAAACGCAGACGCTCAAGAACTGAGCCACCCAGGCGCCCCTCATTTCTTTTCTTGTTTATTTCCTGACTTTTTGAGTCAGATGCCTAATTCATATGTTTGGTTTTCTTTCATGTTTATTTTTATAAATATTTTTAAGATTCCACAATTTCCTCTGAGTGTGACTAGCTGTATTCTGTAGGTTCTGATACATCTTTGTTATTCTTTCTTTTCCTTTCTAGGAAGTTAAAAATTTCTGTTTGTATTTCCTTTTGTCCCCTAAAGTTGTTTAAGAGTGTTTAAAATTTGCAGATGGAAGGAACTTTTTTTTCTGAGGTTATTAATTTCTGATTTTATTGCCTTTCACTGGAATATGTTGTCTGTGCTATTTCTACTACTTGAAATTTACTGAGGTTTTCTTTGCAGATTTAATATATGGTCAGTTTTTATGAAAGTTCCATAGGCACATGAAGAGAAGGAATGGTTTGAATTTTTAGGATACACGGTTTGATGTGTATCAATTTAGACAGACCTTATTAATTATTTAGGTATTCTATATCTTATTTGTTCTTTGTTCCATTGAGTGCTTTTTGGCCTAAATTCTAGCTTAGCTTATATTTAAGACTGTGACCTCTGCTTTTTTGTTTGTTTGCTTGCTTTGATCTAGTATGTCTTAGCACAGATTTCTGTTTCCAACCTTGCTGTATACATATTTTTCGTGTATATATTTTATATGTTGCACAGAGGTAGTTTTTGCTTTATGATCCAATCTGATAATTTTTTTATTTTACCTTTTTCTACAATTTTTTTTAAGTAATCTCTACACCCAGCGTGGGGCTCAAACTCACGACCCTGAGAGCAAGAGTCATATGCTCTATTGACTGAGCCAGATAGGTGCCCCCTGAAAATCTTTTTATTTTAATAGGTAAGTTAAGCCATTTATATTAATTGATGTGACAGATATATTTGGTTTCAGTTCTATCATTTTGATTTATATTATGTTTTCTGAATTTAGAGAAGTTCTTATTTTTTTTAAGATTTTATTTATCTATCTGAAAGAGAGAACGGGGGGAGGGGTCAAGAGAGAGAGAACCTCAAGCAGACTCTGCTGAGTGCAGAACCCCACACGGCTCAATTTCACAACCCTGAGATCATGACCTGGGCCAAAATCAAGAGTCAGACACTCAACTGACTGAGCCACCCAGGCATCCCCATGTTTTGTTTTGGTTTTTTAACCATATGGTCTTTTTTCTTTGCAATGGGTCTCTGGGCAGTCCTTCTGCTATTTAGAAAGGTATCTATTTTTGTTTGTTAACAATAATTTGTAATGTAATTATGTTTAATGCCCTTAGTCCTCTGTTTCTTTTTTTTTTTAAAAGATTTTATTTATTTATTTATTTATTTATTTATTTATTTATTTATTTATTTATTTATCTGACAGAGAGAGAGGGCGAGAGAGGAAACACAAGCAGGGGAAGTGGGAAAGGGAGAAGCAGGCTTTCCTACCGAGGAGGGAGCCTAATGTGGGGCTCGATCCCAGGACCCTGGGATCATGACCTGAGCCGAAGGCAGATGCTTAACAACTGAGCCACCCAGGCGCCCCTAGTCCTCTGTTTCTTTAGAAAATATCTATTAATTCCTTACTAAGAGAAGTTAAAAAGTTAATGTCTTTTCACTTCCACTCCCCCTTTTTTTCCTCCTTTTTTCCTTCACTTAATTTTTGTCAATGTTCTCTTTCTTAGCATTTCTTTCAACCTGTTACATAGACTTTGACTTTGATTACTTGTTAAGTTTTAATTTTTTTTCTTTTAAGAGAGAGAGCACGCAAGCAGGGAGAGTTGGGAGGGGTAGAGGGGTAGAGAAGAGAATCTCAAGCAGACTCGCTGAGCATGGAGCCCGATGCTTGATCTCTCAACCCCGAGATCATGACCTGAGCAGAAACCAAAAGTTGGGTGCCAAATGACTGAGCCACCCAAGTGCCCCTAATTACTTGTCAAATTTTAAATGATATCTTTGGCTCCCATTTTTATGGATGAGATCATCTGTGAACTCACTCTACCATCCCTAACAAGATTCCTCTCCCTCTCTCCCATTTTTTATTGTATAATTTTTAAATTGTCAAGAATAACAGTTTCCCTGACATGGGAAGTGCCATTTCAATATGCAAATTTAAGATTGAGGCAAAAGCTCTTGAATTTTACCTTTACATGTTCTTCTCTTTGATTGTCTTGACTTTCTTCTTTCTTTCGGTCGAAGGCATATCTAGGGGCGCCTGGGTGGCTCAGTTGGTTAAGCGTCTGCCTTCGGCTCAGGTCATGATCCTAGGGTCCTGGGATCGAGCCCCGCATTGGGCTCCTTGCTCAGTGGGGAGTCTGCTTCTCCCTCTGCCTCTCCCTCTACCCCAGCTTGTACTCTCTCTCTCACTCACTCTCTCTCTCAAATAAATAAATAAAATCTTTAAAAAAAATAAAGGCATATCCAGTTTAATTCATCCGTTCTCTGTCTGTTTTCTCTAGCCCTTTTATGTTATTCCTTTGCTGACATTTCATTTTAGTCTTTGCTTTTATTTCTATCCTCTGTGTCCCTTATTATCTTTTCCTATAATGTCTGAGCTCCCTGTGCTCCTTCCAAATTTTGCTTTTTTTCCCCTTTGACATTTTTCTGTGTTATTCTAGCTCAAGCCTGATATCTCCTCCTTGATATCTTACATCTGTGCTCTGTGGATTTTCCTTTGCAGAAGCAATTACTTCATTAGGTTAATTTTAATTCTTAGCAAAATATCTGCCAGCCATTTCCATCCATTTCATTGTAACATTTTTCTGATAGCAATTTTATCCGTTGGTAAGTTTTATTGTTCTTCTCCACCTTTTTTTTCCTTATGGTATCTTTGTATCAATATGTGTCAGTCTCCTTATGATTACTCTCTTTTGAGTGAGCTATGTTTTTGTGGAAGCTATTTGCAGGAATTTTCCTTGGGGTAGGGCAGTAAGTAACTTTTAAGTCTTCATAATTCAAAGGCTCTCTACTATCTGCTGCTGAAGACACTGCGCTCTGAAAATATGGCTCATCTGGTGATTCTTTGTGTAGTGAGTTCCCACTGTTTCTCTGATGCCAGCCAGACCCAGGAGGTCACCTGTCACCAGCCCCGATCATTTCAGTTCCCATGCTTGCTTTGTAAATAAGAGACATTTGCACTTTGGGTGAGCCTCATCAATTTCAGCAAGAGTATTTTATGGCACGTTTGTAGATATCATACCACTGAATCTTCTTGCAATTCTCTATGGTTCTCGCCTTTACATTCTACCCTATTTTAGCTGCTTTGGGGCATCTTTTAGCATATTTTGAAGGCCATGAATTATATTTGTCTCCTAGTATTGCTGAAATTGAATTTGTGGTTTTTCTTTTTCATTTCTTTATTTCTTCTGTATAATTTCCCAGAGAATGGAAATGATACTGATTTGGATACTTTGTTTATATCAGAGGTTCTGAAAAATGACCTTCTTAAGAGAAAAACCAAATCCTGTCATTCCCAGCTTGAAATTCTTTGTGGCTTCACACTTCATCTAGAATAAAATCCAAATTCCTTTGTACTAATAAATCTTGTATGGTGGCCTAGCCTCTGTTCATCTGTCCAACTTCACCTTAAATCTCCCTCACACACATCATGCTCCAGCCACATGGATTATCTTGGGTCTCTTCGAACATACCAGGTTCTTGCTCACCTAAGGCTGTTTGTCCGCTAAACACCTCTTTCTCCTCTCCCTCTGGTCTCAGCATTCTTTACATTAGCTCCTTCTCATTTTATCAGTCTGAGCTTAAATAACACATTTGGAATGATGCCTTCTCTGACCATCCTATTCCAGCCCCTTGCTTGTGATGGCAGTAGAAAACACCACCCCAAAATATGTGTGTTTGGCATATTGATCATTCTGAGCTGTAGGAACTTGAGAACGAGCAAATGAAAGGAGAGGCTTTCTCTGAACTCCCCTATATGCCTAAAGATAGATCCTCCAAAAGGAACTCACTTGTCATAAATCTTCTTCCCCGGAGTTTCATTAACCAGGAAAGATGGACTCTTATCACAGAAGAGGAGACTAGAAGCCAACACCTACACCCAGACAAACTTTGTCACAAACCATCATACCTCCCATCAGTTCTTCTAAGGGCCCATTCATCTTTCCTAAAACCCATCTGCTCTCCCCTAAGAGGCCTACATCCCACTCCTCTTTCCCTATTAAGATCATATGTAATCCTGAATTCTAAGGGTCTTGGGGAGTTACTCAGTTTTCCTGGTTTCTCCCACGTGTATATGTGGTATACATGTTAATAAGCTTCTGTTTGTTTTTCTCTTGTTGATTTGTCTTTTATCATAGGGGTCTCAGCTAGGAACTCAGAGAGCAGAGGGAAATTATTTCTTCTCTACACTTGCTTCTTTCATGGTATTTCATACATTTTGTGATTATTTATTTGTCTCTTTCCCTTCTCTCTCTCCTTCCTTTCTTCCCTCTTTCCCTTATTTCCTTGCTTCCTTCCCTCTCTTCCTTTCTCTCTTTAAGCTTTAGGAGAACAGTGAAAGAACTATGATTGTCTTGTTTCTCTGTTTATCTCCAGCTCCTAACACAGTGCCTGTCATCAACATGTGCTCAGTAGGCATTTGTTAAGAGAATACACTAACACATGAAGATTGTTTTCACATATGAGTGTCTTATTTCAGTAGGGAAACTGATAGGGTCTGTTGTTTGCATTAGAGAATAAACAAGTTGGAAGGAGGTCTGGAGACCATTTCTTAGAAGAGTTGGTCATAGGAATAAGGGAGATTTCATTTTGGAAAAAAGAGAAGTTTGGAAGTAGAAATTAATAACCTTCAAACACAGAAGTTTAATCTTGTAGAAAAGTGGTTTTCATCCTCAGAATCACCTGAAGGGCTGTTGAAAAACATGGAATCCAGGCTGTTTGCTGATCTTTGATTCACTGGGTATGGAGTAGGACTAGAAAATCTGGAATTTTTTTGTTTGTTTGTTTGTTTGGCTTTTTAACCCCATCTAGTTCTTTATGCCAGAAAGTGTTGGGAAATGCCATCTTATAAGAGGCAGTGTTGTTATTGTGGGAAAAACTGGAACACATGGGTTGAAGCCATAGAAAGGCGACTTTGGACAAAGGGCAGCTGCTTCAAGCTAGAAAGGCACCAGAGAGCTGAGGCTGCCTCCCTGGCGGGATGCCCATTAGAGCCTGTCAACCCTCCAGGGGCCAGTTTTGCTGTGGATCTTGCAGGTGGTGAATGAGAGCTGTGCTAATGTGGCTAAAATCTTGGGTTCAAGGAAATAGAGTTTTAAATGCTTGGGGCTCACCGCTATGGTGCCAGTGGGGAAAGGCAGGAAGTAAGAATAGTAACGAACGAGAACCAAAAAGAAAACCACATCCACAAAACCGAGTGGGGTTGGAAGCCCTGCAGGGGATGTAATGAAGCCCTCAGAGGCCTGGAAGAGCAGAGGAAACCTGACATTTTCGGTACAGGTAGAGCCACAAGACAAATGACAAGCGCGATGAAGTAAACTGCCATCTCAGTTAGTAACTAGGCTATCTTAAAGAGCAATGAACTTGCCAAACCATTTTGCATTCGCAAATAGGAAATTATGAGGAAACATGAGAAAACGGACTACAAAGAAGCAGTAGGAGGAGGAATTTTCCAGAAATTTTTTCCCTGTGGTGGGTAATTCCCCAGGCAGTCCCAGGGAGGAGGGAAGCCTGTTGCCATTCTGACTTCCAGGGGCCACAAGTCAAAAGCAAAAGGTCTGGTTTGTTTCTGGATCCAAAGGCTGGTTCTAGAAACTCATCCTAGACTGGCCTGCGGGAAGTTCAGAAGGGCAGGACTCAACATCATCACTGTTAACATTTATTAAGTCATGAATATTATCTCTGATTCCATCCTCATAAAAATCCTGAATGATAGATCACATCATCCCCATTTACCAACAGGGAGACCAAAGTTCTGAGAGGTTATGTATGTTGCCCAAAGGAACATCGCTATTCCCTGAACAAAAGCCTACTGAGTATATTCTAGGGACTAATAAGTGAAAGAGAGGCCAGATTTGAACTTGTAACTAACTCCAAAGCCCACACTTTTTTATCCATTTTTTTTTTTTTTAAGATTTTATTTATTTGACAGAGAGAGACAGCGAGAGAGGGAACACAAGCAGGGGGAGTGAGAGAGGGAGAAGCAGGCTTCCCGCGGAGCAGGGAGCCCGATGTGGGGTTTGATCCCAGGACCCTGGGACCATGACCTGAGTCGAAGGCAGACTCTTAATGACTGAGCCACCCGGGCGCTCCTTTTTTTTGTCCATTTTAACGAAGGGTCAGTTTTAATAATAAAGAAAATGCTATCACAAACCTGTAAGAGAAATTCCAAGAATCCAAAAGAAAAATTGACAAAGGGCATGAATAAACAGGTTTCCAAAGACTGAATACAAGTGAATTTAAAGGACATATGAGTGGGGTATAAAAATTTAAGAACATCACAATAAAAGGAAGGCAGAGAACAAGCAATGGCATATTTGTTGGAGAATATGGAAATTAGTGCAACTGCTTTGGAGGGCAAGTTGGCAGGCAGTACCTCTGAAGATTTCAAATGCACATTCCCTTTAGGGCACCTGGGTGGCTCAGTCAGTTAAGTGTCTGACTCTTGATTTTGGCTCAGGTCATGATCCCAGGGTCCTGAGATGCTCAGGGTCCATGCTCAGGAAGGAGTCTGTTTGAGGATTCTCTTCCTCTCTTTCTGCCCCCCCCCAAATAAATAAAGAAACCTTAAAATAAATTCACATTCCTTTGGCCCAGAAATTCTACTCTAGGATTTTGTAAATATATATATATGTATATAAAATATGTCAAATATATAAGTATATACATACATACACACATAGAAGCAAGGATATACCTGAAGACACTTCGGGGTTTTTTGTTCAAACAAAAGACCAGAGAAGCAACCCAAATGACCTTTAATTGGAGACTTAGTAAAGAAATCATGGTAAAACACAAAATGAAAAAAAAAATTTACAAAGCCCACAATTAACTACTAGGGGATTCTGTTCCTCAATTATGATGAGAAGACCCCAGTCATGGCACATTGTAGAGAGAGATGTTGAGTTTTGTACTATTTAAAGATCACTTGGAAATCGGCCTTAATTCTGAGTCTTTCAACAACACAGAGAGGCAGACAGAGCAGGTGTTGTCCTACCCTGTAGACAAGGAAGGAGGGACCCTGTGAGGTTGAGTTGTCCAATCTAATGGTGAAAAGGACTGTGGCTGGAACACAGCTTCGTGGACCTGTGCCTCGTGTGTTTTATGTTGCCTGGTATTTAGAAAAATAGACACCTGCAGAGGGGGTGACCCTTTCCTCTGGGAAAAGGGACAAGATCAAGGAGTTACTTTTAAGTTGATACGGAGAGGGCCCCTTTGGGATGGAGTCATGGCTTGCTCTGCTGGTGGCGTGGTTTCTCCGGCTCCTAGTAAGGCCTGGCTTCCTCTCCTATGCAGGGAAGCAGACAGCTCCGGACACTTTCACTGCTGGTACCGAGTGTCCAAAAATAGAGGCAATTCTTTTTGATATATACCTTCTAGTGGGAACCAACCCTGCAGCTGAGGAAGCCATGGGATCACTCTATGGCTTCAGACTTCTGAGCAACAGAATCATGTCTGCTTTCCTCTACAGTAGAGTTTCCAATCCTGACTGCTCACTGGACCCATCTGGAAGAAGTATATTTTGGAGATGGTGCATACTAGCTCATAAAAACCAGTTCTGAAATTTTCAGAAATTTTGTGAAGCAGTGGTTGAATAAACCTATGGTTAAAAATTAATTACATAAAGGTATAGTTAGCTAAATTATATTAAAAACAACACTTATCATTTCCTAATTATTTTACCCTTCTCTGTACTCTCGAGGTTATTTGCATGTGTTGTATTTGCATGGTGGAAATACTATATAATGGTATGCACCTGTTCATCTCTTCCCAATTCCTGTGCTCTGTGATGGCACATTGCTAGCTAAAAACTGACCATGATGAGAGTATTTACACCATTGAAACTGACAAATACTATAATTAGGGCTTGATCTATTGTCTTGTTGATTATCTAGACTTAAGAAAATGATAGAAGAAATGCCAATAATGCAGATTAAACTTAAAAGTATGTCCTAAAACAAGTAATAAAATGACAATAAATACATACCTACCAATAATTACTTTGAATATAAGTGAACTAAATGCTCCAATCAAAAGACATAGGGTGGGCGCGCCTGGGTGGCTCAGTTGTTAAGCATCTGCCTTTGGCTCAGGTCATGATCCCGGGGTCCTGGGATGGAGCCCCGCATCGGGCTCCCTGCTCAGCGGGAAGCCTGCTTCTCCCTCTCCCACTCCCCCTGCTTGCATTCCCTCTCTTGCTGTCTCTCTCTGTCAAATAAATAAATAAAATATTTTAAAAAAAGACATCGGGTATCAGAATGGATAAAAAAAACAAGACCCATCTATATGCTGCCTACAAGAGACTCATTTTAAACCTAAAGACACCGGCAGATTGAAAGTGAGGGGGTGGAGAAACATTTATCACACAAATGGATGTCAAAAGAAAGCTAGAGTAGCAATACTTATATGGGACAAGACTTTAAAACAAAGACTGTAAAAAAAAAAAGACAAAGAAGGACATTATATAATCATAAAGGGGACAATCCAGCAAGAAGATATAAAAATTGTAAATATTTATGCACCCAACATGGGAGTACCTAAATACATAAAACATAGAGGAGCTAATTGATAATAACACAATAATAGTAGGGGACTTTAACACCCCACTTACATCAATGGACAGATCATCTAAACAGAAAATCAACAAGGAAACAATGGCTTTGAAAGACACACTGGACCAGATGGACTTAACAGATACATTCAGAACATTCCATCCTAAAACAGCAGAATACACATTCTTTTCAAGGACACATGGAACATTCTCCAGAACAGATCATATAGTAGGTCACAAAATGAGCCTCAACAAATATCAAAAGATTGAGATCATACTTTGCATCTTTTCTGACCACAAAGCTGTGAAACTAGAAATCAATCACAAGAAAAAATTTGGAAAGACCACAAATACATGGAGGTTAAACCACATGCTACTAAGCAATGAATGGGTCAACCAGGGTGTCAAAAAAGAAATAAAAAAATACATGGAAACAGATGAAAATGATAACACAACAGTCCAAAACTTTTGGGATACAGCAAAAGCAGTCCTAACAGGGAAGTTTATAGCATTACAGGCCCACTTCAAGAAGAAAGAAAAATCTCAAGTTAAAAGTGTGTCCTGTTTCTAACCATCACACTGTCAATAACACAAGAAGTTGAGGAAATAGGCATTCAAAGTTATCTGATTAAATGAAGAAGTTACTCATGTAATTGACAAGTAAAATTCTGGCATATTTTTTACATGGTTCATTTTCATTTTCCTTGTTAACATAAATAAAAATACTAACCAATATTCATGTCTGAACTACATTCCTCTGTCAGCTGCAACCATGTGTCACCCAGAAATGTAAGAGTTCACCAAAAATCAATGAAACCATTCTGTGAGATTTAATTGGCTAAATGGAATTTACAACAAAGGGTATTATGTTTTATTTTTATACCTAAATTGTGTACTACATATCCTTTATGTTACTAACATTTGTAATACGCTTATGTAGGTATATGCATACAGATTTTTTTCTTTTGGAGAGCTGGTTGTTAAACATTACCACCAGACCACTACTGCCTGGGAGCTTCAAAAACCCTGAATATCTGGAAGAAAGTTATCAGCAAGATGGTGGAATAGGCAACACCACCCTTTGTCTCCAAAATAAAACAATTAGACACCTACCCATGAACAAAAGTAGCCCTTGGAGGGCACAAGTCCAATGAAGAACCTGCAGCAACACAGTAGAACATCAACAATAACAAAAAATGGAGATAACTACATAGATAGCATTGCTGGGGATGTGTGCATAGCTGAAATGTCTGGAGATGGCTAGGAACATAGAAAAATAGAATAGGGCCATCAGTGTCACCAGGTGCTACTGCATTTCCTAGTGGCCTGCTCATGATTGATGCTGGCTGTCTTTAACACTGAGGACCTCAACAGTCTCTGAGACAGCCACAGACTCCCTGCAACTGTCATAGCAGAGGACCCCATAGTGTTTGTTGACATGGATCCCAGTGGCCTCCTCCAAAGAGGACACCTACACCTTCCTAGGTAACCAACAGTTATCACTGCTGTGGACCCCTTGGAGAGGGAGATGCTACTGTGCCCTTGCCCCAAGAATGAGCAGCTGTTGTGCCATCCTGGGCCTGGGGCCAACACCTCTCCACCCAGCCCTGCATTCGCACTGGACCCAGGGGCCATGGCTTCTCTGTGTGCACCTCTCCTTAGTTACCAGTCCCACTGTTACTGTGGGCTAGCTTGTGCCTTGAGTTAGTTGTGGACCCCAGCTCTGCGGCTTCTCTGTGTTTGCCCATACTGGGGAAACTAGAACCAGCACTGTAGCAGGTGTGCCTACACCCTGAACCCTGGAACCATAGTCCCTCTGCTCATACCCCCACTTAGGACCCCGGCTCCACAGCCATTCTGTGAGTACCTGTGCCTAGGACACTGGGCTACCACTGCAATGGGCACATCTACATCCTGAGCCCCAGAGCCGTGGTTAATCTGCACACACCTGTGCTCAGGACTCTGCAGCTACTCTGGAAGTGCCCACCCAAGGGCACTGAATCCATCTGCCGTGGGACGTGGACTGACTATAACTCTGCACGTGTCTGTGCTCTAGATCACTGGGTCCATGGCCACCCTCTGGGTGCCTGTACATCAGACCCTGGTGCCACCACCACTGGGAACACACTCAAAAGCCAGAACTAGAACCAGAAGGAGTCCCTTGGCCACAGCTTCCCCTATGGGAGAAAAGGAGATCAGGAAGAGCCCAGAACCCTTTGCCACTAAAGACCCCAATAGCTTTCACTGTTTCTATGAGGACCCTGCAATCCTTGCAAACATTGGCCTCGGTTGATGAAGAAGCACTAGACTGGCACCACTGTGCCCTCACTGGAGCAGGAACTGCCACACTCCACCCAGCCAATGCCCTTGCCCACACCCACAGGTAAAGGTCTTTCCCCACTGAAACCAGTCCATAAAATCTGGAAGACATGACTGCTATGTCAAATGCATAGACGTCGACACAAGGCCACAGAAACATGAAAAATCAAGGAAACATGAGACTGCCAAAGGAACACAATAATTTTCTAGTAACTGACCCCCAAGAAATGGAGATCTATAAATTGCTGGACTAATAATTCAAAATAATTATTTTAAGAAAACTCAGTGAGCTATAATATAGATAGGCAACTCAGTGAAATCAAGAAAATGATAAATAAACAAATGGTAAGTTCAACAAAGAAAGGAGAAATTTTAAAAAAGAACCAAACAGAAATTCTAGATCTGAAGGGTACAATGAATGAAATAAAAAGTACAATAGAAGGCATCAATAGCAGACTTGATGGAACCAAAAAAAAAAAGAATCTGAAAACCAAGAGTTAAATCATTTGAAATTACCCAGTTAGAGGAAGAAAAAGACCAAAGAATGAAAAAGAATGAAGACAGCCTGCTGGTAAAGGAAACAACCAACAAAATGAAAAGGGAACTTACAAAATGGGAGAAAATATTCACAAACCATATATCTGATAAGGAAATAATATTCAAAATATATAAGGAACTCATGTAACTCAGTAGCAGAAAAACTCCAAATAACCCAATTAAAAAATGGATGAAGGAGCTGAATAAACGTTTTTCCAAAAAAGACATAGAACAGGTATATGGGAACACACTCAACATCACTAATCACCAGGGAGAATGCAAATCAAAACCACAATGAGATATCACCTCACACCTGGTAGGATGGCTATTATGAAAAGTCAAAAGACAAGTGTTAGTGAGGTTGTAGAGAAAAGGGAGCCCTTGCGCACTGTTGGTGGAAATATAAATTGGTACAGCCACTAGGGAAAACAGTATGAAGAGTTCTCAAAAAAATTAAAAATAGAACAACCATATGATCCAGAAATCCCACTTCTGGGTCTATATCCAGAGGAAATAAAATCACTGCCTCAGAGACATCTCTAAACTCTCATGTTGGTTACAGCATTAAATTCACAGTAGCCAAGATAATATGGAAACAAGCTAAGTGTTTGTTAACAGATGCACAGATAAAGAAAATGTGATATGTATCTATCTACCTATAGTAGAATATTATTTAGTCCTAAAAAAGAGGAAATTCAGCCATGTACAACAAAATGGATGGACCAGGAGCACCTTTTGCTAACTGAAATAAGCCAAACACAGAGAAAGACAAATACTGCATTATTCCACTTACATGCTGAATCTAAAAAGTTAGTCAAACTCATAGTAACATAGAGTAGAATGCTATTACCAGGGGCTGAGGGATGGGCGAAAAGGGAGATATTTGGCAAAGGGTACAAACTTTCAGTTATAAGGTGGATTAAGTTCTGGATACCTAATGAATAGCATGACTATAGTTAATATGTGTTATATGCTTGATTGAGAGTAGCTCTCAAGTGTTCTCACTGAAAGGAAAACAAAAGGTATCTATGTGAGGGGATGGAAATGCTATTTAACTTCTGTGATAACCATGTCACAATGGATACATATACCAAAACATCTCAGATACCTTAACTCTATCGTTTTTATTTGTCAATCAGACTTCACTAAAGCTGGAGAAAAATGGCTAATACTTGGATTCTGTTCCCCAAATTTCAATGTAACAGTTTCTGACTTAATTATATCAGCCTTAGGCTGGGAATTAGTACCACAGTAATTTTCAAAATTGAATTCTAGAAAGTTTAGGTTGGGCCATTGGACCAGGACTGGCTTCATAGAAGATGTGGATCTCCCTCCCAGGCCCAGATGACTACAGGGCAGCTTTACCCTCTGAGATGCAGCCAGCCTATCTTAAGCTCCCAGCTCTCAAAAAGATTCCAGCTAAGGCAGGGAGGGCGGCTTGGTATAAATGAAATATGATGAATAATGCAGAGCTTACAAAACTAAGCTCCAGATTATGGGAAGAGGAAGGAAGTATGAAGATTGATTTGTCACAGGCAACTAGGTAGGTACATGTCGGCAATAGTATACTATCAGAGATCTTTTTGAAGGGGGCCAGAAGTAGCCCAGGGCCAAACTTAAAGAGGTTACACCTCTAATTAATAAAACATGTTACTTACACACACACACACACACACACACACACACACACACACGGTACAAGTGAGGGCCAGAGGCTGAAATACAGATCTTTTAGGGAGAATATCTGCCTAAATCAGTAGTTTCTTTTTCTCCCCTTTGGTTTTAAATTATTCTTTATACTATTTCTTCCTATCAATTCCTTTCTTTGATCTTATAATAAATACATCTTACTCATTCTTACTGAAAAGAATCAGAGTAACTCCATGTTCTTCCCAAGCCTCCTGAGAGCCAGCAGACTGCCAAGAGCCTGGCTAATTAGCCCAGGATGAGGCTCTCGGGGGGGTAGGAAACCAGGGCTAGAACTTGCAAGGAAATAAAAGGAAAAGAGCTGTTAAAAGGTCAGCCTATGCCTACTTCTTTTCCTGATCACACTCAGGTGAAATTCAAAAAGACCTTCAGCTAGAGTGAAGCCTATAGGGGGTCAGGCGGGAGGGGGGGCAAACATCGTCCCCTGCTCTGACTCACAAATCTTAGCTGCCCCGACGTCCCTCCCAGGGTACTGCAGGGAGACTAGTGGGAAATGCAGAGCAGAGTGTTCTATAATAATTTCATTTTCTATAATACATTAGGACTGACTTCAGTGCTGTACACACTTTAGGTATTTTTAAGAGATAAGGATTAGAAAAAGACATTGGAAAGAGCTGAAATGAGGCCTTTGTGGCAGGCTGCTGCTTATCCCCCGTATCTTAATTCTCTTCTTTCTTATTAATACAGCGACCATTTCTTAACTAGTCACATGATTATCTAGAATAAAACCCACTTGGCAGTGTATTGAGGCTTTGTGGCAAAGTTCTGAAAATAAGACACGGTTATATGAGATTCTAGAAAATGTCCTTACAGTGAGGGATGTATTCTTTGTCTCTTCCTCCTTCTTATTGACTGGAATGAAGACATAAAAACTGGAATGTTGCCAACTGTCTTGGACCACTGGGGATGATGAAGAGCAAGATGGAAGGAGCCTGAGTTCCAGCTGCTGGTAAGATGGAGTAGACATTGCACCTGGTCGCCCCCACTGAACACAGCTATAGATCCTGGATGGAATACTTGGAACTGATACTTCTCAGAGGACTCTAAAAAAATAAATGATAGTAGGAAGATTGGGGAAGAAGACCAGAATTCAAAAGATCACCAAATCAGTAATTCATTTCCCCCCTTTTTTCTTCTGTTATCCCCCAGCCAGGACTCAAGGCACCCTGAAACCAGAAAGTAGGCACCAAGACATGGATGTGAGGAGAAGCCTTTAGTTCTGGCTTGAAGAGTGGGAAAGGGGATTCTTAGCATATTGAGAAATCCTCCTTGTTTTCTTCATCCTCTTGCACCTTAGCCCCGAGGCGATCCCGTGACAATGGCAGTTGAGTGGAGAGACAGTGACAGCAGTGGAACCTGCAGGTACCTAAAGCTGAAACAGGGAGATTTTCCTCTCTGATCAAAGGGGCTGTGGTCCCAAAAGTATAAGGTAAACTTATATTTTGTTTTGTCCCTCTGACTTTCTGCCACTTGGCCTCTGTTAACAGGTGCAGTTGTGGGAAATATGCTGCAAAATAAAATTTAAAAAACCCCAGTTTTCTGGCCAGTGAACCACAAAGAGGAGCCCCAGGGAGCTTGGGGAAAAAAATCCCATAAAGCTCCTGGGTTCATCCTCAAATTCTGCATACTTGGACCTGACCCTAATAGCACACCCTAGACATGGGGAATTAGCTCCTGGTTAGGCCACTGCCTAAGTCCCAGACTGGCCGTGGAGGGGCACACATGACTGACAGACATGAATAGCACAGCAATGACTTTCAAAACAGATTTGACACTGGCATTCCATTCCACAGAAGACTGGTCAGAACTTGATGCCTGAACCCAAGCAGAGCTATATCCCAGCAACACAAAAATATCAACATTCTCTGTGGTATTTAAACAAGACTTGGAGTCTCATAATAGTCAACATGTCCAGGATACAATATGAAATTATTTGGCATATTAACAACCAGAAAAATCTCAATTTGTATGGAAAAAGACAATCAACAGGCACTACTCCCGAAAGGACATAGATGTTGAGATTATTGGACAAGGACCTTAAAGTAGCAGTTACAAATTGCTGTAAAAAGTTAGAATGAATTTTTTTAATGAATGGAAAGATAGAAAGGCTCAGCAAAGGAACAGAAGA
>NW_027397070.1:44137942-44167116 GCF_003265705.2 Callorhinus ursinus
TAAAGTAATAGAAATTATCCAGTGTAAACTACAGAGAGAAAAAAAAATGTGGAAAAAAATTAAGAGCCTCAGGAACTTATGGGACAACACCAAATGGTCTAACAGAATCCTACAACATGAGGAGAAAGAATATGTTACAGAAAAAAAATTTGAAGAAATAGTGCTGAAAGCTTCCCAAATTTCTCTGAAGACATAACTCTACAGATTCAAGAAGCTCAGCAAACCTCAAACAAGATAAACCAAAGAAATCTATGTCTAGCCACATCATAATCAAACTGCTGAACACTAAAGACAAGTGAAAAAAGTCTTAAAAGCAGCAAGAGAAAAACAACACATTGCTTATAGTGGAAAACAATTCAAGGGACTATGGAATTTTTCATCAGAATTCACAGATGCCAGGAAGAATTGGAATAGCATTTTAAGGTGCTGAAAGAAAGTAAGTCAACCCAAAACTGCAGTCCTGGGATAAACGAAACTTGCTTATGACAGTCTTGTTTCTATAACTTCACTGGATTTGCTTAATTTCCCCCCCATCCTTGCTCATGAGAAAGACTGACTTATAATTTTCTTTTCTTGTGTTTTACTTGTCAGATTTTGGGTTCAAGATTATGTGCCTTATAATACAAATAAAGGAGTGGTGTCTCTTTTTCTATACTTGGTAACAGCTTGCATAAGACTATTTTATTTGTATTTAAATTTGTTTGGTAGTAATAGTTAGGAAACCATCTGGGGCTCAAGTTTTCTTTGTGGGATTTTAAAAAGTCGATTGAATTTCCTTAATGATTTCAGGGCATTCAGATTTTCTATTTTTTCTTAAGTCAGTTCTGGTAAGTTATATTTTTCCAAGTATTTATTCATCTCATCTAAATTTCCAAATGTATAGGCACAAAGTTGTAGATCTCATTATTTTTTAATGACTGCATCATCTAGAGTATGTTTCCCATTTTATTCCTAATATCGTTTATTTTGCCTTTTATTAGGAGTCTTTCCAGATTTTTTTTCAATTTTATGGGTTTTCAGGAAACCAGTTTTGGGTTTTGATTTTCTTTCTTTGTTATTTCATCAATTTCTGTATTTATCTTTATTATTTTCCTCCTCCCATTGCCTTTGAGATTATCTTGCTAGCCTTTTACTAAATCTTTATCTCATTTTCTAACTTCAGCTCAATAATTTCCAGCCTTTTATCTTTTCATATATATACATAAGCATGTAAGGTTATAAATATCCTTGTAAGTTCTGTTTTATCTTATCTCTTAAGTTGTGATATATAGTGTTATTTTTATGATCATTCATCTTGAAATAGTTCCAATTTCTTTTATGATGAGAGACAGTCCAGTGTTTTGATTACAAGTGTGAATCTAGGGCTTTACTGATTGAATGTAGCACTGCCAGCTGTGTGAGCTTGGGTAAATCACTCCTTGGGGTCATTGATTCCTTTGTTTGTGGAAATGGGAGAAAATAATAATGATGTGTACCTTGGGTGGATTTTTGTACAGATTAAATGGTGCCTGGCACCCAGTAAGAGCAATGTACATGTTAGCTGTTATGCAGTAGCTCTTATTTCTTCTTTGATTCATTTATTGTCATTCCTTAATTTCCAAACATGTTTTTTTCTAGTTATTTTTTACAATTTATTTCTAGTTTTAATACATTGTAACCAGAGAACATTTTCTGTATGATTTCAGTTACTGATGGTCCAGTGCATCATCAAAGCTGGAAATATTCTGGGGACCTGGGTGGTTCAGTCGGTTAAGCATCAGACTCTCGATTTTGGCTCAAGTCTCGATCTCATAAGATCGAGCCCAGTGTCAGGCTCTGTGCTGGCGTGAAACCCACGTTAAGACTCTCTCTCTCTCCCTCTCCCTCTGCCTCTGCCTCTGCCCTTCCCCCTGCTCACCTGCCCACTCTTCTCTCTTGCTCTCAAAAAAAAAAAAAAAAAAAAAAGCTGGAAATATTTCACACATGTTTGAAAAGACAATGTAATCTGCAGTGTTGAGTGCAGTGTTACACTGTATTAGTGTATCAGTCAGTACCCTCTGAGCAAAGTGGAAACCATTCTAGGTATTTCAGAGAGAATTTAATACAGGAAATTGGTTACAAATTTGTTATAGAGCTAGAAAAGCAAAAAGAGAAAAAAAAGGGGGGAAGCTTAGTAACCGTAGAAAACCATTAGCATTCCTCCTCACCTAGGAGAAAAAGTTAACATGGCTTTATCCAAGAGCCCAATATCCCCACACATTTGAGGATGCTAGAGCACCCACAACTGCCATTAGAACCATTGCTGTTGCTTTGAACAAATAGGAGCCTGCACAGGGACAGATGATGCAGAAGCCCAGCAACCAGCAGTCAGGTACTTTGCTGCTGCTGGTGCGGTTGCCACCAAAAACAGAAAAGAAAAGAAAAAGGGCTTCCGTTTCCCTTCTGCCTTCTGATCTCTGACCAGTGCCTCCCATCGATAGACTATAAACTGAAGCCAGCTGACAAAGGAATCTGGAAACACTGTAGGATTCAAGCCTGTTTTGAGACAAAGCAATGCTCGGAAGGTCAATGACTGACCATCTTAAATGTGTTGTTCAAATCTTCTATATCTTTGCTGATTTCTTTGTCCTGCTTGTCTTATCAATTATGGAGGTAGTGGATTTGTATATTTCTTAGAGTTCTGTCCATTTTTTCTTTAATTACTTGGGTGCATACAAACTTAATGTTTTTAGAGCCTCCTGGTAAATTGAATCTTTTTTTTTTTTTTTTTTTTTTTTTACCAATTAGACCCTCTTTATCTCTAGTAAGCATTTTTGTCTTAAGGTCCATTACTATGATATGATAGTTTGTTCCAGGCTGGGTTCACTAAGAGCAGAACAGAGACAGGGATTCTGATGCAAACTTTACCACTTTACCCATTTTTAAGTGTACAGTTCATTGGCATTAAGCACATTCATATTGTTGTGTAACCATTATTGTTATAGATTTTTTGTAGATGCCCTCTCTAAGACCAAGTCAGTTTCCACTTTTCCTGGCTGGTAGAAAGTTATCATAAATGTGTGTTAAATTTTGTCAAATGTTTTTCCTCTGTGTGAAATAATTATATATTTTTTCTTTTATTTTGTTAATTTAATAAATCATATTAAACTTTGTTTTTAGAATATCCCATCAAAATATTTTGGATTAAAACCCACTTGTTCATGGTGGATTACATTTTAATATATCGATGGATTCATTTTACATTTTGTTAAATATTTTAAAGCTTTTGTTCATGAGTGGGACGGCTCTGTGATTTCTCTTTCTTTTAATATCTTTACAGTTTTGCTATAGCTAAGCTGGTCTCATAAAAACAAATTGGGAAATGTTTCTTCTATTATTTGAAAGAAATTTTGTGAGATTATAATTATTTCTTCCTTAAATGCTTGCCATTTCTTTTCTTAAATGTTCATCACTATATCCATCTAGGTCTGAAGTTTTCTTTGCGGAAAGGTTAATTACAAATTCAATTCAACAGATATTCTATCTCTTCTTGTGTCTTTGATAACTTGTATTATTGACATAAAGATGTTTGTAGTATTCACTTATCCTTCTACTGTATGTAATAGTGTGGTTACCTTCTGATACTGGCATTTAGAGTTTTCTCTCTTTTTAAAAATTCAGTCTTGTCAATGTTTACCAATTTTGTTAATCTTTCAAAGAAGCAATTTTGACTTTTAAACATTTTATTGCTGTTTTTCTATTTTCCATTTTAAAATTACTGTTCTTACCTTTATCATTTCTCTCCTGTTACTTGTTTTGGGTTTACTTTGTTGTTCTTTGTCTAGCTGTTAATTTAGATCATTGTTTTAAGCCTTCCTTTTTATTAAGATCAGTATTTATAAGTTTTCCTCTAAGCAATGCTGAGTCCTACACATTTGTTGTATTTTCAGAATTTTTCAATTTAAAGTATTTTCTAGTTTCTTTTATGATTTCTTCTTTGACATATGGGTCATTAAGAAGTATGTTGTATAATTTTTTAAATGTGGAGCTTTTATTTCTTTTTATTTCTTATTTCTAATTTAACTTTATCATGGTCAGAACATACACCCTGCATGATTTCAATATTTTGAATATTTTTGAGATTGTGTTATGGCCCAGCAGGTGGTCTATTGTGGAGGATGTTTTATGTTCACTTAAGAAGTATATTCCACCATTTTTGGTCATTGTGTTCTAGAAATGTCAGTTAGGTTGAGTCACTTGATAGTGTTCATTTTTTCTGTATTCTTACTGATTTAAAAAAAATCTACTTGGTCTATCTATCATTGAAAGGGAAGTGTTAAAATTTCCAAATTAGTCTATTTCTCCTTTTAGTTCTACCAAGTTTATTTCCTGCATTTTGAAACTCTAATCTGAGATACATAATGATTTAGGATCATATGTCTTCCTGATGAACTTATCCTTTTATCTTTATAAAATATTCCTCTTTATCTCTGGTTATAGTCCTTACGATTTTTTTCTCTCTCTACTTAGTACCAAGGTTCAAGACAATTAATTTTCCTTATAGTCTCATGATTGTGTGGGGGCAGACATGACTACCTTTATACTAATGATGTAGTTATTTGGGGTTCTATAGATAGTAGGTGTCACTTTTTTTTTTATTTTTATTTTTTGAGATGGAGAAAGCTAAAAGAGATGTAGCAGCTAGGGAGATAAACCAAGACTTACAGACATGTTATATTTGAGATTCCTAAGAGCTATACAAATATAAGTGGAAATAATTTTTTGAGCCTTTTCTATATGACAAGCACAACTCCAAATACTTTACACGTACTAACAGATTTAATATTTGTAACCACTCTATGAGGATAACATTATTATTCTCTTTTTTCTTTTTTTTAAGAAATCTCTCTACCCAATGTAGGGCTTGAACTTATGATCCTGAGATTAAGAGTTGGTTGCTCTGCCAACTGAACCAGCCAGGTGCCCCCCCCTTTTTTATTTTATTTTATTTTTTTTATAAATGGGAAGTGCAGAGAAGCTAGATTACTTGTAGAGCTAGTAGAGGGCAGAGGCAGAATGTGAGTCCAGGCAGTGATGCTTAGAGACCCAACCCAACCACTATGAACATACAGTGATAGAATGACCTCAGGTCAACTGTTAGGTTCTGAATCTGATATGCTCATCTGATCATGACACTTGATGCTCAAATCCTTTTAATGGCTTGTCGTGGTTCTTAGGCTGAAGACCAAAATTCTTTACCTGTTCAAGGAAGATTTATCTCCTGTCCACCTCCTTAGCTTCATTTTGAGTTACTTTCTCCCTTGGTCTATTTCATTCATACAGCTTAGAGAAATCATCTCTAAGATTTTCCAGTATAATATGCTTTCTCCTTCTCCAAGAGCACGACATATACTGGACCCTTGGCTTGAAACCCTCTTTCCCTCTCTCTCTGTCTCATAATCCTCTAAGTCTCAGATATTGCCTCCTCCAGGAAGCCTTCCCTGATGCTCCTTGGTTACATTCCTCAGCATTACATGCTCACAGCAATCTCTAACACTTACCATGCTTGGAACTGCTTGTTGGATGTATGTCTTCTCTTCTAGACTTTAAACCCAATAAGGCCAGGGAGGGTAACTATCTTATTCACAACTGGGTCCCTATTGCCTAACAAAGGGCTTGACATATAACAGCTCTACAATAAAGATTTTTTAAGTCCCAAAGTAAAACCGGCATCTCTAAAAAATAGTCCTCTCTCTGGGCCCACGGTCTCTGAGAATTTGGATATCTTATAAACACTTCAGGCACTTTATAGGGCTTATATCCACGACATAATTCACCATCTGAAAATTAGTTTAGCATTCTGGGACCAACCCTCAGGAGACGAGATGTTTGAGAATTTTGCTTTATAAAATGCTTCCTTTAGAAAAGTATTTCTTTTGGTATTTTGACCTCATACATTCCAGTCCTGTCTGGAAACTACAAAAGCAAAGTTATGTATACTTATGAGGAAGCACATGGCTACATCTGTGAAATAATTCTTGTTTTTCAGATTCCAGATACATTTGTTGTAACCAATGAATAGAGGGCATAGGGGATATTGTGTATAGAGGGACTGAATTGAAATATGAAATAGATGTCAGCAAATCCCCCACACTCTGAAGTATTTCCTTGATGCTTCCTTTAGTTCCTCTTGCAACATTGTTTATTTTGGATAAAAGCAATTGCCTCCTTTTTTAAAAAAAAGATTTATTTAATTAATTTATTTATTTGAGAGCAAGCAAGCGAGCTAGCGAGAGAACGCACACCAGAGTGTGAGTAGGGGGAGGAGCAGAGGGGGAGGGAGATGGAAGGTGAAAGAATCTGGAGCAGACTCCACTTGGGGCTTGATCTTATGAGATCAAGACCTGAGCCCAAATCAAGAGTTGGCCGCTTAACTGGACCACCCAGGTGCCCGGTGACTGCCTCTTTTAAGATGCAAATATCAGGACGCCTGGGTGGCTCAGTCAGTTAAGCAGCTGCCTTTGGCTCAGGACAGGATCTCAGGGTCCTGGGATGGAGGCCCTTCCTCCCACTTCCCCTCCCCCGCCCTCACTGGAGAGTCTGCTTCTCCCTTTCCCTCCCCACAGCTGGTGTTCTGTCTCTCTCTCACATCAATAAATAAATAAGTAAATAAATAAGTAAATAAATAAATAAATAAAATCTTTTAAAAAATGCAAATATCACCAAGGTTTGAGAGGGCAGAGCTAAAGGAGGTAGCATGTCCTACTTTTCATGTTTGCTTGTTTGATTCTTCCCCCTGCAATTTTGTGTGAATTAGTAAATCATCTCCTTCCCAGACTGACAGGTAAGTTGAAAACAGGTTCCAAGAGGAGGAAAAGGGGGAGAGAGAAGACAAGGGAAGGAGTTGCTGCCAGGGTGATCCTTCTTGGAAGCGAGATGGCAAACCCTGGATGCCAGCTCAGCAAGAATTCCACAGAATGCCAGGGAAGGAGGAGGGGTCCCCTGTAGGCAGGAAGGACAGCTTCACAAAGAAACTGCATCGTGTTCACAGTGTTTCAAGGGACAATTTTTTCTTTTTCATTTAGCTTTGCTTAATGACCGCTATCCTACCCCTATTAATTTGAAATAAGAGATCTTTTTAAAAAGATAGTTTTATTGAAGAATAATTGGCATACATTGCACATACTTAGTGCATACAATTACACATTTTGCTATACGAACACACCTGTGAGCTTTTACCACAGTCAACATAAAGAACACATCCACCAACCCCAGAAGTCTCTTTGTCCCTCTTTGTAAATTCTTTCTCCTCCCCCTTCCCACCCTCTGCTAGGCAACTACTGATCTTTCTCTTACTATAGATTACTTTGCATTTTCTTGACTTTTTATACAAATGGAATCATGTTGTACGCATTTCTTTCATTTGGCATAATTATTTTGAGATGAATTCCTCATTGAATGTATTGATAGTTCATTGCTTTTACACGCCATTGCATGGATATACCACAATTTGTTTATTCATTTGCCTGTTGCCCATTTGGATTGTTTCTAGTTTTGGGCTATTACAAATAAAGCTGCTATGAACATTCAGGTATGAGTCTGTGTAAGTCTCTGTGTGGACATATGCCTTTAGTTCTTTTGGGTAAATACCAAGGACTGGAATGGCTGGGTCATATGGTAGGAGTATTTTAACTTTTTAAGAAACTGCCAAACTGTTTTCTGAAATGATTGCACTATTTTGCATTCCCATCAGCAGTGTGTGAGAGTTCTCGTTTTTTTGGCATCCTTGCCAGCATTTGGCATGGTCACAGTTTTTAATTTTAGCCATTCTAATAAGTGTTTAGTGGTATTTCCTTGCGGCTTTAATTTGTATTTCCCTCATGGCCGATGATGCTGAGCATCTTTTCATGTGTTTATTTGCCATCTGCATGCCTTCTTTGGTGATATGTCTATTCAAATCCTTTGCCCATTAAAAAAGTTGGGTTGTTTTCAAATTTTTGAGTTTTGAGAGTTCTTTATATTTCCTGGATATAAGCCCTTTATCACATACACGCTTTGCAAATCCTTTCCTCACTCTTCCAGTTGTTTTTTGTTTTGTTTTGTTCTTAACAATGTCTTTCAGAGAGAAGTTCTTAACTTTGGTTAAGTGAAATTTACCAGTTTTGCTTTTTGGACTATGCTTTTGGTATCGCATCTAAGAAATCTTCGTGTAACCCAGGGTCACAAAGATTTTGCTTCTACATTTTCTTCTAGAAATTTTATAATTTTAGTTTTTGTGTTTGGGTCTGGGATCCATTCTGAGTTAATTTTTGCACATGCTGGAGGACTGGATAGAAGTTCTAAATTTTGGCTTATGGATATCCAATTGCTCCTACACCATTTGTTGAGAAGACTGTCCGTTCTCCACCAAATTGTCTTTGCAACCTTGTCAAAACACAGTTGTCCATATATGTGTGGGCCTATTTCTGGACTCTATTTTGTGCCATTCGTTTATTTAATCTTTATGTCAATGCCATATTGTCTTGATTATTGTAGTTTTATAACATGTCTCTAAATCAGATAGTGTTAGCCTTCCAAATTTGACTTTCTCAAGGTTATTTTTGGTTAGCCTAGATCCTTTATATTTATCCACCAAGTTTAAAATCAGCTTGTGAATTTCTACCAAAACAAAACAAAACAAAAAACCTGCTGAAATTTGGATAGAGATTGCATTGACTCTATAGAACAATTTAGGGGAAACCTGACATCTTAACAATTTTGAGTCTTTCAACCCATGAACAAGGCATATATCTCTATTCATTTAGGACTTCTTTATTTTCCTTTGGTTACTTTTGTAGCTTTCAAAGCCCATGTTTTAAACATTCTTTGTCAGATTTATCCCTATGTATTTCACATTTAACACTATTACAAATGATAATTTTTTAAAATTTCAATTTTTGATTCATTGCTAGGAAATAGAAATATTACTGATTTTTAATATTGATCTTATATACTGTAACATTGCTAAATTCATTTAATTCTAGTAGCTTTAAAAAATAGATTCCAACAAATTTTCTTAATAACCATACCAAATATTGGCTACAAATAAAGACAACTTTATTTCTTTCCAATCTGGATGCTTTTATTTCTTAGTCTTCTCTTGCTGTACTGACTAGAACCTCCAGTACAATGTTGAATAGAATTGGGGAGAGTGGACATCCTTGTCTTGTTCTGGATATTAAGGGTGAAAGACTGAATGTTTTCCCCTAAGTATTATGTAAGTAATAAGTTTTTCTAAATTACTAATATCTAGTTAAGAAAGTTCCCTCTGTTCTCAGTTTGCTGAGAGTTTATTTTTCCTTTAACAGGAATGGATGTTGGACTTTGTCAATGCTTTTTCTGCATCTATTGAAATGATCATATGACTTTTCTTTTTAAATACTTTTAAAAAAGTGTGTTAACAGGTGAATCACATTGATTTTCCAGTGTTAAAATGGTATTGAATTCATGGGATGAATTATATTTGGTCATGATATATTATACTTTTTGTATATTATTGGATTCAGTTTGATAAAATTTTGTTCAGAAAGTTGGCATATATGGGGTGCTTGGGTGGCTCAGTCAGTTAAGCATCTGACTCTTGATTTCAACTCAGGTCACGATCTTGGGGTTATGAGATTGAGCCCCATGTTAGCTTCTGCACTACATATATGCTCATGAGGGATTTTGATCTGTAGTTTTCTTTTATTGTAATCTGCCTAGGTTTTGGTATCAGAGTAAAGCTGACGATATAGAATGAGTTGGGATGTCTTCCTTCCCCTTCAATTTTATGGAAGAATTTGTGTAGAATTGATATTATTTCTTCCTTAAATATTTAGTAGAAATCATCAGTGAAGCCACCTGGGCCTCGGGTTTTCTTTGTGTGAATGTTTTTAATTACAAAGTCAAGTTCTTTTTGATATAAATTCATTCAATTTGTTTCTTTCATTTTGAGGAGATTTGGTCCATTTCATCTAAATTATCAAGTTATTATGAAGTTGTTCACCATATTTCCTTATTATTTGTTTAATATTTGTAGAATGTATAGTGAAATAGCCATTCTCATTCTTGATTGTGGAAATTTGTGTGTGTGGTTTTTTTTTCATGATCAGTCTGCCTAGGGATTTATCAGTTTTATTGATCACTCATAGACTTAGCTTTTAATTTTACTGAGTTTCTCTACTGTGTTTCTGTTATCTAGTTCACTGATTTTTGTTTTAATATTTATTGTTTCATTTCTTCTGCTCTTTTTTTTCTAGTTTCTTAAGGTGAAAACTGAAGTCATTGATAGGATACCTCTATTTTTTTCCTAATACAAGAATTTAAAGATAAGGGTTGGGGGATGGGCAAATGGGTGAAGGGGAATAGGAAATATAAACTTCCAGTTATGGAATAAATAAATCATGGAAATAAAAGGCAGGGCATAGGGAATATAGTATAATGATAATGATAATAGCATTTTATGGTGACAGCTACACTTGTGGTGAGCATAGCATAAACTATAGAGAAGTTCAATCACTATGTAATAGACCTGAAATTATTGTAACTTTGTGTGTCAACTCTCCTAACATAGAAAACAGCTATAATTTTCTCACAAGTAATGGTTTCATAGCATTCCTTACATGTGGATTGCTGTATTTTCATTTTTGTTCAGGTGTAAATACTTTCTAATTTTCCTTTTGATTTCTTCTCTGATTCACGGATTATGTAGAAGTGTGTTATTTAATTTTCCAAATAATTGGAAATTCTCTAGAGGCCTTGGCAATTTAATTCTACTGCTGTCAGAGAACATTCTTCAGATGAACTGAATCCTTTTAACTTTACTGAGACATATTTTATGACCCAGAATTTGGTCTATCAGGGTAAATTTTTCCTATGCACTTAAAAAGGATGTGAATTCTGCTATAGTTGGGTGGAGTGTCAAGTAGGTCGCATTGGTTGATTGGTGTTGTTCAAGCCTTTTCTATTTTTACTGATTTTTATCTCTATTTTATTAATTATTGAGAAAGTGGCAATGAAATCTCCAGCTATAGTTACAGATTTGTCTGTTTCTCCTTGAAGTTCTAACAACTTTTATTTTATGGACTTTGAAGCTCTATTATTAGATGCATAAATCCTTATTATTGTTATGTCCTCTTGATGAATTGATCCCTCGTTATTATGAAATGACCTTTTACCACTGGTAATATGCTTTGCTCTGAATACTACTGATATTAATTTAGTCACTCCAGCTTTCTTTTGAGCGTAATATATATTTTTCCATTCTTTTACTATTAACTTATGTCTTTATAGTGAATGAGCATTCATTATATAGAGCATTTAGTTAGATACATCTTCTTTTTCCCCATCAATCTGACAATCTTTACCTTTTGACTTTAATTTTTTTTTTAAGATTTTTATTTATTTTTGAGAGAGAGAGAGAGAGACAGAGAGCACTAGTGGGGGGAGGGGCAAAGGGAGAGGGAGAAGCAGACTCCCTGCTGGGCAGGGAGCCTGATGTGGGACTTGATCCCAGGATGCCAGATCATGACCTGAGCTGAAGGCAGACACTTAACCAACTGAGCCACCCAGGCACCCCTTGACTTTAAATTTTTATCAGGACACTTAAAGTTGTCTCAGCTCATTTAAAAAAAATTATTTTTTCTCTGTTTTATTTGGTAGTTTCTATTGTTACATCTTCAAGTTCACTAATCTTTTCTTCTGAAATGACTGATCTGCCATTAATTCCATCCAATTTTCTTTTCTTTTTTTTTAATCTCAGATATTATAGATTTTATGTATAGAAGGTCAATTTGGGTCATTTTATTTCCTTCATGTCTACCTGTTTTAACATAGAGAATGTAGTTATAATGACTGCTTTTAATGCTTTTGTTGGCTAAGTCTTACATCTGTGTCAGTTTTTATTAATTGATTATCCTTACTATGGGTCATATTTTCCTGCTTCTTTAGATAGCTGGTAATTTTTTTTTTTTTTAAGTAGGCTGTATACCTAGTGTGGAGCCCAGTGCGGGGCTCAAACTCATGACTGTGAGACCAAGACCTGAGCCGAGATCAAGAGTCGGACACTTAATTGACTGAGCCACCTAGCCACCCCTAGATAGCTGGTAATTTTTGATTGGATGCTACAAATTGTGAATTTTACATTGAGTGTAGGATATATTATCTTCCTAAAAATATTCCTAAATTTAGATTTGAGATACAATTAAACCACTTGGGAATAGTTTGCTCCTTCCAAGTTTGGTTTTTAAGATTCTTTAGGTGGTAAGACCTAGAGACTCTTCTGAGTAGTCAATCCATTTTCTTGCCAATTCTGAGGTTTTCCACTCTTCTATCTTATCTTTTAGAGGGGTTCTTTCCCTGGCCTTGGGTAATTTTCTCACATGAGTATGATGATTGGTGCATTGCTGAGTACTCAAAGCAGACCCTCTGCACATCTCCAGGATTCTCACTCTGTGCAGTGCTCTTCCTTTGGTACTCTGTCCTGCCAGTTCTGCTTTGGTCTCCACCAGACTCTGTTCTATCTCTTCAAATCAGGAGTCTGCTGGGCTCTGCATAGGTCTTCCTTCCTTGCACCACAGCTTGGAAAGTCTTTCAGGACAGTAAGTGAGGGCAATTGTAGGGAAAGGAGCTCCCAGGTAGTATATAGTCTTGAAGTGCTGTTCTCTTTGATGCAGATCCTGCTTTGGACTCAGAAAATATGCTGAGGCTCATTATAATTGGATAGAATTACTACAGAAAAGTACTTTTGTATCTTTGTGTGTATGTTCAACTGACCTAGCATATCTGGATATAAACACTAACAATGTTTTGAATTTTTGGCCCGGTCCCACTGGTAGCCATTTTTACAGAGACAACGGCTCAGGCTGCCTTAAATGGGCCCAGGAAACACAGCTTCTGCCTGGCTTTCCATAGCTACATTTTTCAATTCTTTCTTGAAAGTGTAGTGGAGTTAGATTACACAGGCTTGTGGTACTTTAAACTTGGGCAGGACCTCTAAGCCTCTGTTTCTTCATCTGAAACATGAGGATACCCTACATTTCACAGAGGGTTAGTGGGGGAATTAGAGATGTTGAGTAAATGTAAAGCATTTATTACAGTGCCTGGCATATAATAAGCTCTCAGTTATTGCCAACTACTGTCATTATTCATCATCTAATAAGTACTTATTGGGTAACTCCTATGTACAAAGCCCCACACCGGGTTTTGAGATATTCTAGTGAAAAAGCTATCATCTTTGCACTACAACCTAGAGCAAGCTCAGCAAACTTTTTTCATTAAGGGCCAGAGGGCAAATATTTTAGGCTTTGTGGGATATACAGTCTCACAACTATTCTATTCAACTTTGCTGTTATGGCTCAAAAGCAGCCACGTACGAGACAAATGAAAGGGTCTGGCTGTATTCCAAAAGCTCCAGTAAGTAGTTTGCCACCCGCAGTCTAGAGGGCAGACAGAAATTCAAGGAGGCCATGACAATACCGTATGATAAGTGCTATGATAAAGTGGGGGAAAATCTAGTCCCTCACTACTCAAAGTATGATCCTCAGATCAGCAGCACAGACATCACCACGGAGCTTGTTAGAAATGTAGAATCTCATATCCTACCCCAGAACTGTTGAATCGGAGTCTGCATTTAGTAACAGAAAGTCTGGTAGGAGGCACTTCAGAGAAGGAAGAACATCCAATCTGAAAGCTGAAGGACAAGTAGATTGTTTCAAGGTGATGTATGGGCATGGGGACATCTCTCAGGCAGAAAGAACAGCAAGTACAAAGGCTTGGAGGTAGGAGAGAGCATGCTTGAAGAACTGAAGGAGTTGAGGGCCTCACCAGCATTGTTAACATGTTAACTCAGGGTAGAAGAGAGTTAATGAAGGTAATAGTCAAATGCAGTGACTTGATTTTGTTTAGATCCTGTTTTGAAGAAACCGATTATAAAAAGACATTTTTGAGACCATTGAAAATTTGAATATAGAGTAGATGTTAATACCATTGGCTGTGATGATGGCTCTGTGTTTATATAGGGAAAAGTTCATATTTATTAGAGATACGTATGGAAAGATTTAGGGGCAACATGACCTGATGACAGGAACTGGGTTAAAAAAAAAACCCACAAAAAAAGAGAAGGCAGATAAAAAGGAATGAAGAAAGTAGAGCCAAAGTGAGTAACTGTTGAATCAGGGGGATGGGCACATGAGGTTCATTATATTATTCTCCCCTCTCTTGTGTACTTCTGACAACTTTCATAATAAAAAGTTAAAAAATTTTTGGACTTCATCAAATCTCTTACCTTTGCTTTTATGTGAAGTTTGGTTCATGATTAATCTATCCCAGGAGCTAGGCACAAAGCAATATTTTCTTTCTTTGAAGATGATTCAGAAGCCCTTGACAGAAGGTCACTTTGAGCCCAGTGGATCTATGTGCATTTTCTTTTATTGGAAAAAGCAGAAAAACATGGCTTTGTGGAGGTTTTACTCCACTTCTTTAAGCAGATGCATCTGGGCCTAGGGCTGGGGGGCTTCTGCCCAGAGGCAGCACAGACCCGCACCCAGAAGGTCCCCTGTGGTGCAGGCACAGCCAGGCCTGCAGCTGGGGGGGGCAGCATTGCGCACTGGACGTGAGAAGAATGTGCACTTTGGTGCTAGTGAGTTAGAAATCATGTATACACAATAGTGGCTTTTGATGGTGAGGATTATGGATTTTTCAATCCATAGGGACATTTACCACATCTCTGGGAGGATCAGTAAAAAGGAAATGAGGACAGAGTAAAGGGGTTGGCTTTGGAGCTACCATTTATCAACTTGGTAGCCTTGAGAAAGCTACTAGATCTCTTGAGGCTTCATTTTATCACCTGTAAAATGATTTCACCTGCTCAGTTGGGTGGCCGTGAAGATTTAATGAGATGATTTGTCTAAAAACCTGGTCTCGTTGGAAGCTGTAAAAAGTGATCAATAATTTTGCATTTTTTCTCAGTTGGACTTCTTAGTATTCTCCCCTCTTTCTTAGGAGGCTTGGAAAGCTTAATTTTGGCTCTCAAATTTGACTGTTCTCCTTGAGACCCTGTCTTCATTTCTAATGCAAAATGTGACCTTTAGCATGTGCCTCTTAACCTGGATCTTCTTCCTGCCTGCAATGTTGATGTGATCCTGGAGGTACAGTAGCCATCTTGCCATCGTGAGGATTATCCTATAACCTAAGGGTATCAGGGCAGAAAGATAGAAGGAACCTTAGGTCCTTAGTGGCTGTTGGACTGTACCAGGGTTGGACTACCCATTGAACCTCACCTTTGAAGAATACACATTCTAGAATTTAAAACTCCAAGTGTCTCTAAAATAAGAAAGAAAATAGGTGTAGTTAAGAAAGTATTGCAGAGCACTGATAAATGATGATCTGAAGACTGGATATATGGATTTACTATATTTTTTTGCTTCTGAGTTTCTGTGTATGTGTGCACGCACGCGCATGTGCCTTGGTGGCTCAGTTGGTTAAGCATCTGCCTTCGGCTCAGGTCATGATCTCCCGGTCCTGGGATTAAGCCCCGCTTTGGGCTTCCTGCTCAGCAGGGAGTCTGCTTGTCCCTCTCTCTTTGCCCCTCCCCCCGCTTATGCTCTCTCTCTTTCTCTCTCTAATAAATAAATAAAATCTTTTCTAAAAAAGAAAATTTTCATAATAAAAAGTTAAAAATTTTTTGGACTTCAAAATATTTTGCATCTTATCATATGACACTCCAGCTCATAATCAAGTTCTTCAAAGAGCAGAGCACATTGATTTCCTGTTGGCAGAGTTTCATTGGCCTCACCATATACCCAGGCCTGCTTCCATGTTCCTGCCAAGCTGCTGCCCTCTGCTGGCACCTGCCATGTCGTGTGCCTGAGTTTAAGCCTTCCAACCACGTCAGAGAGTCCTGGTTGTAAGCTCTCTCTACTGAAGGTGTTCAGGGAGTTCTGTCTCTTGATATCAGATGATATTTAATAAGTGAACGTCCCTTCTATTCCAAAATTCTTAATGTCTGCTTCTTACAAAGTACCATGGCCCCTCAAAAATGGCATATGTGGAAATATAAGAGATATAAAACCCAAGGATGAGGATTCAGAAAGATCCCCCTGGAGCTGATGCCCTCCTTTTTATTCTTATTCCTCTGATTTCTTCAGTTCTATACTTGTGGACATGTTCTGGGATATGTTTCTGAAAACCCATCCTTTCTGTTTTTATTTGATCTTAGATTTCATGGGTGTGATGTTGGTGAAATGTTTGAGATGGGCCAAGGAAAGAGAAGGGACTGGGTGTGCAGCGTACTTCACCAAAGAGGTTATGGAGTCACTTCTGTGATCCCAGATCTAAATAGAAATTTTATCACTAGGCTGACTGACAAGAGACTGAAGAAGTTGCAATATCTTTTCAAGTTCAGAAAAAATGAACAGATTCACATCCTCCTTTCTTAATATTATTAAGGCTGCAGAAACTTCCTTGTAAGAATGAAATTTTTGTATGTAGTTTTTCAAATTCCTCATGGCTTCTGGGCAACTAAAGACAAGGCTTTGCAAACAGGTTGTATCTCCCATGTCTATTCATTCAGGAGTAGTTAAAATTGGTTTGTTATTGTTGACAGATGGGCAGGAAGGAAGCGGTCTCATTTCTATTTACTCATGGAAGGGGGGTGCACATTAAAGACAGAGGGGAACTTCTAGAGATTATCTAATTCATTCTAATTTTATAGACATGGGAATAGAGGGCCATGTGAGATGGGGTGATTTACCAGATATCCCATTGCTAGGCCAGTAGTAGACAGGTGCTAGAGCTTAGACATATTTTCAAGTGCACTTGGACTATTTGCTAGGATAGATCATATCTTGGATGATAAAAGAAACCTCAAGATATTTAACAGAATTGAAATCATACAAGAATGTTTTCTAATTATTATGGAGTTAAACTACAATCCATCAACAAAAAGATAATAGGAAAATCCCCAAACACTTGAAAAACCATGCATCAAAGAATAAGTCTCAAAGAAAAGTATAAATACTGTGAACTGAATTTAAATGAAAATAGATTTTAGCATGCCACTAAAGCAGTGTTTAGAGGAAAATTAATAGCATTAAATACTTGCATTAGAAGATAAATGTTTCAAATTAATAATCACAACTTCCACTTCAAGGAACCAAAAAAAGAAGAAGAAAATAAACCCAAAGCAAGCATAAAGAAGGAAATAACAATAAAAGGAGAAATTCATGGAATTGAAAACAGGAAAACAAATAATAGAGAAAAATCAATAAAACCAAAAGCTAGTTTTTGGAAAGACCAATAATATCAACAAACTTCTAGCAGGACTGCCAAAGGGGGAAGAAAGGAAATAAGAGTCACCACCTCAGCCTGATTTGCCTGGGACTTGCCAGTTTTAGCACTTTAAGGCCTGTGTCCCAGGCAATGCCCCAGTCTGGAACAATCTGGGAGGGTTTGTCACCCTACAACAAATTACCCAGGTATGGGTGGCCCAGTCGTTAAGCGTCTGCCTTTGGCTCAGGTCATGATCCCAGGGTCCTGGGATCAAGCCCCACATTGGGCTCCCTGCTCGGCGGGGAGCCTGCTTCTCCCTCTCCCACTCCCCCTACTTGTGTTCCTTCTCTTGCTGTCTCTCTCTGTCAAATAAATAAATAAAATCTTAAAAAAAAATTAAAAAACAAATTACCCAGGTATGAGAAAGGACATTTCACTATAGACCCTGCAAAGGATAAGAAGGAAATACTAAAAACAACTTCACACATATAAACTCAACCAAACCAGATGAAATGGACTCGTTCCTTGAAAGCCACAAGTTACCAAAATTCACCCAATATGAAACTCACACATATAAAACAGACAACCTGAATAGCCTTATAAATACTAAAGAAATTAAACTCATAGTTAACAATCTTCTGTAACAGAAATCTCCAGTCCTAGATGATTTCACTGATAAATTCTACCAATCATTTAAGGAAGAAATAGCACCAACTCTATACAATCTCTTTCAGCAAATCGAATAGGAAGGAACATGTCCCAACTCATATGATTACTTAATTACTCTGATAGCAAAACCAGAAAAGAGATTACAAGGAAAGAAAACCACAGACCAATATCCCTCATGAACATAGGTATCAAAATTCCCAATGATACATTAGCAAATTAAATCCAGCACATCCTATCTATCTCTCCGTCCATCCACCCATCCATCTACCTACCTACATATATATCTATCTCACCATGACCAAGTGGGTTTTATCCTGGGGAATGCAAGAGACTGGCTCAATTTTTAAACAACAACAAACGTAACATATCATAGTAACAATCTAAAGAAGAAAAACCACTTAATCATACTAATTGTTGTAGAAAAAATTTTTTTGACAAAATACAACATTTAATCATGATAAAAACTTTTGATGAACTAGAAATAGAAGGTAACATTTTCAACCTGATAAAAGCATCTGTAAAAAAAATTTACAGCTAACATCATACCTAATGGTACGATGTTTTTCTTCTAAGATCAGGAATAAAACTGGGATGTCCACTCTCCTTGCTCCTATTCAACATGGCACTGAGTCCTAGCTAGTGAAATAGGGCAAGGAAAAAAAGGTATACATAATGGAAAGGAAGAAATGAAACTGTCCCTATTCATAGATTACATGATTAAGAAAATCCCAAGGAATCTACAAAAAGCAAAGACAAGACCCCTCCTAGAACTAATAAGTGAGCTCAGTGACAGGTACGAGGTCAATTCCCAATTCAGTTTTATTTATATATACTAGCAATGAACAATTGGAGCCCCAAATTCAATACAAATACAGTAGTCACCACCCCTCCCCAACAAAAAAGAGGAAAAAAAGGAAAGAAATACTGAGGTCTAAATCTGACCAAACATGTATAGGTTCTGTAAGCTAAACACTACAAACTCATGAAAGAAATCAAAGACCTAAAAAAATGCAGATATACATCTTGTTCATGAGTTGGAAGTCTCAACATAGGAAAAATCCAGTTCTTCCTAAATTGATCTACAAATTGAACATAATTCTAAAACAAATTCCAGAAGAACTTTTTGCTGACGTGGATAAGCTTACTCTAAAACTTATTTGGAATGGCAAGGGAAATAAAATAACCAAAACAATTTTGCAAAAAAAAAAAAAAGTTTGAGGAATCACAGTATACAATTTTAAGACTTACTATAAAAAACTACAGAAATCAAGACAGCATGGTATTGGTGATGGGACAAAAAATAGAACAATGAGCAGAATAGAGACACGAGAAATTGACCTACACAAATATGGCCAACTGATTTTTGATAGGAGTTCAAAGGCCATTCAATGGAAAAAGGGTTATCTTTTCAACAAATAATGTTGGAACAAGTAGACATCCATGTATAAAAAAAAAAAAAGAAAACCTAAACTTCACACAGATACAAACATGAACTCAAATAGATCATAGATCTAAATGTAAGACACAAAACTATAAACTTTTACAGGAAAACAGAGGAGAAAATCTTCATGATCAGGATTAGGCAAAGAATTCTTAGGACACCAAAAGCATGACCCACAATAGAAAATATTGGTAAATTAGACTCCAACAAAATAAAAAACTTTTGCTGATAAAAGTATTGTTAAGAGAATAAAAATACATACTGCAAACTGGGGGAAAATATTTATAAATCCCACATCAAAGGTCTTATATGCAGAGTATATAAAAAGCTAAGCTCAAAATGTAATAGGAAGAGCAGGATTGATCCAACCATCTCAGTCCTCTGTATTTACCCTAGGAAAATGAAAACTTTGGTTCATACAGCTCTATCGAAAATCTACCCAAACTGAAAACAACCCAAATGTCCATCAAAAGCAAGTAAGTAGGGGCGCCTGTGTGGCTCAGTCGGTTAAGCGCCAGACTCTTGATTTCAGCTCAGGTCATGATCTCAAGGTCATGAGATCGAGCCCCGTGTTGGGCTCTGCACCGGGTGTGGAGCCTGCTTAAGAGTCTCTCTCTCTCTCTCCTTCTTCCTCTGCCCCTTCCCTCTCTCTCCCCCTCAAATAAATAAATAAATAAATAATAAAATTTTAAAAAAGGGAATCAGTAACAAACTGTGACACATCTATACAATGAAATTTTACGTGGCAATAGGAAAGACTGAACCACTGATACACACAACAATTTGGAATTCCTCAAGGCATTATGCTAAAAGGTGATAGACAGTATTATTCCATTTATATGACATTCTTGAAAAGACTAAAGTATAATAAAAGACAATAGATTAGGGGTGGTGTGAAGGTGTGCTTACCCTGGGGCACCATTTTGGGTGTAGGAACTGCTCTGTATTCTGACTGCGGTGGTAGTTACAGAAATCAATACATGTGCTAAAATTCACTGAACTTTACATCATATGTTAACTTAAAAAAAATAACATTTGAGTTTTAATGATAGACATTTAGTTTTCTGAAATAATTTCTGCAAACTCTAAGAATCGGGAGTTGGACTAAATGACCCCTCGAGATTCTTCTAGCTCTGATTTTTATGGAGCAGTTCTTTTGGAAAAGACTAAGGGAGAGATTCATCTATATTTAATTTAATTGCTTCCAATACCATAATTTTGGGTCAAAACTCAATCTTGAATACTAAAGATTGAATACTCAATCTTTAATTATAGAATAATAGAGACTTTTAAAAGTAGGTATTTTATTTGTCACAGAAACAGTTGTTTTTGTTAATGTGTGAGGCAAGAATATAGGTGGGAATAGAGTAAGAGTCATTCTAACCTAATTAGAACACATTTGCATTTCAGTCAGGAACTGTTTTGACCACAGTGGCTTAAATGTAATAGGAACCCCTGACCTCCTATTTTTCTGCTCCTTCATCCTTAGCATATAGCCTGTATCCTCAAGGACACCTCATGGACCAGAGCTGATGATCTCCAACGGTTGTGTTTTCTTTCCAAGGGAATAGGAAAGATGGAGAGAAGGATTTGCAAAAGGGTACACCTTCCAACGGAGTCAAGTCCTTTTAAGGAGTTTTCTTTGTTGTTCCTTATATACTTGCTCTCACTGGCCAGACCTTAGTCACATGGCTATACAAATCTGCAAGGGAGGTTGGGAAATGTCTTTTAGCAGGGCCCATTGCAGCCCAGGATAAAATCAGAGTTTTGTTACCTAAGGAAGCAGGGGAAATATATATATATATATAAAATATAATTGACTCACGTGATTATGGAGGCCAAAAAGTCCTATGTCCTGCCATCTGGAAGCTGGAGAACAAGGAAAGCCAGTGGTATGGTTCAGTCCAGGTCTGCAGGCCTGAAAACCAGGAGAGCTGATGTCCAAGGGCAGGAGAAGATGGGTATCCTGGCTCAGTCAGGGAGCAAATTCACCCCTCCTCCACTGTTTTCTTCTATTCAGGCCCTCAATTGACTGAATGATGCCCACCTGCATTAGTGAGGCCTCTTCTTTATTCAGCCTACCAATCCAAATGCTAATCTCTAAATGCACTCTCTAAATGTAACCCCCTAGATCCTGTAGCAGTCATTGTCAACTTCTGGCCCTTGTGCCCCCTCCACCCCCCAGATTTCTCATTGGTAGCACAGGCATTTCTTTGCCTGAGGACCTTCTCTTGCTCCTGGAGCCCGCCGCTCTGCTGCTTACATAGCAGGCCAGAAATACTTGGGAGTTAATGCTCCCCAGAAGCTGCCCTCAACCAGTTGCTTACGTGAATTGGTGTATAAATGCCCTCTTGTGTGGGCTAACTCTGAGACACACACTTTATGCAGGCTGCCAGAGTCTTCCCAGCGGGGATAAGCAACAAGCATCCACGTGGTAGTTACCTTAATGACATACTCTTAGCTCCCACTGGGGCTTCCTTCACTTCCCCCAAAAATGGCTTATGCTAGAGTCCTTGTCTTAGGGTCTGCTTCTGAGGGAACCCTAACTAAGGCAGGTCCCAAGTGAGAGTACTGTGAGAAACAGCACATATAAGCAGACAAAAGAGAGATCACTAATTTTGTGCATTTTTCTTTTTTGAGGAGCACCGCTGAGTCTCACACTAATGACCTAACTATCATTACTTCATACCAATTCTAGCAATCTTAGATATCTATTTTCTAAGCCCAGAACAGATTAGAAGTAAAAAAAAAAATTAGAAGGGAGTAGTTTTATGCTACAGGAAGGCATGGAAAGAACCAAAAATGAATACAAGGGAAGGGCAAAAACATGATGGAAAATAAGCAGTCATAATTATTCGTAGCCTCAGTGCATGGGGCCACCCATTTAGTTTAGGACAAGCAGCTCTACACAATTCAGGTGTGGCCCCAGTGGATTGGTGTTTACAGAATTTTAGATGAAATGGGTTTAATTCCTAAGTCCTTGTTCTTGACCTGAAATAGTAATCCATTGCCCACTGCTGTTGCCCAGGTGGAGACTCTTCCTATTTCTTGCTTGGACTATTGCAACAGCCATTTAGCTGGTCTCTTTGGCTCACCCTCATCTCTCCTTAAGTCATCCCCACTGGAATTGCCAGAGAGATCATTTAAAAAATGCAAACCAAGTTATGCTTCAAATCCTTCAGTAGTTCCCAGCCAGGGAATGTCTCAGATGTCCTAGGGGGTTTATGCCCTCAAAGTCTTTTTTTCTTAATTTCCTGCTTCAGTTTCTATTTTTCTGAATATGAAATATGGATTTTAGAATTATGTAATTATTCCCACCTGTTAAAGCTGAAGCATTTGCTCCCTTCCGAGTGGGCGTGCACGGTGGTTAAGAGGTGGGAAGAAGGAAAGCTCTCTCGAAACAATTACTCAGCTGGGATAGCCAGGGACCACTGATGTGCACGGTGGGGTTTTTAGCTGTTATACTATTTTAAGTTATTTGTATTTTAGGTCCTATATTTTTAAAATGTATGCCCCTAATGAATTAAAGGCGAAAGAAGGGATACATGTAGGAACTTCTGTGAAATGCAACAAACGAATGGAAAACATAAGAAAGAAATTTTCTAAACCTCTTCAGGATGATTTCATCAGATCTAGAAGTTGCAGTTATATAATACAATGTCTTATATAGTATATCAAGGTATTGCTGATGCTTGTGACTCTTCTATCCAGTTGGGTGTCCAGTTTATTGGGTACAGAGACCACTAATACCTGTAAAGTGTTCGTTGCTAAGAAGGGGTGGAAAAGAGGAGCCTGAAGGCCTTTTCTAACTTCATCATTTAGAAACAAACATGAATGTTTCAAAAATAAACCCGTTGCATTTTTTTTCCTAGCAAAGACAAGTATTCCAACATTAGGTCATGAAAGGAGTTTTCATCTATTTTTGCTACTGTAAAATGTCCTCAAAATCATTCTATATTAGGTGTGTTCAATCTCAAAACACAAGGCAAGATGTTCATATTAAATGTATACTGGTCAAGAGACCATGCCTTTCCTTGCATAATTAATAAGGTAAATTAAGGAACATGTGTTGCTTATTAATGGAACAAAGAAGTATCTCTTAAAATAAATGTTATAAAGATTTATTTAAAAAGTGAAACTTGTAATCTGTAATATGCTAATCTGAAAATGTTTTTTAACTCAAACCTATTTCTTTAGCATATACCACATATAAATGACCTTAGATTTTAAAAATCCTCCAAGAATGTCACAAGCCTATCATAACTCTATAAAGGGAATCCTTGAGTCCTGTGTTGACCCGTCAGTGTGACACGCTAGGCTCTCTGAGGCTTGGTCCACATTCCTGCCCTTTGGCAGTGCACACTGCCTTCCCAAACTATAAGAAGTTTCCCTAGACATGTCCTCAAACCCTGGGTTTTTGCACGTGCTTCTTTTTGCCTGGAATGTTATTCTATCATTGTAACCATTTGGGAAAGGAAGCATTTCTTAATCTTTGACATCAATTTCTCTCTAAACATTTCCCTTTCTGAAATTCACGGAGAGCTAGATGTTATGTTCTGTGTTCTCAAACCACCCTTTTCACAATCCATTTAATTATCAGGAAGTTTTGTAAGGAGTTGATTAGTCCTCTGTCTCTCCCACGAGGCTGTGGGGCTTGCGTGTTATTTATGTTTGTATCCTTTTGGCATAGCGCCTGGAACAAAAACTGGCTCCCAATAAAAGTTTTAAATGATGTACCATAAAGTGACCGCATCAAGAAAAGGCTTAATCGTATTCTACATATTCTGCTTCAAAAGCCAGAAACCGTAAAATGTTATTTTGGAGAAGACTGCCATCACAAATGACTAAAACAGAAACAAAGATGTTGATGCTCAAAAGGGTACCCTCTTGGATGTTCATGGCAATGGGCTTCCTGCAGAGTCCATCCTCTAAGGGATGCTGGGTAGGTGAACTGTGCTGGGCTCAGAGTTGCCCATTTGCTTCCCGACACTGACTTCTGGTTATCTTTGCAGAGGGTCCTGTTGCTTGAGTTAATGGGGTAAAGTCAGAAACGGACAAAGGAGCCGGGCTATCATTAACATAAGACATTATTTTAGTGCCTGGAGAGGAAAGAGCCCCTTGGAGAGAAGAATCCATGTACATGAGCATGTGACATACATTTAAATTTGCTTCGGAGAAATCCTAAGAAAAGCTGAAGGAAAGCAATGATTCCTTTTTTCTTTCTGGCACAGGAATCAAAAGAAGTGAATGCTAAAAGCCTCCTCGTTTCTAATAAATCAGGGCTGGGTGGGGCTGCTGGGCATCCTCTTTTATGTCTGATGAATGTCAGAACATCTCTAATTAAATATTCTGAAGAGGTGCTCTAAACTTTTTGGAATTTTGTTTGAGCAAAACTCCAGGGATGGGGAAATAAAAAGTTGTGTCTTAAAAGTCTATTTCTCTTTTCTGCTTGAAAGGGCACTGGTGCATTCTAGCAAATTCACCCGCACTTCCCTAAAGAAGTGCATGCAGGTTAAGTGGGTCACCCTTAATCCCTTCCAAGAGAGTTTAATTATTTAACTCAGCTCCAGGTGATTTAGCTGAAAGCAGTTTAGCGAGTTGGTCAAACATAAGCTGGCCAATAAGATAATTTTGGTTAAAAATGAATGCTTCTCTGTCATTGATTTTTCATGTATTAGTCATTCTGGCAGATCATGAAGGAGGTTTTGAAACCCATAATACTTTTTTTAAAAGCATTTTTTTGGTCTCTCCTCCCTTTCTTTTTTTAAGTACAGGGAGATTCCCCCCTGCCCTTATTCTTTGGATATTTAAAATTTGGAGTTAATTTTCGAACCATTATTCCAGCTTTGCACTGTGTATGATAATGAAAAATTGGAAACCTCCTAAATGTGTAGCAAAAGAATATTAGTTGAAATAACCTCCATGTCCAACAACAGGTGGACTGCTCAAATAAATTATGGTGTGTTTCAAAGAAATATGAAAATCCTCAGCTATTTCCCCCATATTAGCTATTTTTTAAGAGCTATAGACGTGGGGCACCTGGGTGGCTCAGTCGTTAAGTGTCTGCCTTTGGCTCAGGTCATGGTCCCGGGGTCCTGGGATCGAGCCCCGCATCGGGCTCCCTGCTCAGCAGGAAGCCTGCTTCTCCCTCTCCCACTACCCCACTGTGTTCCCTCTCTGGCTGTGTCTCTCTCTGTCTAATAAATAAATGAACTCTTAAAAAAAAAAGAGCTATAGACCTGTAACCCATTCTTATAGTAAAGACATATAGACACACACAGAAAAAATCTGGAAGATGTATACCTTGGTGATTGTTTCTGATGGGTGGACTTATATGATGGTTCTTTATAGTTACCTTTGGTTTGTCTTTTTTTTTTTTTTAATTTTAAGGCAGACACTTAACGACTGAGCCACCCAGGCACCCCCCTTTTTTTTCTTTTTAACAAACACCCATTGCTTTTTTTAGTAAAAATAATTTGAGAAGCGTTCTTTTTAAAAAAATATTTATTTATTTATTTATTTATTTATTTATTTATTGGGGAGGGAGAGGGACAGAGAGAATCTCAGGCAGACTCTGTGCTGAGTGCAGAGCCCGATGTGGGGCTTGATCCCAGAGATCATGACCTGAGCTGAAATCAAGAGTCGGATGCTTAACTGACAAGCCACCCAGGCACCCCAAGAAATGTTCTTAATAAAATAAACTATGAAAGAATGATCCGGAATTTTCTTGCTTTGGGGATATGGTGGAGACCATTGCCTTACGTCACCCTCGTGGCATTTGAGGCAGTAGGTGCACTTGGCCAGAGGGCTGCCTTTCTTCTGTGACTGTATGGATCTTGGGACTGGGTTTTGAACTTAGCCGAGGGGCTCCATGATCCTTCCAGAATATCTTCTTAAAGGGGGTGGACAGGTCCCTTGCTCTTCCCTTCTTCTGTCCTGCTGCTGGAACTGGGATGTGATGGCTGACATTCCAAACTTAAGACCAGGGATAATTGACTGAAAATGAACTAAACAATAGAGGAAAAAGCAGCAAACCTCCCTGGCCAGAACGTGAAGATATTTAGAAAAACAGACAGGAATTCATAGAGGTTGTAAAATCACCCCAAAAGGCACTAGAATTGCTAATATTAAAAAAAAAATTCAGCTACTGGGGACATTTATGTAACAGGATGAAGATAGGTACCAAGTGAGAGTTCTTTCTCATATTGGTTGGAACTGATAACTAGCTTTACTGTTGGAAACAAAACCTCAAGTTTCCCCACATTGTAAGTGCAGAGAACGGCCAGCTGTTGGGGATGGCAGGGTTCCAAAATGATTTGCTGAGAGGCAACACTTACAGCAGATCCCATACCACCACCATCTCCAACCTCCCAGGGTCCCTCCAATGCTGTCCTAAACTCTCACACCATCACCCAGTAGAGGACTTTGAGGGAGAGAAATGGTCTTCCTGGTAGGTGGACGTGATGAAGAACAGCTATGTCTCACCTTTCCTTCACCCCTCATGGGGATGGGGAGTAATTTCCAAGACAAGGAGAAGAAACTGGACCTGGAGCTCGGCTGTACAACTTGGGAGTGTCTTCAAGGAGGGCAGGCCGACATCTCCTCTTCTGGCTGGGATGGAGAAAGCACTGTGGAAGAGATGAGGAGCACAGATGACTAAGCAAGGCAGGAACAAGGACCATCTTTTAAATTTTCCATTCCTGGAGGTACAGGAAATAGGTTCCACTTATACTGGCAGATTCCAGGATTATGGGCCTTCTTGAATTGAGAAGTGGGTAAAGGGCTCACTGGGGTCCACCATAGCAAGAAGCAAAGAGCCTAGGACTCTCAGAAGTATAGCTTGGACTGCTCCTAGGGGGTCATCCTGAAGATGGGATCACTCTTCTTGAGGGACCCCACACACCTTGGGAAACTGTGTCTCACATCAGTGAAGCCTGTTGAGACCATCAACCATCCACACCCAGACCACAGAAAACAGCTAGAATAGGAATTATAACAAACCCTGGAAAGGGTCATACGTGTACTAGGCCTTCGGGGAGACAATGCCATTTCCTTGCTCTTTCCTCCTCCCACCCTGACATAGGAGGGGGGTGGGGAGGAGCACCGGAAAGAAGAAGGGGGGTGTCGGGGAGAGTCCACCGTGCCCCCATCATGCTCCAATCCAACCCGGGCTTGGTGGGGGGCAGGGGGATGGAGAGCTTTGAATTGAATTTGAAATGGAGGGACTCAGATACAACTAAAGGACTAGAGTAAGATGACTTTGATAACTGGAAAGCATCGAAGAGGTGTGGGCTGAAGCTGAAATAGCATGAGGGAAGCTCACTCCTCCGTGGGAAGGGGTGTTCCACAGAGCCTGGTAGAGAGCAGGTAGGGAAAGGAGATTTATTTTGTGCTTACACTCCAGTGTGGGATTCCCCGTTGCTAAACCAGTTGAAATCCTTTTCAGAAAAATTGTCCAGCTGACCGTACTATTGCATGGCATCCTGAAGTCCTGACCTTGTAATGAAGTGATCACACAGTGCGGGTACGGAAGAAAGTTCTAGAAAGGCACCTTGTGGAATATTGTGTTAGATACATTTCATGAACCATTGCCGATCCTCTTGATCTCCCCTGTCCCTGGGACCTTTGACAGCCTGCCTGCTCCAGCAAGCATTTTTTCAAGGACACCAGCTACTTTCAGGAGGGCACAATTCCACAGCCCCTTAGCCTTTTGCTCTACTGTGCTCCTTCTAACTCCTGCCCTGGGGCATCCCTGTTGGTGGGGGCAGCAGCTCTGCTGTGAGATCTGCTGGGGTGCCAAGAGCAAAAGCATGGGGGTTCACACCCTGGGGGACAGCCCTCCGACCCACAAGAGATGGAATCTGTGGATACGTCCTCCGTTCCTCCAGGAACAGCCTGCCTTGAGCTTCAGCTTCCAGCGCCCCTGAGAAGGCAAGTGTTTGAGCAGCCGGTCCTGCCTGACACCAGCACTCCCTCCTTTCCTCCTCACTCTGACTTCCCTGGGATTGTTGTCTTTAATAAGGAGAAGCTCAGAAGCCTTTGCCTCTGGCTGCGCTTCTGGGGAACTCAGGCTGGCACTGGTGTGCAAACCTGCCTTGATTTTCAAAGTATTGCTTCCTGGGTTCCTGGGCCAGATTTGCCTTGAAAATCAGCTTGGTGTTGTGAGTGATAGTGCTGAGTGAGTGATGGTGCTGAGGATGCTCCAGCTGGAGGCAAGCAAGCAGGTTGCTTCTCTGCCTGACACCAAGAGTCCACGTGCTTGCAGGCAGAAAGTGCAGACGCTCTCAGACCCCAGCCCCAGTGCCGGGACTGGACGACCATTCCAGAGGCCCTCTCCCAAGTGAAGGAACGGAGACTGTCCTTCGCTCCACAAATGGAATCAGGTTGAAAAGACAGTCACCGGAGAAACAAAAGCTCTCTCGAGACATTGTTGCTGTAGTCACTGCTGCTGCTAAAACCCAACCCGACAAGCTTTCCCAACAAAGGAAAATGACACAATGTGCTAAGTTAAAAGTAAAATATCCATTTTGAAAGAGAGAAAACCTGTTCCAGCTATAGAATGCCTGCTAATAAGATGAGGCAAAACCTTGAGATAAAGCCCCTCAAACCACTCTAGCATCTCGAAACTTAACACAGTATAGTTTACCAAAAGAATGACTTCCACACCAAGGTCTTTGGGCCCCACTCAGCTGATACCTTTTGCCAGGACGCAGTGTCTGACCCTGTACAACAGAAGGCAAAACCATCTCTACTAATCTTCAGCTTTCTTCTTCTTCTTCTTCTTCTTCTTCTTCTTCTTCTTCTTCTTCTTCTTCTTCTT
>NW_027397070.1:44167126-44267318 GCF_003265705.2 Callorhinus ursinus
TCTTCTTCTTCTTCTTCTTCTTCTTCTTCTTCTTCTTCTTCTTCTTCCTCTTCCTCTTCCTCTTCCTCTTCCTCTTCCTCTTCCTCTTCTTCTCCTTCTCCTTCTTCTTCTTCTTCCCATTCAACTATTAGTCCCTTTGCAAGGAGGCTAAAGAGAGCTGAATCGAGTCAGGATAACAATGACATGTGTCTGATTCACCTCCAGTGGGGGTGCAAAACAGAATGGAAGAGTCTTCAGTGTTAGTAAAGAGAGCTGACATCATTGCCTCCCTGGGAGGTGCCCTAGGCTCTTCAGAGGCAATGGTAGGGTGTGATGTTTGCAGATGGCCCCTGAGCACTATTGGGGTAACCAAAGCAATAGCTTGAGGAGTTGCTGCTTAACAAATCTGGAGAGTCTGAGAACTCACCCAGAGGCAATGTGGTGGGTTTGCGCCCTCACGTGTGATACCGGCTCCGTGTCCAGAAAGCACATTAAAGCTGCCGAGGGTTCCCAGAGGGAAGGATTCTGAGGCTGCGGGCTTGGTGGCTGTCGCCGTGCAGGGTCTGCAGTCCCCCTAGAGCCCTGGCACAGAACATCTGGAGGGTGTGTGCCCAGGCTGCTGGGACTGTCCACTGAGATCGCCCAGCTAAGGGCCGCACTGCCTCCCGTGCTGGATCACTCCATAAGGCAGACGTAGTTTTCTGCTCGAGCCTCCGGGAATGGTGGACGTCATTCACCGGGAGGAGACGAAAATGGCAGCCCAATGAGGTGGGGGTGCCCGAGAAGTGGGATCACCTGCTTCCCAGCTCTGCTGAGGCTTTCCCTGCCACCCAGGGCTTCCAGCTGACTTCTGGGTCACAATGGAACAGCCTAGGTAAAGCTTCCTCCACCAAGACCCTGTTCTCAGTGACTGTGCTCTTGATGGGTAAGGAGCCATTTGGTGAGTTCAGGGTAGTTAGGATGGTCGAACCGGACCCACGCTCTCAAAACAATGACTGGAAGGGAAAATCCCAAAGCAGAGCATTTCCCCCAGAATCTTCCACTCACAAAAATGGGGTGTAGATGTGTAGTTGATAGAAGCCAAGCTGCCTCCCAAAGACACCAAAATCCCTTTTTTGCTAGTCCCCGATCAGCTTTTGTGTTCCTTCCTTTTGTCTCTGTATTTGGTGACTCTTCTTCGTTCAGACCATGCACTGGGTATCCCAAAGTTTGGTCTTTATAGCTCTTTGTTCTGACTCTTTTCTTTTTTGAGAGCTAATTTTCAAGAAGCCCACTCCCCAGATATCACCTCTTTGACCTCCTCTCAAATCCATCTCTACTCCTGCCTACCTGTGAACCTGTCCATGTGAACGCTCCTGTGACCCAGGTGTCAACCAACAAACTCCGAACCGGGATGTGTCTCCTCCCCCCACCACATTCGATGGCCATCAAGTTGGGTGATTTCCTTCGTCCCCTTCTTCTTCTTCTTTTTTTTTTTTTTGATGTTCCCACGCCTGTCACCCTGACCTTCTCTCACCCCTGAGTTACTGTGCCAAGGGATCTGGCTGGCAGCATCCTGGCCTCTCCTGCTCATTCCACATCTCATCGTTGGGTGAATCGTCCTCGGGCATCTTTCACCATGTCCTGCCACCCACTTATAGCCGAACCTCTAACAACTCTTTCCGGATGCACCAAATTTGTGCCTGACCTGCGTGGGGATGGAGGGGGTGGTGCAGGAGAGAGGGGAGGCGCGCAGAGCGACAGGGCAGGTGTCCCTCCTTGACAGCTTTGCCGGGAGCAGCCGTGGGCAGCCGCCCAGCAGGGCTCTGGCTCTGCTTTAGACTGAGGTTTCTTCGGTTCTAATTACAAGTGAACACAATGCCACCCCCTCTCCTTAGCCACTAACTCCTGTTACTCTCACTAAGAGGAGCTGAAAAATGAGCAGTTTTCCACACTTCCTCCCACGGGGATCGGATAAAAGAAGAATCGATTCGGTGACTCAGGGCTTCCTTCTCCCACTGACAATCCCACCCTCCCGCCCGAGGGCACCCAGTTTCCCAGGATTGCGCTGGCTAATCCCAGTGGTGGCACGATTTTCTCATCAGGACCAAATGGGGAGTCGTTCCTGTCCCCTCCAGCTCAATCAAATGCTTTACCTCCCTCGGGGGCCTCGCCCGGTGTGAGGGGTCTCAAACCGTTCATTTCCTTTGTCTGGAAGCCCCAGGGCATTCTAGGTCTTAAAGGGAGTTTTTAATCAAATGGTACAACTGGGCAGAAGCTAGCAAAATTGAAGTAATATTATGCATAAATGTAAAAAATCTATCCCAAACCCTCATAGAAATGAGGTGGGTTTTTGTTTGTTTGTTTGTTTTTAGATTCAGCAGTTTTATCCTTGCCATACCTTCTTTTCTTTAGGGCTGTTGATTTAAACGTCTATTTCTTAGAGTCCCACCAAGACTCTGCTTCTGTGTCTGGTGTTGTGTCATTTTCCCGGACATATTTGGCATATCTGTTTTTCCGGATGTCGTCCACTTCCTGGTCCGTTCTCTTTCCCGCCCTCCACACACTCCTTGTCTGGGTTCACGACCCGGCAGGAGGCTGAGCCTGAGGCTTATGGAAGGGGAGAAAAAAACTTGAGACTAGAGCCCCTAAGCTGTAAGACCACATGGGGAAAAACTCAGTGTGGATTTATGGGAGAAAGTTATTTTCATTCCCCCTCTTGGAAAGCACAAAATGAAAGAGCTTGGAAATGTAATAGCTATCTTGGAAATTTGCTTTATTCAGAAGTGAAAGATTTGACTGGAAAGAGGAGGAGGCAGTAAAGAGCATAGGCTTTTTTTTTTTTAAGATTTTTTATTTATTTATTTGACAGAGAGAGACAATGAGAGAGGGAACACAAGCAGAGGGAGTGGGAGAGGGAGAAGCAGGCCTCCTGCAGAGCAGGGAGCCCGATGCGGGGCTCCATCCCAGGACCCTGGGATCGTGACCTGAGCCGAAGGCAGATGCTTAACGACTGAGCCACCCAGGCGCCCCAAGAGCATGGGCTTTGAATGGAGACAGAGCTAGCTCGGCTGTGTGACTACAGGGAACTCACTTAGCCTCTCGGAACCTCCGTATTCTCATGTAGAAAACAAGCGGGTTAAGTCCTCACAGTGTTGTGAAGATAAAATGACAGGTGCTTTGCACACAGCCAACACGCAGTAGCAGACAAAATCACAATCCCCCCAAACTAAAAGCAAACCCAGCAACCGGACAGCACCTTTTTTTTTTTTTTCTCTCCTTCCCTCCGCGTCCTTCCCTCCTTCCTTCCTTCCTTCCCTCAGGCCCTCCCTTCCTTCTTTCCATTCTTCTTTCCTGCTTTCATTTCTCCTTCTTTTTTATTGTGGTAAAGGCCACGACATAAACTTTACCATTTTAACTATTTTTAAGTGTATAATTCAGTGGCATTAAATACATTCACGTGGTCATGCAACCATCACTACTATCCATCTCCAGAACGTTTTCAGCATCTCAAACAAACGCTGTATCATTAAACATTAATTCTACATTCCTTCCTCCGCCTAGCATCTGGTAACAACTTTCTGTCTCTATGAACTTGACTATTCTAGGTGCCTCATATAAGTGGGATCATGCAGTATTTGTCCTTTTGTGTCTGGTTTATTTCACTGAGCATAATGTCCTCAAGGTTCACCCATGTGGTAGCCTGTGTCCTTGCATTTTATGGCTGAATAATGTTCTGTTGTGTGAATTTATCACCTTTTGTTTATCCATTCATCTATTGATGGGCATTGAGTTGTTTCCTCCTTTTGGCCATTATGAATAAAGCTGCTACGAATATTGGTGTTCAAATACCTATTTGAACTCCTGCTTTCTGAACAGCACTTTTGAAAGATGTAGTTTGTCATGAAAAATTATCCAAAGTTTGGAAATAGGCAAATGGGATTACTGGATGCACTTTCCGTGCTGTGCTGGGTGCTGTTTAACAAGTCTGTCCTGTGTCAGGATGATCGGATTTGCTAGGGATGTTTGCCTTTGTTTGATTTCCTATTTTTGATTGATTCAGTGATCTTACAGCTCTGTAAGGGTAGAGGTTGAAGCTTCGAAAACCAGGAGCTTTACAAACGATTCTCGTCCAGCTGCAGTGCAAATGATTTCTGCCCAGGAGAAAAGAAAGTTAACCCAAAGGTTATAGTTAATGCCTTGTAGGATCTTTTAGCAGCTTTAATGCAGGTAGTGAAGGAAATAGAAAATCTGTATAATTTGAATAAGGACAGTTTCTGCTCCTTGGTCTATCTTGCTCTGCTTCCCGAAGAGTCCCCAACAGTGTTTGGTGGACTTGCTTGTCCCTTCATCTACCAGATGCTGCCCCTAAATTGCCCTTCTTTAGGCCAGGCTTGGTCTTGGGCAAAACAGCGAGAAGCCCATGTTTGTCTGTTAATGATACATTCAAAGCTTCTTCCTGTGCAGGCTCTTATCTGAGTACCTACTTTTCTGATCAGCTGAGTTTGAAGCAGTTTCTCTCTTTCAGGGGCATTTGCGTTTTAACTATGACCTAACTGTGACCTAAGTAGGCTCAGAAAAAGCTCAGAGAAAGGAATTTCAGGCTTTATAAATCAATGCAAGATTTCAGCAGATACTAAGATAATATCAAGCACCTGTAATATCATTTTTATTTTATTTTATCTTATTTTATTCTAAATGCTGTTTTCAGCCAGTATTGAGGCTGTAGCTAGAGGCTGGTCAGTTCCCCCTTTTGAGCAGCTGATTAAACCCACTCTGCCAACCACTTCCCTTAGGGGCTCTCAGACTCCATGGTGCTGTGTACTGGCCTCATTGCCTTAAGGACAAGTACCAGGCAGCTAGGGACAGCCCTTGTGCCCTGGAGCCCACAGAATTACTCAAGTTGACCAGTCCACAGGGAGCCTGAGAAACCTAGCTAAGCCTATCCCACTGGTCATATATAAGCCACTCCCTACAGCTGCAGCTCCCTATTACCCTGTCCCTTGTCCCCGGGTACAACCCTCTGTATGGCCAGCCTGTAACACAGAATTCTGCCTTCTATCGTCCCTAGTGTCACTGTGTTGTGTCCACCGTTGAAAGTAAGTTCCACAGCACATACTGTGTCAGGGACTCTGCTGTAGCTCAAGGAAATGTGGGCGAAGGTGAGATGGTCTCTATCTTCCAGCAGTTTGCAACCCAGTGGGAGAAACACAAATCCTTATATGAAGAGGTAAGGGAGAAAGCACAGTGTCTTCACGGTCAAGAGCATGAGGGTGGGGCTCTCAGGAGGGCCTGAGCACTCCACCTGGGGGTGGTTGTTTGGGGATTGGAGGTTTTTTTGGTTAAGATTCCTTATTCTTGACTGGAGTCTTCATTTCTTAGGGAGAATCCTGCTCCCTCTTTCAACAGTTCAGACATATTTCCCTCCCCTTCTTCATTTTATGGCTTATGTTTGTGTATTATTTTATTCTGGTGATAGGCAGGGTGTGGAAAAGAGAGAAGATCAGGAGTGAGCAGGAGGGGGCCAACCTGAAAAGTTGAGTTTTTATAACCAGCCCTCCTCTTCCCTCGGGAAAGTGGCCCTGTCTCTTTGAAGCCAAGATGTACTTCATTCTTCTCAGCCAGAGAATGAGGTCTATTCCGTTTTAGTAGTGAAGCTGTTTACCAGCTGTTCACCAATCTGGTTTTCCACCTTTTCGTGTCCATTCGTCATGACGAAGAGAATCTGTGTGTCTGGGTCTCCTCACTCTCGTGTAGCCCTGACGGAACTCAATGCCTTGGAGCCCGAACTAGGAGCTAGAGGCAGGGGTGCCTGGACATACCATGCCGGGGTGTACATGAGCAGGGGCAGCACCCAAGAGTGATGATGCCTCCTTACTTGGTGCACCCTCACTGTCTCACTTGCCTTACCCTGGCCCTGGCCCTTCTACTCCCATCCTGTGGAAGCTGACCCACGGCCAGTCGAAACTTTCTCTCCAACGCCGTCGCCCTCCCTCAGTATGAGCCTCAGCTGGGCTCAGACAGGTTCATTCATCCCCCTTTCTCCCCTTAACCCTGGCCATTCTTCTAACTCACCAACGGGAAGAAACAATTCTACTGACATTGTAAACAAATGTGGTTTAGCCAACACCAAAGAAAACAAACGTTTCTACTTCACAAACACGACCAAGTCCGTTTTTTTTCTTTCCTTCATAAAGTTGCCGAACTAACTCAGTATATACTAAAAACACGTGACACTGATTTCTAGAAAGCCTGAGCAAGGCAATAGGACATCCATCTCTGGATTAGAAATTAAAAGTATTCTTCACTACGGTTCTTACAAGAGCAAATTCTAAGGGAGGCAGTGTACCGTTTGGGGAGCTCAAGTGCTGGTGGGGCAAGTCTTGGTGGTTCTCCTCATGTCTCATGAGGGCTCCCTTGGGGGGTCAGCAGGACTCAGAAGGGATTTGAGGAGGAACAATGATTGAGGGTTTTGAAGGATTTGAAACATAAACAGGGGCTGCAGCATTAATAATGTAGTACATTCTTTTGAACATAGGAGAGTTCAAAAGCTGTTTTTGTGGGACATTAGCTATTGTTTCCAGTGCCAGCTCCTTTCAGAGAAGACCTGCCCCCTTGGCCTTGTTTTTCACCAGTAGCATGTCCCCCTGTGGCCACAGAGGAGGAAGTGTGCTTAACAGTAGGATAAAACTCCTTCCTGCCCTCCCCCTCCCCTCTCCTTCCTTCTTTCCTTCCTTCCCCCCTCCCTCTCTCTCTCTTTCTTTCTCTCTCCTCTATTTCTCTTTCTCGGTCGTTTATTTTATTCAGAAATGTATGTGATCCTAAATTCCAAGAAGGAAAATTGACCACCCCATCCCTTAGAAAACAATTCGCTCTCAGGACTTGAACTGCTGAGGTAGAAGTGATGACAGTGAATTGTGCTTAAATATGGCCTTCCCGGAATATTCCAGGTGTAGTAGTTCTACGGCCTACCCTACTTATCACTCTCTGAAACTCTTCTTTTTCTGTGTAAGAGTAATGGTCTGTTAACTCCCACTAGAAGTTAAGCTCGTTGAGGGCAGTAACGTTGCCTTCAATGGTATAGTGCCTATACCACTGTGCATATCACATCAATTAATGTTGGATAAATGAAGGAATGAATCAGTGTATGAATGAGTTGCCTTTCAATAATGAGTAATTTAAATAAGTCGATAATAGTGTGTTGAAATTCTTTTATTTAGTCATTGTTCTATCCAAAATATCTCTGGGGACATATGCCAGGCAGAGTGCTAGACACTGAGGATTAGGCAAGGAACAAGACCAACATGGTTCCTGCCTCATGGGGCTTAGAGTCTTGTAGGAAATATAAGCAGTAAACAAGTAATTTCAGTGTACTGCATTTTTCATAAGGTAGAACTTTAATTTTGTTTGTTTTGTTTTGGGGGATAATAATTATGGTGTAAGTTGAAGGCTGCTGGGTACAGCTTGACAAATTCTTGAAAGAAACCCAGGGCTTCTGGCAGGCCATTACCCATTAGAGGTTGCTTTTGCTTGCATATAATGGAATCCTGACTCTGGAAGTGTAACCAAATTGGGATTTACTTTTCCTCATATAGAAACAGGCTGGCCAGGCAGTCTAAGACTGGTAAAGTGGCTCCCTGATGCCGTCAGTGTTTCAGGATCTTTGGATCCTCCTGCTCTGCCATCCTAAGCATCAGACTTTACTCCTCAAGATGGCAAAATGGCTGTTCTACTTTCGGCCTCCTATCCACTTTCCATTCCGAGAAGGAAAAGGAAGTGCCAAGGTGGAAAGGGAGGTGCCTATATTGGGAAATTAAAATCTTCCTTAAAGTCACCAGAGACTTCTTCCAAAGCTGTGTGAGATGCTCGTCCTCAGATGCAAGGAGCTTCTTTACTTTGGGCAAAAGCTGTATTGGGTTAAGGGAGAATGGTACATGCCCCTCCATTACAAAATGGTTTCTATTTCCAAGGGAAAGGGGGAGAATACATAATGGGTAAACAACTAGCCACTAGCAGAGTCTTGCACAGAGGACTCATTTCTTCCCAAACTTGTTCAGAAGTACTGAGCTGGCCTGACTATGGGTTAGTGACTGGAAACAAAAACTTAGTGAGTTGCATAGGAGAACACATCTTCAGGATGCTGGGGTTTCAGCAGGTGGTGACAACAGACTCAAACACCAGCAGCAGGTGCAAGGACATGGAGCAACAATGCACCTCTCAGTTTGGTGACAGCAGCAACCAGGATCTGGTATGTGTTATATTAAACAGGGGACAGGTTAGAGTGATATAATAAGAGAGACCCCAAAATACAGTGTCTTGAGCAAGCTGGAAATTTATTTCCCTCATACGTAACCTTCCACAGGTAAGCTGTCCAGGGCTATTTGAACAGCTGTCCTTCTCAACCTGTGGCTTCCACCTCAGGACAAGAAAGCTACTCCAATTTTCTTTATGTCTTGGTCAGAAGGGAGGAGAAAATGGCCAGAGATGTATGTGCCAATTCTTTTAAAAACAAGGGCTGGAAATGGCACACACATCACTTCTGCTCATATCCCATTGGCCAGAACATAGTCATGTGATTATCCAGATCCCAGAGGCACGAGATACTGGGAAATGTACTCTTTTTTTTTTTTTAAAGACTACATTTATTCATTTATTTGAGAGAGTGAGTGAGCGAGAGAACATGAACAGGGGGAGGAGCAGAGGGAGAGGGAGAAGCAGACTCCCCGCTGAGCAGGGAGTCCATGATCCTCAGGACTCTGGGATCATGACCTGAGCTGAAGGCAGACGCTTAACCAACTTAGCCACCCAGGCGCCCCTGGGAAATGTACTCTTAAGACAGTTATGTACCCCACTAAAACTACATAACTAAGTAAGAAGAGGAGAATGGATCTTAGCAGACAACAAGCTCTCACACTTACGAGGCCTCCTAGCTTCAAGAGGCTATCTTGATTCCATTAGTGATTCAGGAATGCCCAGGTCTGGCTCTCTGTGCATTAGTAAGATCTGGAGTCCATAAGAGGATGAAGATCCCAGAAAAAAAGGCACACTTTTAATTAAATGGGCAGATAGGAGCTCAAGTATTGAACTAGTGGATAAGTAATGAACTGCTGGATAAATACTGAACTACCGGACACTACAGGAAGTCTTTTATTTGTACCCCATTTTGTGAAGTGGAACTCCAAGTCTCAATAGTAAAATGTGATGATTAATAAAAGGAACTATCTTATCCTGGGTACTCCAGAAAACAGAGTCTGAGGCAAGGATTAAAGCGCTAACCCTTTTATAAGGGAGATGCAAACCCAAAGCGGGAAGAGTAAAGGAAAAAGAAACGAAGCAAGGATGATGATGGGAAGTGATGCGATGTATCACCACACTAGCCACCACTTCACTGAACTACAAAGAGACAAGGGACAGAGCTGGCTGTTCAGTAGATGTGCCCATTCAGCATCTAGGACTTCTCCTGGGAGAGTTGTAAAGAGAAATCACACCTTGGAGTAGGTAACAGGCAAAAAAGAGGAGGGAGAATTTATCTGTCTTCATCCCATTCACATCCTATTTCTCATTGATCAAGGTTCACTCTACAGGAAGCATCTGCTGGCCCCTCAACAGCCACTCAAATTGGCCAGATTCCATGCTCAGCAATACAATGTTCTTAAGTCCATAAGTAGGAGGGGTGACTTGATATGGATAGGATGCCAATCAAGAGAGAAAAAGAAGGAGGTGGTCAAAGAAATTTGGAAAATGCACAGATTTCTGTCCTAATTATAAGGACATACAGGCTGTGATGGGACTTTAAAGGTTCAAGAAGACCTACTCTGGTCTAAAGGGTCAGCTGAGTCGCACCAATATATCTTCTCTATTTGGCTGTTAAGGGGCTTAAAAAAAAAAAAATCTCCTTAGACATATCCCTAAGAGTTACTGTATTGTTGAAAGCAATAAGAACAATAGGACTTAAATGTATTAACTCCCTAGGAAGAGTACCTATGAACTTTTGATATAGATGATCTCTTGACTGAAGCATTATTGTTGTCTGATACCGGTTGAGTGTGAAGCATGGTGCATCAGAGATACCAGAGACACATGCTATTGTCACGGGCCCACACGGAGAAAGGAAAATATAAATACATGAATCACATTAAAACCTAGCACAGGCTAAGTGCCTGGTGAGCAGTCTAGAATTCAGAGGAGGACATGGTCACTACAGTGTGCCAGGAGAGGAGAATGCTTCATGGGTCTGGTCAGATTTGATGTGGGCCTTGAAGAAAAGGTGGACTTAGGTGTGTTTGGAGTGGGACGGGGGCATTCCGCGTTGGGGGCAAGGCACAGACAAAGACATGGTGAACGAGAGCAGAAGAAACAATGAATATCTGCCTTTGAAGGAAAGATTGAGAAACAGCTGTAAGATGGCTCGGGTCTTAAGTTGGGGATATTCTTAAATACTTAGATACAGAATTTGGATCATTTCCCTAACAGAGAGTTGCAGAGGGATTTTAGCACTCTGAGAAGGGGACACTGGAGAACAGCTTGTGATGAGTGGGGGCCGGGGGGAGTTGGAAAAAAATCCCATTATGGAAAGCATCCCTTAAAAAGGACCCTTTAACCGAATAGGTCATACCCACTTGGCCAGAGGGGAGAGTTAAGTGGGATGGGCACACCATGACGTGTATTTCAGGGGGTATAAATTGCAAAAAGGAAAAGCGGGGGGGGAGGGGGCAACAAAAATAATTTTTCCATGTTGTCGTTTTGCCAAGTTTCTGCCCTGAACAGACCAAAGATTTGGTCAACCTGATTCATGTGGAGTCCTTCTAATGCTCTGTGGGCAGCATAATCACGCAGGAGAGGTCTGCCATAAAGAACTGCAGGAAATGGTATTGGTCTGATTTTATGGCTCTGTACTTCAGCTTTCCTTTCAACCAACCACTCACAATTCTATGGCACCTGTTTTCCTGTTAGGACAACTGTCAGATGTTTTTTGGTGAGCATAAGACCTTTGTTCAAACCCACTTTATAAAAGGTTATTTTCCAGTTGATTCCTTTACTAATCATGTACCTGCTGCTAATCTTTAGTGCAGTTAATTCCAGGCCTGCCTACAGATTGTGCCATGGATGTTTTATAACTGTTACAACTTACTTTTCAAAAGCATTTGGGATGTTTTCCCTGTAGTAACTTACCCTTCTAGAAAGTCTTTAGTTGCTGCCCACACACCACATGAGTCACAATAGAACTTGATTCAGAGCTAGTGAAACCTTTAAGAATAAAACTGTTATTAGTGAAAAAGGTTTAGTTCAGGAGCAACTAAGGAGGATTCGATTCAATTTGGGCTTAAAAACAGTAAATTCTTTTCAAATAAAAATTTTCTTTCCATTTCAAATCTGTATGTTTTAAGAAAATATGTTAGTACTCAGAGAGACTTCTGGTAAAATAAAATGTGAAAAAAATGATTCCAGAATTAAGGGGTAATTTACTTCAGTTTTATTTGATGTCCGGAGGACAGGAGCACTTTTCTGGATCTGGAAAGAAAAGAAGGCTCCATGGTTGTTAGGACAGTTTGCCAGAACCAGACAAGTCCACTTTCTTAAGTTTGCCTAATGCAGTTCACAGAATATTCTAGTTTGTAACGTTTGCACCCAGATCTCCTGTAGGTCCATGAATCAGTCCTTATTCTTGTTACCATTGCTTGTAAGACAAATTATCCCAGGGACAGAAATTCTAAAGGGCTTGGCTGGATAGTTCTCACCTGGCGTTTCTCAGGTAATTGGTCAAATGTCTACTGGGGTCGCAATCATTTGAAAGTTCAACTGGACTGGATGTCCAAGATGGCTTGTCACATGGCTGGCCACTAACGCTCCCTGTTGGCTGACATGAGCATCTATACATGGCCTCTCCAGTGGGGCAGTCTCAGAGTAGTCAGACTTCTTTCATGGCAGCTGGCTTTCCTCCAAGCAAACATCCCAACAAAACCAGGTGGAAGCTTATCTGGCTGCTTCCAGCCCACCTCAGAAGTCACATGGTGCCGTTATTGGTTGAAGCAGTCAGGGCCACTCACACCCAAAGAGAGGAGGCAGAGACCCCCCCTGTTGATGAGAGGAGTATCAGATAATTTGCAGGCCTTAAAACAAAAACAAACCCCAGAAGACTGCTACAGTCCTATACAGACAGCTTTCATGTCTCTCTGAGCACCATTCTAGGAATTCCTATCAAGTTCCCATCTAACTTGGTTAGTATTCTGGTACCCACTTAGGTTGTCTTTTCCGCCTTCTTCCCAGAACTTCCTTGTCACATTTCTCCATTTCTTTCTATCTACTTGGATAAATCACCTGAAAGAAATATCTCATCCTTTTTTTAAAAGCATTTTCCAGCTGATTTAATCAGTTACTGGATTCTTAACTTACGTGTAAAATGTCAGTCATAAAATTTTATTTTTGCATTTATTACAAAGCAGAGATTTTAATAGAATAGCTTAGTTTTTGAACGATCTTTCAAATGACTGCATTACACATGAATCTTATTATAATACACTGAAATAATCATTTCAGTGAAGAGTCTATGTTTTTTATCTTAGCAGCAACTAATTGCCCTTCTATTTCAAACAATACAATGAAATTCCTTCCCAATAAAATATTATGGACAGTACTTTGGAAACAATTGTAATGGGTTGGGCCCACATTAGAAAAGGAAAGACACTGAGAGCTGGTTGAATGCCTGAGAAATTGTGTTCTGTCAAACATTTCAAGCAATTAGCTACCAATAAGCTTCATAAAAATAGATTCTTCCCCGCTTTAAAAAATGGATAATTGCCAATAATCTTCAGCCAGATGGGTACAGCCTTCCTATAATCACCCTAGATTTTCCTTCTCGTTCTTCCCAGGGCAGCCTGAAAGTTATGCTCACGTTAGTTGCCTAATAATGAATGGATTGAGATTGACAGGCTGGACCCCTTCTTGAGTAAGGATACAAGAGTGGTTTCTCTTCCCGTAGGAAGAAGTTCTGAAGATGGATGGTGTCAGGGAAGAGCAAATGTCACAGTATAACCTGAGGGCTCACATTGAGTGCTTCCAAGGGCATGGACTTTGATTTGCAAACTGTTTAAATTGCTCTCTGAAGCAAAAGGAAATGGTAAATTTAGAAAGAATAGCATGTCACTGAGATGCCAATAGGGTTATTCAATAAACTGTGAATGCTTTCTTAGAAATTAAATGGAGGTTTTATAAGACAACGGGTAATTGGGGATCTACAAATAGAACATGGTTCCTCTACTACAATGGCATTTTATGGCTTTTCATGATGATTTTGCATTAATGTTCTGTTTTGTATGCAGTTTGGTCTTACAGAAATAACGTAACAGGACACTATAATGTGCTTTGCGTGCACATGGAGAAGTGACCTGAGGCAGTATCATAGGAAGTAGTGTTCTGCCCCATGGTATTTATTTGCTCTATTGTTTGTATTTTCCTTTAAAACATTTCTACGTAGACACTGAAAAATCTGTATTAGTTGGTTTTTATCTACACTTCAGAAGCAGTTAATATTTGAAGTACTCTAATCAGAAATTATACACCAAAGGGATGGTTAATTAGCATTTAAAAGTTCTACATAAAGTCTATACTCCAGAGACGGCTGGTAGGAGAGGGACTTAAACATTCCTTATCTCTGATCTGCACTAAGGGCTTTGATTAATAGGGTGGATGTTAGAATTTTGTCATCAATGAAATGAATGGTCTTCAAATGTGTGGACTTGCTAGAAGTATTGTGTGGGTAGTTCCACCTTTAAATAGAGTATAGGGTATAGGTAGCAGGACCAATACCTCTCCCTAGGATTCTGACTCCACACTTGTTTTGTGCTCAGATGCTGAGTGGAGAATTTTTGTGACACTGCTTTGGCTTGGCAGCTGAGTCTGCTGCTAGAATAGTCACATTTACTTTCAGTAAACTTTTCATGAGAGATGCTATCTCACTACCCAAAAGGGCAGAAATTTGGAACTTTATTGAGTGTACAGAATAGGATGTATGACTCTTTTTGTGCTTATATTATTAAAGTAATGTCTCAGACAAATTAATTGCAAGCATATATCAAAGATATTTTTCAACCTTGCTGCCAGGGAGGAATCTTATGAGCACACTAACTTAAGTATTCCTTGCTTGATACATATTTTGTAGGAAAAAAAATTGTTTGGATAATCACTATTTGTATTAATTTTTTTTTAAAGAATGTTTAAATAAAGGTCATGAGACCCCTGGGAGATTGGTCATAGGTAGCTAAACAGTTCCTGAGGTTGACAGTGGACGTGTTAGTTGAAGTCTTGGTGGAAAGCAAATGGCTCACTCAAAATGGGTAACGTGAAGACACTGGAAGAGGGACTGTTATGGTGTGTGCAGGGTTTGCGGATACTAACAAGGGATGGTGTGGTCCTCAGAACTAGTAACAGTGGGAGCCATTTCTACTCCTGGGCCTGAAGGGGCAACAGAAGGGTAGAGACCTGAAGATGGGAGCTACATAGAAGGTGCTATCTGCCAGGAGCAGGGGCCTTCAGTAGAGGGATATAGCCCATCCATGGCATCTCTGCAAGGAGAGAACCAGGGCATATATACCCCAACCCCATTCTGCTGCCCTTTACCTTCCAATCTCTGGCTGGTGTTCCTCACTGAGCCAGACTTAACCCAAACTGGAAGGCCAGGAAGTCCAGGAATGCAATCCACGGAGGCTAGCTTCCAGGGCCCAGGAGGGTGGGGAAAGGTGTAGAGTGGAGATGGAGGGGCAAAGAGAAGATCCAGCACAGTAAATTTTCCATGTAGAAAGGACTCTTGAGCTCATTGAAGTCTATCAGAAAATAGCTTATGTGATTTATCAGGAACAGTAATTATCTCTCCAAAGGAGCAACTAATCACTTCAGAACACAAAGTTCTGCTTCAGTTAGGGACAATTTTCTTTCTCAGTGTGTGTAGCAGAAAGTGGTATGACCCGGCTTTTATTATAAATCACCACCTGGTAGGAGGCTTACTGCTTCATCTACCTATAAGGAGTGGTGGCTATGAGGAAGAGATTTTCTTCTTAATACCTCATACTTAGATTGGATTAGGTAAACTTTGTACATCTTTATACAGAAAACATTCTGGGGTTTTTTTTTTTTCTCATCATACTTGTTGCCATTCATAATTATATATTTATTAGTTTGTTGATTTGTTTGCCTGTCATTCCATTCAGTGACCATAATCCATGAAGACCAAGAGCTATGTCTCTCTACACTGCCTAGGTACATTGGTGCTAGGCACACTGTAGGTGCTCAATCATTATAATTTACTGAATGAAGGAATGATTATCTGTCAGCAAGGCAGCTTAGTGAAGTGGGGAGAGTATGGGCTCTGGAATAAGGAAGAACTAGGTTTTGAATCTTGGCTGCACTTAGAAGTTGAGAAGCCTTAGCAAATGGCTTAATCTCTCAAAGCTGCAATTTCCTCCTCTATAATACGATGACTATAAAATTTACCCACCTAAATTTACTCACTTAAGTTTGAATCAGACACACTGTTAAGTGCCTAGTAGGGCTGGGAACATGAAAGAAGGCAGTTGGGAATTAGAGGGACACCTGCTGCTGTTCCCATCCACCGTTGTTAGTTTTTGTAAGAGCAAATTTACAATAAGGGAGGACTCCTTTGAAAAGAGTAATGATCATTAAAAATTTTTTTTTCTTAAAGGAACAACCAAGGGCTTGGCATATAAAATAAAGGCTTCATCTTTTTGAAGCTTATTGAGATTTGTCTTTTAAATGATCTTTGGTTACTAGTGTTTGGTACAATCTAGTAGAAATATATTCAGCTGAGTCTGAAGCCTTTAGCATCTGTGAAATCGGGTATTCCACAAAATTGGCATGGTATATGCAATAGAAATGTTCCTAAAATATGTAGGAACACTTTTATTGATTATAACGTATTTTAAATGCATTAGAAGCATTCATCCCATGATGAATCTTCCTCCAAAGCTAAGAATGACCCCAATATTATTGTTTTAAATCCAATTTCCTTTAAGTGGTGTTGATGTGGGGAAAACCCATATGCTGGTGATGTCCTCTGGTCTGGTTTTCCAAGTACTTATCAGTAAAGCACCCTCCCCCCACTTTTTTTAAAGTGGTCTTTAAATTTTTTTTAATCATACAAGTTGACTATAGAACAAAAATAAGAAATACAGATGAGCAAAAACAATTAAACCATGTAAAACCCACCCAGAATCAAACTTTTCAAGTGTGAATTTGTACTTTCTTTATAGGCTTTACTAAGAAAATTCTTCATCAGAGCAACTTTTTTCCTCCCTGGAATATCAGTAGGTTTTCACCAGTTTGAGTAAGTATTTTTGTAAACTGGATCCCTTTTGCAAATTTCCCCCATTTTCCCACTGCAAGAAAACACTGTTAAGAACCTGTGATGGTCTCTCCAACATTGACTTTGACTCCTCCACAATAAGTAACAACTATGTTGTTTAGGTGGAATTGGCCCAACCTCTCAGTTTTAAGGCGGGCACTATGTGGTTTGAGCCAATCCAGGTAATCTGATTTTCCTTTGCTGATGTGATTGGTTCATCAACCTAGACTCTGCAGTCCGTATATTTCTAAATTCATGGCTTCCTCCAGTCAATTCAAGGATTAACTACCTATATCAAGAGTATGGACTTTGGAATCAAACTGCCTTGTTTTCAAGTCCTGACTACCCCAAACCATTTGTGTGAATTTTGGCAATTACTTGGTTTCTCTTGGCTTCAGTTTTTATCTGTATAACCTATAAACCAAGTAAAGCATTTCATACATTGCAAGCACATGGTAAGCATGTGATAATGTCTAACCCAATTATCAATGTTGTTTCCAATCTGACTTATAGTTAATCTGATTGATAAATTCTTGTCTACATGCCAGTAGACATGGGTTACCTATTGGTCTTTCTTCTTGCCAATTAATATATATGCATTTTAACAAACACATCTTCGAGACAATATACTCAGTTCAGATGCTAATGGAATGGCTCCAGTGGTTGAAAGCTCAGGCCAATCCTAAGGTGAGAGTTGTATGACTTCCTCAAACCTGCTTGGGTCAATCCCCATCCCATCTCCATCTCCTTGTTTTTTTTTTTTTGGTTGATCTTGTTTACAGAGGCTATTGATTGCCTACATAACAGCCATTCCTCCTTGCTAATAGAAATCTAATTGTACATTTATTGGTCACATGGCTGCTTTAGGGGATTAAATCTTGATAATATGAGTTTCTAGGCCAGTGATTGGTTTAGAAATGAATGTGTAATACAATTTTAGTCAATGAAATGTGAGGAGAGCCCTTTCGCAGGGCTTCTGGAAAAGAAAACTTTCTTGTAAAAGGCAAATGGAGATGGAACATTCTGTCTTTGGGTATTGATATGCGAGGAAGTGATGCTTGAGGTCGCTGCAGCCATCTTTCTATCATAATGGGTGAAGCTTGAGACCACAGTCTACATTCTGAGGAGAAAAGATTCTGGTTCTTGAAGACATTATTGAACAATGGAAAACCAAAGTGCTTAGGGACTTCTTGTATGGGAGATTAAAGCCTTTTATTGTTTAAGCCATTGAAAGCTGAGTTTTCTGTTACTTGCATCAGAAAAAAACATCTAAATGGTTCAATTATGGGACATGAATAACCTATTTTCTTCTCTTAGATATTGTTCTTTTTATTCAGAGAGAAGCAGGCTGTGGAAAAACATGAATTGCCTCACTCAATTTGTAGACAAAAAAATTACCAAAGGTTCTTTTGGTAACTCACTCTTTTCATAGCCACTTGAGTGACATCATAGCTTATTGGCTTAAAGAAAAAACAAAACCTTTTGTTCCTGTTAGATATGGCGACTTGGGTACCTCCAAGGGAACTCTGGGTATCTTTGGCACATTTTACTTAGTACGGTTTTTAAAAGTCTATGCTCACAGGGAGGTGTGGAACTGTTAGGAAATATAAAATTCAGATAGAGAAAAATTGTCTTCTTAGGGACAGAGAAGAAAATTCTTGGAACTGCAACTTCTGGCCAAGTCGATATAGTTAGGGAAATAGAATAGATGCTGTTTCTGGACATGACAAAGGACATAAATCAAATATATAAGCTTATTTGCCTTTGGAAAGTAAAAGATTGTGTGGTATTTATGTAAAGGCAGATCAATCCCTCTCCCTGGCTAAATGAGGAAGAGATTAATTGAAATCTTAATGAAACATAAAATTGGGCATTGGTGATATTGCCTGCAACCATTGTAGATAGATAGTGCAGCCAGTCTATTTACCTTATTGGAATGAGCCCTGGGAGGTAATGTGCCTGATTCCTAGTCTGGGAGTCTAATCTTTACTCCTTAGATTTTGTTGACAGGCTGACTTCCTGACTCACTGGATCAGCCAGGTATGTATCCAGTCTCCTTTGTTTCTACCTACAGAAGATATACTGACATTGGTCTAGGCATGGCAGGGTCCCAGCATTATATTTAAAAGAACCCTAGGAATCTGGGATGCAGGAAGTCTTGGTCCTGTTAAAAGCAGTGCTCCCTTTAAAACTGCATTAGGGAAATGATGCCTTTTGAAAGAAAGCACATGCTATAGGGATCCTCCCCTCTCTACATGTCAGCCACCTTATAATTACATGACTTCTTTTCCTAACTAGTTGAGCTCCTTGAGGGAAAGGCCTTTCACTTTATCTACCTCTTCCTGGTGTTTGATAACTCCTAGTTGGTTGACGATTGAGGTCAGCCTGTTCTCTGACCTACGTTTTGAAAAGTTGGGTTCGTTAATAGTGAGGCTCTAGATAAAGACCACCAGGATTAACAGGTTGGCCCACTAGTGTCTGACACTGAGTTTGCTGGGGTCAGAAAGAAGGTGGGTGTCCCACTTCAAGGAGGACAGCTTCTGAGAGAGGTCCTGGGGTTAGTCAAACAAATCATAGCATAAGGCAGTGAGTCTGAATGATGCTGGGTGGGAGGAAGAGAGAGTGGAGGGTGGGAGGCCAGGAACCGGAGGGATAAATGAATAAGTGGAGTTCACATTCTTCTCTTTGGACTCATTATTAACATTACCACTTCTGAACATGATGAGTGTGTCACTGTCAATCCATATATCTGTATACTAAATGTTAACAAAGCTTCCTTTTATCCCCTCAAAAATTAGGTAAGAAAAATAGAAATTTTACTATCATCTTCATGCACCACATTTTTTTGCACATCCCACTGTAAAGACTGCTTGTCTACACATGGATAAATAAGATAAACACAGTCTCTGCCCTCATGGGGTTATAATCTGCTAGGGAAGATTAGTGACAAACAGGCCATTACAACAATATAATATCTATATTCAAATACAGAACTCTATACTTAATATTAAAATAAGTGAATATTAACTGATAGATATTGTGGAAATTAATAAAAGAAAATGCGTTTAGAATGGAGTTGGGGGCCGGCAGGGGGAGCTCTTACCACCCTGGTATGCCTGGTCAATCCTAGACCCAATAGGAAGAGAGGGATGGTGCATGTGGATTCTACCTTACTATCCCATCAGGAAGAAGAAAGACTTACCTCCTTCCCTGGTAATAGCCCAGCCAATGAAAGACTGTCATAACTTAGCCAATGAGAAGTCACTATACTTCCAACTCTTAACTTACTTCAGTGGACTTTTTGTTTATGACAGCCAATCCAACTTCCCTGTTTTTCTCTATAAAAGAGCATTCTCCTTTGCTCAGCGGGACTTGTCTGTGGTTTTGCAGTAGCTTACTTGTCCTGGATTACCATTCTCTACTATTCCCCAAAAACCACCCCTCCTTTTTTTCTTTTTTTTTTTTCTGGTAAAATAACTGGGCAGATTCATTTTTAAAGTTAACACATTTTTGTGCAATTAAACAGACAAAAATATTTTTCAGCCATTGTAGCAGATTATCATGGCTTCTGCTACCCAGAATCTATTTCCTTTTTTTCTGGGAAGATCTTGAGTTTTTTCTTAGGAAACTTATCTCCCCTTTCCACTGTACTTTCAATGCATGGGGTTTGGTCATCCCTTTACCACTCCTCTCCCCAGATCTAGGGGTGGGAAAATGATCCAACTCTTGGGAATATCGTATCTTAGGGGCACCTGGGTGGCTCAGTTGGTTAAGCGACTGCCTTCGGCTCAGGTCATGATCCTGGAGTCCTGGGATCAAGTCCTGTGTTGGGTTTCCTGCTCAGTGGGGAGTCTGTTTCTCCCTCTGACCCTCCCCCCCGTGCTCTCTCTCTCTCTCATTGTCTCTCTCAAATAAATAACAAATCTTTAAAAAAGAAAAAAAAATGAAATACTGTATTTTAATCCCTGACCAGGGAGACTGTTTCAGAAGTAGTCATGTGACCAAGCTTTTCTAATCAGAAGTAATCCTGGGATTTTTTTTTTTTTTAATGGAATAACCTAGAAAAAGGAGTTCTCTTTTCTACAGACTTGGAATCAAGTATGAATGGTCAGAACTTCAGGCAGATATCTCCTCCACAAGAGGAGAAAAGAGAAACCAAGATAGAAGGAATGTAACATTCGGGAGCCAAAGGCAGAGTGACTGAGTTTCAATGATGTTTGACCTCCTGAATCCTTTGGAGACTAGTTCTACTATTTCCATTTACATGAACCAATAGATTGTTGATTTTTTTTGCTTAAGCCAGTTTGAGTTGGGTTTTCTCTCACTTAACAACTGAAATTTGGTACCTAATTTACTAATTTGCCCCTGCTTTCACTTACTGGTAAGCTAACTTTGGTCTTGTCTGATGTCTGAATGGAAATCACCTTTCCAAGATCCTGAATTTTTCTTGGTTTTATACTCAATATTTGTCTTTCTTTCTGGGCTTTTAACAATGACAGTGAATCCTAGATACCATTGTTCTTTCTCCTGCACCCCCTATTGTGATTTTAGCTATTCTACCATGGCTTTTCCTCAGGTTGCTTTGGAATCACATGTGATGCCCAATGAAAGTGCAAATGTTGGGCCACATGCCATCAAGATCTGAAAATCTGCACTTTTTTTTTTAAAAAAAGGATTTTATTTATTTATTTGAGACAGTAAGCAACAGAGAGAGAGAGTGAGAACAGGGGAGGGGCAGAGGGAGAGGGAGAAGCAGACTTCCCTTCTGAGCAGGGAGCCCTACACAGGGCTCAATCCCAGGATCCCGGGATCACGACCTGAGCCGAAGGTAGATGCTTAACTGACTAAGCCACCCAGGTGCCCCTGAAAATCTGCACTTTAAAAATGCTCCCAGGTGTTTCTGTTGTAAAGTTTGAAAAGCAGAGTCTTAACACTAGATCTTGTCTACGATTGCTTTCTGCTCTTCCTCCCAAACCCATAGGTCACTCTCTGCCCTTGATCAGTTTCTCTTCCAATCATGGACAGACTGTAAATGAGAAACAGTAGAGCTACATGAACTTCCAACTGGCTAGTGTGACTCTGAGCTTTCTGTCATTCACTTAGCCCGGAAAATTTTTCTGGATGAACTATCTCAAAACTCAGCTCTTTGCCTTTTGGAAATATGAACTTATATCTTCTAATAAGATACATTGATGTGGTCTTCTGTATTCTTTGCAGCTATAGTTTTTGGTTTTGTTTTATAAGATTTTATTTATTTATTTTAGAGAGAGAAAGTAGGGGGAAGAGCAGAGGGAGAGGGAGAGAGTCTCAAGTAGACTCCAAGCTGAGCACAGAGCCTGACACGGGGCTTGATCTCAAGACCTTGAGATCACAAACTGAGCTGAAACCAAGATTTGGATGCTTAGCTGACTGAGCCACCCAGGCGCCCCCCATAGTTGGTAGTTTTTGAAAGGAACACAGAATTCCCAAAACTCAGCTCAAATCAGAGATTGAAAAATATACACTTAGAACATAACACAATATTTAAGTGTTTTCCTTTTTCTTTCCCCTTTTATGAGAGGCAGGAGAGGTCTAAGGTCACCTGCCCTCTCTTCTGTAAGGTGAGTCCATTTATCCTCTGGGCTTCTATAGCAGTACAAAATCAGGGTCTTTAAGCAAAATATCCAAATATTTCCTCAAATTTGATGGATTGTTGATGACTGTGATACATGAGGTTGAAGGAAAAGTCATGGGACAGACATAGAAGCCAACTTTGAACTGTAAGCTTTTCCCATGACCTGTGCCCCCAAAATAGTAGCTCTCTGCCAGTGACCATCTGCAGCCTTGATCTGACCCTGCCCTAAACATTTGGCATGTGGAAGCTGGCCCAGTTGTCACAGAGCAGGCAGATTAATTTCCCAGTGCTTACAGCCTTCTTTTGGGCTTCTGCATGTCCTCACAGTAATCACTGTTTAAAAACACTGATAAAATTCAAGAATGTGCCAATAATAACTCCCTCATCATAGGCTGGGCTGGATTTCCAAAGCACCAGAAGCTGAATGCTGATCCTCCAGGGAAGGCGTGAGTAGGGTGACAGTGGGGACCCTACTGGGGGCATTGTTCTCACCAGGCCCTCAGGCCCACCGTACTGCAAAGCACAGGACTGGTCCACTGCAGGGCACAGAGATGTGGGTGGGGCAGAGTGGACAAGAAAGGAAATCTCACCTTGTACATTAGTCTTTCCTAACCCTCTTCGCCTTGAAGGTCCTGCTGCTTGTCTTGCCGTTCCTATCTCCCCCTATTCCCCATGGAGACAGATTCCTTAAAGCTTCATGTAGAAAGCTTTGAGTCACCTCCCTTGACACCATTAATTTTTCTTCTCTGCCCTCTTTCCTTAAACCTCCTCCACAATACAAGTGAGCACCCAAGACTCCTCTGCATTGAGATGTTAGAAAATACGTATTTTTAACTTAATGGGGAAAATGGTATATGAGATCTTCCATTTGAATCAAGACATTGAGAGACACACTGTGGTTTATTTGGGGACTATTCCTTCAGAAGAGCCAGGCTGAAGTCAGACGGGTTTATGATGAAAAGCAAAAAACTAATATATTCCTAACACTTCAGGAAAATTCAGGGATACCCACCCCACCTCAACCAACCTATTGTCTACAGAGCGTATCCCATCGGGAGGACTAAGCTAAGGATGGGAAATAAGAGAGTTTATGGGGCTGGACTGAGGGAGAGAAAGCGTTGTGGTTGAATGCGGTAATACTTTCCTTTCTCTTGGGAAGGATCTCTGCAAGAAAGAGAGGCTTGGGTCCTCCCGGGGATTAATGTTTATATCCTTCAAGAAACACTGAGTGTCTCTTGTGTGCTAGGCCCAGTATTAGATATGTAGGTTACAAGGATGAGCAAACAGATGTGGTCCCTGCCTTCCTGGAACCACCACCGGGAGGGGTAACTCTAGTTATCAATTCGTCATTAAATAAATTAATCCCACCACCGGGAGGGGTAACTCTAGTAATCAATTCATCATTACATAAATTAATCCCACCACCAGGAGGGGTAACTCTAGTAATCAATTCATCATTAAATAAATGTGCTCCTAAATAAAAAGGACCAGTGATGAGTGCTGTGAAGGAGAAGTTTCTTTTTGGCTCAGAGAGGCGATATGAGAAAGGATGTGACCTGGTCTGAAGGGTCAGGAAAAGCTTTCCTAAAAAAAGTGATGACTGGATTGGGGTCTGAATGATGAGTAAGGATTAGGTAGATAAAGAAGAAAGGACAGGGCATGAGCTGGGGCCCTGTGGGGGCCTGGTGAAAGGCACTGGAGTGAGGACTGTACATTGGAGCACGAAGAGCAAAGGGGAGAGGGGGTGAGGCTGGAGAGGTTCTAGGGCACAGATCAGGGAGGACCTTGCTTGTAGACCACGTCAAGGATTCCAGTCATTATCATACAAGCAATGGGAAGCCACTGAATGGTTTTAACTGGTGGTGGTAGTCATGGTAGTGGTGGGGGATATGTTCAGCTTTGTGTTAGAAAAGATTGTTCTGGTTACAGCGTGACTGGGTGAGGACGGGGTAGATTCAAGTAGAAAGAGCAGGCAGGACGGTCTTGTAGCAGCCCAAGCAAAGAATGATGGTAGCTTGGGCAAAGTTGGTGGCAGTGATGCAAAGAGACATCCAAGAGGTAAAATCAATAGTGCGTGGTGTGTGTGCTCACCTTATCACCTTTAAGCTTCCTCAAGTGTGAATCTGACAGGAGCCTGAAAGTAGCATGCCCACTGGTGCATGAGAGGGCAGGTCAAAGCTAAATTATGTTTATCTGAACAAATAGCATCGGTGCAAGATCCTAAGGAGCATTTTCCAGCCCTCCTGCATCTTCAGCATGAGCAGGCACTGAAAATGAAGTGCGAGGGAAGGAAGCAGGCACCCAGGTTATTTTTAGCAAGCTATAGGAAATAGCCAACATTCTAATTTGAATTCTTCTCATTAAAACCCAGAGCCTAACCCCACATTGTTCTTGTTTCTAATGTCTGCAAACTGCTCTTTTTCCAGATAATTGACAAGAGGCCCCCACGGAAGTCTTCCAAGCATTTCTGCAAAAATCTAGCAAACATTATGTTTGACACCATCATCATATTTGCCAAGACAGCAAAAATCCCAGCCGGCAAAACTTCAAGTGTGATGAAGTGGAACATAGAGGACAGCGTGGAGTGACGGATCATTTCAGGGTATCTTCTAGCAAGTTTCCAATGTCAGAGTTTTCCATGGTCTTTGCGGTAGGAGCGGTAGGGAATGGCTACTCTGGGGACATGCCATGATGATGTAGCTAGGGTTTACTCCTCTTTCCTTTCTACTTTTCCTCCCTGCCCTCAAGTGGTTCCCAGAGGTAAGATTATTTTAATATTTTCATTTAATAACAACAAAAAACACTTTTTATTCAATAAGTTCAAATTGTAGAGTCAGTGTCTGAATTATTGCTGAGCTGGTCTTTATGTTAGCATTTCAGGCCTTCCACCTGCTTGACTGGGACATGTTATTTAGCTTCTTTGGGTCTAGATTTCCCTGCCTGAGACATGAAGAGGTGTTAGACTAGCTCCGCATTTCTCCAGCTTCAGTCATTTGGGTATCACCTTTGTAATACTCGCCATGTTGACTTTTCCCTTATTTTTCAACATTTTATTCTCTAAATTTATTTATTTACTTAAGTCCTTCTTAAAAAAAAAGTCTTGGCAATAACATATGTGAAATTGTGGGACTGAAGTGATAATGACCTTTCTTCTAGTACATATCAATAAGCACATAATTAAAATAAAAATGTTTTTTTGCATGTATCTAGGTAAAATCAAACTACACTCCACCATGATATGTAGACCCCACTCTAGATAACTCTGGACAAGCCGACTCCTAGCTCTCTTGCAGTACTAACATACTATCATTCACATCTGTCCCTATCTACCCAGACTGATTTCCCATAGCTTCTTAAAATAAAACCTCAGGTTTGGCCAAATCAATGTCCCTGTTACTCCTTATAGACAGTATGTGCAAGCTATTCCCTTCATCTAGAATCAATAATCTACTAAGGAAGGAGAAACCATGACCTAAGTAAGAAAGAACAAATTGGGAAAGTACATGACTGGGTCAACAAGCTACCCTTGACCAGTAGAAAATCCTTAGGGTTGGCAGTTGCTGGGTGAAGGTCATGTGTAAAGAGTTAAGGGACCAGTCATTTATGGGCTATTTCTTTTCCTTGAATAAAAGGTTATCCATTCATAGGACAAATTTACTGGACAAAGTTTTGAATATCCCCTGGACTTTTTCAACCTTTTCTAACACAGAAAAGAAGATCTGGTTTGAATACTTGGGGAGTAATCATTATTTGATATAGAAATTTATTAATTCATTTATTTATAATGCATGATGTGTTTCTTCCATGCTAGGCATTGGACACACAAAGATCATTAAGATATTTCTCTACCCTTTAGGAGCTGAAGTTTTGCAGAAGACAGAAAGTAAATAGGTGAGCATGATAAGGCACTGCAGACCCCCAAAGTATGTCCAGGGTACAATGTGCCACATGATGGGTAGTGTCAGTTCTACGGGATCAGGTAAAACTTCCTAGGGGATGTAACTTGGTATATAAGCTAGGTCTTAACTCATAAGCCAGTGTTGGTTAGGTGAATGGGCAGTGGAGGATGGAATGCCCTCCCAGGGACAATAAACAGTTATAATATTTTCTGGCATATTCAGAAAGCTGAATACAATTTAGTAGGGGTGGAACATACAGTTGCCTCTCTGTGTGTAAGAGAGAGAGAAAGAGAAAGACAGAGAGGTTGGACTCCAGAGGTTGGACTTCTCTATTCAAAGAGGAACTGTTAAAGACTTTTATTCAAGTGGGTGATATGTCCAGAGCTGCATACTGAAAGCTCACTCAAGCACTGGGTGGTGGATAACTGGGTAGGGAAGAGTTCCCACACCATAGGCAGAGACCTATTAAACCACTATTCCAAGGGCCCAGGAGAGAGATGATGAGGGCAGCAGTGGGGAGAAAGAGAGGAACAGCTTTGAGAGGCAGTATGAAGGATGTGGATGAGGGTGGGAGGTGTCTAGGAAGATGTCAAGGTTGCCAGCTTGGTGACTGGGTAGTGGTGCACTTCTCAGAGAGGGAACCCAGAGGGAAAGATGCAATCTGGGGAAACATGGATTTCCTTTGGAACTGTATCCCGTGGGGCCTGCATGGCAAAGTGACAGGGTATGGAGCAATAACACCCGAGTTCTTTTACTAGCTCTGTTGCTATGACCTTGTTTGACTTCCCATCATTTCTGAGCTGTCTCTTAGTCCCTAAGATGTATTGCCTGCTCTGGCTTGATTTGAAGTCTTGAGGAAAAGAAATATGTGAAAGTACTTTGTAAATGTCTTCACAAATGCAAATATTTATGTCTTCAGGGAAGTGCAAGGTGTAAAAAAACAGTCATCAGCACATTTAGCTTGTAAATAGGCAGAGAATGCGGCTCCTTTGCAATGAGGCAGAACGTGCAGGAGACATTTCTCTGCAGAATTGCCAATATCACTGCTTGTCCTTTGGCCAAGATGGCTTCATTTCTAGGAGACAAAAGGTATTACCTTGCTCTGCAACACACCGATTCACCAGACCTTATGTCTCTTTGTCTTTTTCTAAATCTTGTAAAATCACTTTTCCATTCCCACTTGCTAGGGTGGGCAAAACATCCCATCTTCAGTCAAAATTAAGATTCCCTTTGGATCACATAAAAATCCTGTTTTTCACTGGTGAAATGAGTGAAGTCTAAGACATGTATGTAGGCTAGAACTATTACACGGTGTTGGTTTGCAACCCTCTCAGGAATTTTTCTGGTATAGTCTGAAACTGGCCTCTGTACTCAAAAGGCAGGGAGAGACGGAAGAAAGAGGGGGGCCACTCCAGGTTGGGGGTGGCAATTTTAATAATATCAAAGGGAATTTATGTCTTGGGCGGCAGCAAGACGAATGGATCCCTGCACCTGCCTGCCAAAGCTTAAAACTTTATAAAGAGGTCTTCACTGGGTTCAGTCACATATACTGGGCAGGTGTCCTCAACACCATATCACTACCTCAAGGCTATGTCCTTGAAGTAGCCTCTGGGAGTGGGAAAGGCAAGTAGAATGCAAATTTCCAGGACAGGGGAAGGAGGGAGAGACCTCCAAGTGCCTGGATCTAGCTCATGGAGCAGTTGGTGGTCTTTTTTTTTTTTTTTTTTTAAGATTTTATTTATTTATTTGACAGAGAGAGAGAGAGAGCGCATAAGCAGGGGGAGCTGCAGGCAGAGGCAGAGGGAGAAGCAGGATCCCCACCCAGCAGGGAGCCCGATGTGGGGCTCGATCCCAGGACCCTGGGATCACAACCAAGCTGAAGGCAAATGCCCAACCGACTGAGCCACCCAGGCGCCCCGGTCTTGTTTTTTTTTTTTTTTTTTTAATGACGTTCCCAACACACAGGCAGCCCACCCTGGCATGAACAGGGTAAACTAGTTGTCCTAGGTTTAGGAAAACCCATAACACCTGTTAATTAAGACCCAGGTCTTTGCAATCTGTTGCCCCTAGTGCTGAGGAGAAAGGGAGACTGAGGTAACCATACCCAAGACATACCCAAGATAACTCAGCAGCATTGTTATCCAGACCTTTAGGAATTACCTTTGGTTGCTGTTATGTTCCCAGTTTGCTGTAGAATAATCATGTTCCTTATAAATGAGGAGAGTTGTGATGTCAACAGGGTGGGGAAGGTGAGGATGGAAGGAAAAGCCCCACACTAAAGCACTGAAGGGGGGCGCTGGTGAGGAGGGCTGATGGTTGAGTGTGCATGATAGAGCGAGGTCTATGCAGAGAACAAGGGAGGAAATAAAGACCTCCTCAGGAAAGGAGGTCAGAATGGAGAGAAAGAGGAATAAGAAGGCATTTTGAGTTAATGGAAAAGAACTCAAAGACCTTTCTTGTAATTCCTTCCTGCGAATGGAGAGAAGATCAAGTTGGGGCAACCCCTCTTAGAATAGCATTTCTGGTCAGGTATTTTAAATGCTAACTCAGCTCCTGGGAGGAGAGAAAAGCCCACCTCTTAGAGCAATGTTTTTAGGGTGGAATAAATGTCCTAATAGTGCCCTCTAAGAGGCTGATTGGACTTAAACATACGAATATTCTTCTATTTTAATAGTTGCATGTTTATTTGATGTCTCTCATTATCTTTGGCAAGTCATTACACTTTTCTATTTAAGGCATTTTGGCACAACATTTTCTTTTAAGGTAAATTTGAGGGGGAAAAAGTAAGCCAATTTAAAGAAAAAGTACTTATTAAAAGAAACAGGTGAGAGAGTATGGAAAAAATAGAAAGCCAGGATCAGAGTGACCAAAGCTTGGGAAACAGCAAAAGCTATGCTCCGTTTCGGGGGGAGAAGCAGGAAGGAAGGGAAATAAGCACCTGGTTTGTGATGGCCCACAGGTGATTCATAACCAGCTTAGCTCATCACACAGGCTTTTTTCCCATGAAGATTATTCTCTGAAAACAGAAAAAAATCCAAGGAGAGGGTCATATCTTACCATATGGTAAGCAGGTTTTTAAATGATCTGCCTACACTCCAACCTGGACATGTCGGGAAGGAGATTCCCCCACAGTGGGGCTGCAGTGGGAGGGGAAGTGAAGCCTGCCCCAGGACACTTCACCAGGTTCACCATTTCATCCAGCTCTCCAGTGGAGAGAGTCCTTGGGTAGTAACACTTATCTAGTGCAGTGGTGGACAAGTGGACTGAATGAAAATGATTTGAAGGTTTGGTTGTAATGTGATGAGTGCCCTCGGAGGGTAGTGAATGTCTGTGGACACTGCAGTTCCTAGAACAGAGTCCTCACATACATGTGTGCTTAGTAAATAGCTCCAAAAGGAAAGAATGATGGGCTGTGAAAATTGCACAATATTTTACATTTGTACTTGCAAAAGAGGAGAAAGAGGCCAGGTTTGAAGTGATAGAGAACTAAGGTCACATCCCATTTCTGCCCTTTACTTGCTGTGTAATCTTGGGTAAATTACTTAAGCTCTCTGAATCTCATTTATCAAATGGCACTAATCAGTGGTATACATGTTTTACAACTGGCTCTCCAGGAAGAAGAAAAGCTCGGCTTTGTAGCACTTGCTGATTTCTGTGGTGTAAATATTCACATTCAAGTTAACAACCATTTCATAGCTAGCTTGCAAAATTCCTGCAAATCTAAAAATCAATTCTCATAAACCCCTGGATACCGCTCACCACCGGAGGTAGTGATCCCAACCTCACAGGGGTGTCGACTGTACTTAGAGCACTCACTACCTGCTGACCACTGTGCTTGGATAATCTCATTTAATCCTTCTAGCACTGCTATGAGGTAGCGACTATTAATATCCCTATTTTAGGGATAAGAAAACAGGATATTGGCAAGGTGAAGAGATTTGTGTGTGGACACACAGCTAGCCTGTATCCTTTCTACTAGACTGCCTCGTCTGTTCCTCGAATGGAATCAAAACAGGCCAAGTACCACATACAGTGTCTGCCATATAATAGATATTGAATTCTTATCACTTTCCTTTTCCTCTTTATCGTTTCTATAAAATATATATTGGTAGAAAATGTCTTGGGACCAGATCCCAGACATCCCTGGAAAGGTCTTAGTATTGGGGCAGGAAAAAACAATGTAAGAAACTGTGAAGATACAATAAAAACCAGGCATAGTTTTAAATACTTCAAGGATCAAATTGTTGTCTAATGACCCTTTTAACAAGCCAGGGACTTTGACCAAGTGTGATTCTCCTATAGGAGGATGCATGCTACCTCCATTAACTTTCTGCACAGAAAGACAGCTTTGTCATGATTTACCAGCACAGCAAGGGCTTCTTCCTTGCCTGCTCTCTCTGCTGTTGGCATATCACGCAATGAACAGCTCACAGGTGTTTCTAAGAATTTGATATCCAGCTATTCATTAAATATAGAATATTTGGAACTAACCTGATACATTATTATACATTTTCTGCTGGGAGAGTATGAAATTTTTCCTTAGGAGAACTTGGGTTGGAAGAAGTTGGGCTGGGGGATTCAGCCAAGAGACAGAGCCCTCTGCCCAGAAGTCATTCTCCTCCCATATCCTCCTGCCTGGCAGAGCCATCTCCATGAGATGCTGGAAGCTACCACCAGGTACTTTCGTAAAGGGAAGGTGGCCATGTAATCTGCCCAGTTCTGGCCAATGAAACTTAAGAGGAAGCGTGCTAATAGGGCTTCAGCAATTTTCTTTGTTGAACAAAGCAGAAACATGAAAAAAATAATTCCATGTCTCCCTACCTGCTTTTTGACATTGCTATCGGAGGATGACAGATTTGGTGTCTAACTAGATGGATAGCCTGGTATTACCGACCTACTTATTTCTTGTTAGGTGAGATCAAGAAGCATCCTTATTGGTTAAAGCCTGTTCGTCATGCATTCTGTCATTTGCAGCCCCAAACATCCTCGGCCAATAATTAAAATGGATTGTCAAGTTTACCTGCTTGAATTTAACTGTTAGAACTCATGGTCACCCAAATCCCACTGTGTAAGAAAGCTTTCTGCTGCAAGTAATTCAAAGTCCTGACTCCTGCTGGCTCAATATAGGGAAGTTTATTACCTTGTGTAAGAGGAAGAACAGAAACAGGGCAGGCTTCAGGTGGCACCCATGCCCTGGCTTTGCTTCTCTGAGGCTCTCCCATTCTGCTTTCACTGGTGGGTGGGTTTTGTCCTCAGCCCAGCTGACTGCCAAGTTCTAGGCACCACATCCCAAAGAGACAATGCTCAGTGGGAGAAGAGGGATTGTCCATTCCCGTGTCTCTTCAGAGAAGTGAGGAGAGGTTCTTTGTAAGCCACAGTCCATATTCATCCTTTCCGAAGTCAGTCCCTGGTAATGGGAGCAGGGTTGTGGCAATCCTCACGGGCTACCTCCTACCTGGGCTGGGGTGGGATGGATTTAAGGAAACCTACACCAAGGACCAACTCCAGGTGTCACATTTCTTGTCTCTTCTTGGAGATCTTTCATGGACGCTGGTGAGCTTTCCGCACTGGGAACCCTAACTGATATTTTTTTCTTTTATCTTGCCTTTGAGCCTTCACTCACTCAGGTTCCTCCTAGCTCAAAAGTGTTTCTTTCATTTTGCCAGTTGGTTTCTCTTAAAAGAATCAATTCTTTTTGTCCCTGGGTCCTAAATGCCTCAATCATGAAACAGGTGTTCTTTGTTGTAAAAAAACAATGTGATACCAATGTCTTCACAGAAAAAAAGAATCTAGACATCCGCACTACTGTTTTCATGGTTAAAAATGTTTCACTTCCATTTGTTCTTCTGCTTGAGCATATTTTTATGCTCACAAAGAAAACAGGCACCACGCCTTTAAGAGTAGATACCTGTCAGATTTTTAAATCGATACAAACTTACTTAAGGAAAAAGAGCAATTAAATGTGAAGCGACTTTTATCTGGGGAAAACTTGGAGATTCAGCTTGGAGGAGATAGTAGAGGAGAGAAATGTGTGTGTCAGGTAAACCCTTTCCTCATTTGATGGAAGCCCTGACCTTCTATTATCCCTCACGGCGCCTTCACCTGTATTCACGTGTAAGCGGATTCGCCTCCAAGGCTTGTTTTGTACCTGGTTTCGGCGGCTTTTAGTCAGAGAGATGCCTGGGAATCCCCTGGGTGCGCCGTGAGCCCGCAGTACGGGTTTCGGCCATTGTTAGGAGACTACCCCGCTCCCGACCCCTCCCGTCCTCCGCCCTCACAGGAGCCAGGATCCACCCACCCCCGAGAGCCTGTGCTATTGGGGGAATCTGATGCCACCCCCGGCGTCCGGGTGGGATTGGTCAGTGAGCACGTCTGCCATCATTGGTTGAGGGGCAGGCACGTGATGGACATAGTCCAATCAGGATGAGTCCTAAGATTTTGTTGGTTGGAATGCCACAGTGGACACGTGCTCTCGCCTTCCCTGGTGCGTGGGCGTGCGTTGAGTGGTGCTCACGCCGTGGAAGGTCAAGTAGAGGCACCGAAAACAAAACAGAAACAGATGGAAAGAGGCCTGACCTGGCTCTGGACCTTCCGGTGCTATGGGCCAAGAACTCCCTTTCCTGTTGGCCGAGTTTTCCATTAGCAGCAACGTGAAGGACCCTGCCGACGGAGTGGCGGGGGAAGAAGCTGCCCTCAAGGAATGTGAGTAAACGGGCCTATGTGTTTTATAAGTCTAGGCTCCTCAAGGCGAATAAGTTGTATTGCTCAAGAAAGGAGGGGGACATGAATTCTCTGTGTTTTGAGCACTGGGAAAAAAATTAGCCTGGGGACAATGATGTTTTCAGAATTCTCCCAGGGCTGAGCCTCTAACAGCGCTCCGGCCGGTCTTAAGGGTTAACTTGCTTCCAGCTTATGCACTCCTTGCTTGCTGACCTAAGTCCCTGATCTGTAGCAGAACTAACTTACTTTCTTTGAGATTTGCAGACCACTGGCCTTGAGGTGTGAAGGATGCCACTTTCCGAGAAGACCTGACTCCATTAAAAAACAGCTGCCCTGATGCCAGCACGTCTGTTCAGGGTCATGCCGACAGAGGACTAACCACCTGGGCACCTGCTGCTTCCACACTCAGCCCCCCTTCCTGCGCCCATGCTTTTCTCTTTAAAACCCTCTGCCTTTCTTGGGACAGGGAAGAAGGTCTTCGAGACAGTAGTCTGCCATCTTCCCAGGTTGCCAGCTTCCTGAAGAAAGCAAACTTTCCTTTCCCACCATCATCTGTCTCTTGAGTATTGATTTTGGAGCCAGGAGCAGCCGAACCTGAGTTTGAAACCGGTTCTCTGGTAACAAGCCTACACTCATTCAGATGCAGCCCGCTGTGGTGAGGGGTCTCTGAGGGACGTGGCAGAGCAGGCACCTGAAGGAACTGGACAATTAAGGCACCAGAGGCCCAGGTAGACCTGGCAGAATGGCCATGGAGGTACCTGCTGGCCGGGTCAGGAGGCTAGCAGGTCTGTGGCTTGGGTCAGCTTGCAGGGTGAAGAGTGGAGGACCAGTGACCCACGGTCATGCTGTTTGTTAAAATGCACATTCCTAGGACACCCAGAAAAGTCTCTGAATCAGAACCTCTGAGTGCACAACCTGGGGACAGGCATTTCAAGAAGCATCCCCGCTTATTTTTTTGGGGGGGGAAGTACCATTTGAGAACCCATGCCTTCAGAGCATGCAGAGGATTAAGCTGTGGAAACTTGGATTTAGTTGTCCCCTCCAGGCGGGAGAATGGTGAAAACAGGTGGCAAGAAAGCCCAGCATCAGGTTCCAGCAGATCCAGAAATAGGATGCCATAGGTCATTATGTTGGGTGATACACCCCTGGGTCAGGCTTAACATCCTGAGCCAGGGTGAATCTTCAGGTAGTTCAGAGCTAATTACCAATGCTTCTGGTGTTGAAACTATCTTGGGTGTAAGGCCAGTGGCCTTAGACACTTAACTAACAGAATAGTCCTACCAGCTTTGATGTGTGGAAATGTGGGGTGCTGGGCAAATGGGCCCTCATGCTGTCAGAGCACCCCTGGCCTGTTGGGGTCATGTAGTCCCGGTGACAGACCTCATCACAGGGTGCCAGGCTGTTGCCACACACCCTCTTCTGTCACTGCTTTTGAAAGTATACATTATAGCAGCTTGGCCTGGAAAAGATTTCACCACCACTGTTTACAAATGGGGACAGAAGTACTGAATTATTAGACCTCTCCAAGGTCAAGCAACAGGGAACTGGGGGAGGTGGGAAGCACAGTGGCTTCTACCTGTGACCCTGGGAGCCGTCAAGGTCAGTAGAAGTCATGTGCTGGGCAGCAGCCCCCCATGTGGCCCAGCTGTTCCTTCTATTATTATGTGCGTCCTCAGTGTTTTTCAGCTAAAAAAAGCAACATAAACAACAGCAAAAACTTTGAATGCTGCCATCAGAAAGAAAACAGTGCAGGGACGGGGAGAACCGAGTCTGTTCCAGCTGTAATTCTGCATGGTTCTCTCTGGGCCTGTTTCCTCATCTGCAAAATATGCTGCAGGCTCACTGCAAATGCTATCACGTAGGACTTCCAATGTCAGGTGCTTTCTTGTCAATTCCAGCCTCTCTCCTCTTAGGCCAACTTGAAAAATGCTTCCATTGAACGTTTTATACTGTGGTTCTTAAGATTTTTCAGCTTGGGTTTATCTCATTTGGAGAACACTTGTGTTTACCAACACAGGGCAATTGAAGGATGAGGCTCTACTCACCATCGACAGGTTTGTTTCCCCCTTGCTAAGCTAAATCACATGCTGAACCCTGATCCCATGAAAGGATGAGCTAATCGATTCCTTCTCTTAATTTTGCCCAATTTTAGAGTCCTCCCAAGAGAAAGAGAATGCATAGTTTATTGGGATGGGATTTTACTGCTGAAATATTTTACTTTTTAATTGTGAGGAAAGATACAAACAGAGATCTGGTTTACCCTAAAATAATTTTGTGTTCCCATTTGAGTAGATGTAGGAGTTAAAAAAATCTCCTACTTAAAAATACTCTTAGTATAAATATTTATGTGTGTATGTTTTCTTAAACCTCGATCTTTTTCCATTACGTGAAATAGTTCTCGTTCCTGGTATGTAATTCTATTAAACAACCTATCATCTCAAAACTAAGCAGTCTAATAATTGCCTCTGGGATTAGTTTTTAATCTTCATTTTAGTCAATTGTTCTATTTTTTTAGGGATAATACGATTTTACTGCATTTTAAGATACATTTAAATGAAAAGGCAAATATATGGTAAGTGGGAAGGGGGTTGAGCTAATGTGATAAAGGTTTGTCTGAAACCCACCTGAGGTACAGGACAGCTGTGGATTCTAAGCAGTTACATTTATTCAAATTCTTCTTTTCTTGGTTAGAGAATAATTTTTCTTTTTCCCAAAAAAGGATGTTTGTAACCAAACTAGGACCCGCCCCAGTGCTGGGGTAGCAGCAGCTACCCCAGGAAAGAGACAAGGGCCCATTTCCTTTGTGGTCATGCGCCTGGAGAAACTTGAGGAACTCCAGATAAGGAAAGGAGTGGATTCTGTCATCTGTGGCTCATAAATCCTCCAGAGTTGCTCCCAACTTCTGCACGGCTTCCACTACAGTCTGAGCCTCAGAAGGGAAGAAGAATGAGAGCTGGTTCTTCCCTTGACCTGTTCAGATTTCTCCATAGTGAGTACTTGCAAGGGCCAGGACAGGGGGCCCTCCTCTTCCACTCGATAGTGGGAGTTCTCAAACCCTAAGCTGTATCTGAATTACCCTGAGAGCATGGTACCTCAGTGATTTTTAGCCCTATTGTGAGTTTCTGATTCAACAGAACATTGGGAATGAGGCACCTGTGTTTTTAACCTGCATGTCAACAAGATGTCCATATGTCAGTGAAGTTTAGCGAACAGATAAGCAGGCAGTACTTAATATTTGAAATATCCTAGTCAAGAGTGCCTATTCCAGGAATAGTTAGGGAGTTCCTAGAGACTCTCATCTGAAGCCCACCTATGTGTGAGGGGGTGGGCTTACTAAATACAGCTTCAGTTATCTTTATATCCCATCAACACCAGAGGATTTGTTAATTAGCACAATGCACATTAGAAATATTTTTCATTGGTGAAATTAGCGGGACTCAAAATACATAGAAAACCTAGACATTACACAGGCGGCCCACTCTCGCATGAACAGGGTAAACTAATTGTGCTAGGTTTAGGGAAACCCATAACACCTGTTAATTCAGACCCAGGTCTTTGCAATCTGTTGCCCCGAGCGCTGAGGAGAAGGGGAGACTGGGGTACTGGGGTACTCATTGATCTGTGCTACTGGTTAACATACAGGGCAGCTGAGCAGTATTATCTAGATCATAAAATTTAGGAATTACCTTTGGTTGCTGTTATGTTCCCATTTTGCTGTAGAATAATCGTGTTCCTTATAAATGAGAAGAGTTGTGAAGTCAACAGGGTGGGGAAGGTGAGGATGGAAGGAAAAGCCCCACACTGAAGCACCGGGGGAGTGGGGGGCTGGTGGGGAGGGCTGATGGTTGAGGGTGCATGATGGAGCAGAAGTCTACTGCAGGAACGAGGGAGGAAATAAAGACTTCCTCGGGTAAGGAGGTCAGAATGGAGAGAAATACGAATAAGAAGGCATTTTGAGTTAATGAACTCAAAGACCTTTCTTATAATTCTTGCAAATGGAGAGAAGATCAACTTGGGGCACCCCCCCTTAGATTAGCATCTGATCAGGGTATTTTAGATGCTAACTACTTGCTTGTGTGTATGTTAAATCTAATGGACCCACTTATATCTTGCTGAGATGCAGGTTAAAATCCATTAGTTCCTGATGCTCCAGCTGGAAGCCTCATAAGAAGGACTGGAATAGTGATTTTCAGTGGGAGGGGAAGGTCCATGGGCTTTGTATCAGGATATGTGTGTGTGTATGTGTATGAGTATGTGTAATTAACAAATTATATGCTTGAAGGAGTCTCCCGATTTTGAACCTGTTTTGCTTTCTGCAGACACCGACCGTCATGCTATGGAAAATTCTCTTAAGTTCCATGGCTTTAACTTCCACCTATTTCACATCTCTAGCCCTGATCCCCCAGAGCACTGCAGAAGCCCCCAGCAGATTTTCCATCAAACCTCATTGGTCATAACTCTACCACCATGGCCACAGAAGCAGAACTACCATGAATAGTTTAGTCTAATGAAGATCTGCTCTGGTGGAAGTGGGACTAGGTCCTCTTAGTTATGGCTGCCAGAAGTGGAGGAAGCCAGCAAAGAAGAAGGAGAGAGTAGAGAAGGGTCAGGGATGGAGATGGCATAGGGAATGGGTTTGGTGGACAATAAAACAGTGTCTGTTACAGAGTCTGTGTGTTCTATAGATCAGTAAATTTGAAATGGGTCGTGGCCTCCTGGGAGAAGAGCATGTCAGAAGCGTGATACTTATCAAAAGGCAGCCGGTATGGATAAACAAAATGTGGTATATCCATACAATGAAAACACTAGTCAGCAGTAAAAGTGAACAGACTGAGGCTACATGCACTGTTGTGGATGGATCTCAAAGGTATTATGCCAAGAAGCTTGACACAAATGACTGTGTACTGTGTGATTTTGTTTATATGACATTATGGGAAAGGCAAAACTATAGGGACAGAAAACAGATCCGTGGCCACCTAGCGGGGGTGGAGGGAGGTGGCTAGATACAAAAGAGAAAGAAGGAACTTTTGGGGGTCATAAAATATTCTACAGATTAAAGAGAAAACTGGTACTGGGTCTTGGGTGGTGTGTGAAAAGGGACAAAAGACACTGCAGGAAAGTTCGTTTTGAGCGGAGGATACAGTTCTGTTGTCTTGAGAACAGGGTTATCTGCCCAGGCTTTGGTTTGGGCAAATGGAACAAATTTCACTTCTGTGTTCTTCAGAATATCAATGAGGAGTTGGTAAACAAGATTCTGAAGAGGGCTGAGAATACCCTGTGAACTGAGCTCCGGTTCTTAAACACCTGCAAATGGCCTCTAATGGATTAAAATATGGTTCTCCTTAAGAAGAAAGCTTTGCTGTGTTTACAGAGACTGTTATGTGTTCAACTTCAATGTTCTTATTTTGGGGGGCTAGCTGCGGCCTTAGGTGGCTTTTGATAGAGTTTGTAACTGACAGATTTTGCCTCAACGAAGGATCCTTCTTGTTGAAGTACTCTCTGACCATTTACCGTGGTCCTAAACAAACATGTCTATAACTGAATTTGATGAACTGTGGGAATCCCAGCACCTAGCAGGAGGGTGTTGGGGGGAGGGTGAAGAAAAGATATTTTTGGTTGAGGGGATGTGTCAAACATTTCAAGTCACATCACACAAACAGCTGCCTATTCTGTGACAATTCTGACCACAACATCTGGATGGTGGTATCTGAAATAGTGTCTCTGAGGTGATCTGATGAAGAAACTTGGCCCAAACAATTGGTGTCATGGTTATTTTGGGGCTGGTGTAGGTTTTTTCAAACTTGTTGATGTAAACTTTCTCCCATTTGTATTGGTGTTACATATATACATATCCCTGCTTCCTGATTATTAAGCACTTGGGGCTTTGTAAATATGCATTCCATTCTGACCTAACACTCCTTCTGAGTTTCAGACATTACCGTTCCAGCACCATGACATAAACGCGTCCATCTCCAGACACATGATTTTCAAAACCGCAGATTAAGTGCTAAACCATCATCACGAAATCCACTTCATGTTGTAATCAGCTTGCTTGCCACGGCCCTCTCCTGAGAAAGAGATTATGCAATCAGTAGTAACAAATGCTGGGCATTCTAGGAAGGAAGCATCCCACAGGTTGTGGGTCAATCACAAGCTGTTGGAGGGAGGTAATTGAGAAGACATGACCACTGGTTGACCCTCGAGCTGGACATAGGCAACTAGAGGCTTCTCGCCCCCTCCCCTGTCCTCGGAATGCATGTTTTGTCCACTGTTCCTGCACTTGGAGCCATTTCAAGGATGCAGCCTTGTGAGAATAATGTGTTGTTGAGACCATCTGGACTGGTTATGTGGGCTGGACCCTGCTGAGGCCTCTACAGAAACTTTAAGATTCTGGCAGGTGGGTGCAGAGATCCACTCATCTTGTGGCTGCCCAAGAAAAGCCTCATATGTAAGTTCCCTTGCTTGTTAAAAGTGTTACTTACCCATCTGGAGTGGCCTGCCTCTTTTCTCAGTCTTCTGGCCCTCCATTTACAGAGGCCAGTTTGCAAACCAATGCAAATTTTTGTTCAAAAGCGGATTCCCTGGTCCCATCACTAGAAATTTCACCTGAGGTCTGAAGTGGAGCTCTAGAATCTTTATTGCTAAGTTTTCATAAATGACCTGGTGTTACAGATGCTATGGCCTTTAAGTCATCCCTTGAGAAGAGACCCTTTTCTAAAACACCTAACCAGGAAATTCGTTTTCTCTCAGGACTGAACAGGAGGCAACATTTACCTAGAATCTTCTTTCCTTTTATTTTTTATTTTACTTTTTAAAAGATTTTATTTATTTATTTGACAGAGAGAGGCACAGTGAGAGAGGGAACACAAGCAGGGGGAGAGGGAGAAGCAGGCCTCCCATGGAGCAGGAACCCAATGCAGGGCTCGATCCCAGGACCCTGGGATCATGACCTGAGCAGAAAGCAGACGCTTAACGACTGAGCCACCCAGGTGCCCCAAATCTTTTTTCTTTTTATTGTTAAAGTGCAAATAAAATAGCCCTTAACTCTCAGGAAAAGAAAAAGACTACAGAGTGAGGAAAAGAAAATGTGGGGGTCTTAAGAAAAGCAGCATCAGCAGTCAACTGTCACAAATTCACTGTTCTGGGAAATTGGCCACATAGTACCAAAGCCCTTATCCTCCCCAAATTCGTGGCCATGCACACTTGCACAAATGCACTGACACTAACCATGTTTTCCCTTCACCTGCCGATGCAGTCATTGTAACTAAATTGCCAACTTGTTTTTATTCTGTTCAATTTGTCACCCCGTTTGAGAGCTACACCACGATCAATTCTATTACATACTTCCCTGCAATTCCCTTGGTAATGAAGTAATCAAAAGATTTAGAAGTTTACCTATAAATGTATTTCATTTTATACTTTAGAGGAGTTTTGGGGAAGATCCTGTACACAGCATGCCCTTAATAAATAATTTCTGAGTGAATGAATGACATGTCAAGCTGAATCACATTATCGTGTATATTCACAAAATAGTAGATCAAATCATATTTCTGGTACAGCTAACAGCTGATTCTTAAAGAAAACCCACTTTTGAAAGCGAAGGCGGTTTTTGTTGTTTCGTTTATTTGTTTTTGTTTTTTGGCAAGGAGAACAATTATACCTTGATATGTTTTTTAAAACTTTCATTTTGAAATCACTTTAAATTACAAAAGGGTTGCAAAAAATAGTTCAAAGAGCTCCCTCATATTCTTCAAGTTGTTAACATTTCTGAATCATCTGAGTAAGTTACAGATGTGCTGCCTCTTTACCCTGTCCTACATCAATATATATTTTCTAAAAACAAGGAAACTCCTAAATAACAACAGTACAATCTTTCATCAGGAAAATAACATTGATCCAACTTAATAAAGTCCACTAAAATTTTACCAGTTATGCCATTATTATCATTTATAGGTCTTGGATCCCATCAAAGATCACCTGTTGCATTTAGTTGTCTTGTCTCTATAGGACTTTTAACCTGGAACAATCTTTACTTTCATAGCCTTGGCATTTTTGAAGAGTACATGCCAGTTACTTGAATTTCTCTCAATTTGCATTTGTCTGATGCTTCCTCATGACTTACATATTTATGTAGAAGTACTGCTGTGTTCTCACTGTATTATATCAGGAGGCAACATGAAGTTGGTTTTTTCCATTACCAGTGTTTATTTATGTGAACTGTTGCTGGTTGATTAAGATGGTATCTCCCAAGTATTATAGCTGTCATGTTAATTGGTAAATATGCTGTGCTTATTAATTAATAATTAATGATATATTGATGAGAATTAGTGAGCATTTTTAGGGACATATATTGAGACTGCAAACATCTTGTTCCTCATCAAACTTTTACTCACAAATTTTAGCATCTCTTGATTCTGGCTTGAATCAATTATAATGATAGTTGTAAAATGGTGATTTTCTAATTCTATCTTTCTTTCTTCATCTATTAGTTGTATTCTACTAGTAGAGCTTTCCTTTCTCCTTTTTTTTCTTTCTACCAGCATGGACTCATTGATTTCTGTTTTACTCAAAGGTTACAACTTATTGACCTATTGCTGTCATTATTTATTTTGATGCTTAAATCGTCCTAGATTTGACCAGTGGAGACCCCTTCCGGCTCCTATATTCTTTTGACATATCTCCATAATTCTTTAAGTACCTTCTTATTTTCTTTTATTTTTTATTTTTATTTATTTATTCATGAGACACAGAGAGAGAGAGAGAGAGAGAGAGAGAGGCAGAGGGAGAAGCAGGCTCCCAAGGAGCAGGGAGCCCAATGCGGGACTCGATTCCACGACTCTGGGATCATGACCTGAGCCGAAGGCAGACGCTTAACCATCTGAGCCACTCAGGCGCCCATTACCTTCTTATTTTCTTGCATAACAAATTATTCCAGTTTCACCCACTACATCATGGAGCCATAGGTCCTTTTGGTGGAGAATGGTATTTAAAAAGCAAAGGCGGAGTGTTAGGTGTGTTCATAGCTACTGGGGTACTGTTGGATTTAGACCCTCTCAGTGGATAGAACTAGGAAACATATCAACATATATGCACACTCATACCTATGCTTATATTTTTCTGTCTTTTTATCTATGTAAATTAAAAATCATTTCATACCATCTCCTCTAATTTCAAGCCACATCACTAGGTTTACTCTAATCTTCCTTCTTTTTATATGGGTAATTCCCTTCTCCAACAGTGAGAAAACTGCCTATCTATATCCTTAATATATTTATTTGTTTGCTCAATTCCTGGTATGTAAACCCATCTGCTAGACATGGTGGCAAAAAGTATGGCCTGTCTCTATGAAGTTAGCTATTTTTATCATTTTATATATATATATAAATTATATTTATAATATAAATGTATGTTTTTATTAAAATTATATATAAATTATATACATTATAAAATATATAGTATATATATGTCTATGTGTATGTTATAAATATATATGTAATTAAATATTTCATATGAAACTGAATATAATGAAATAAAATATTTTCCATATGTATATAAGAAATTATATATCACATATTAGAAAGCCCATATAATACATAAAACATATCAATATAAGTAAATATATATAAGACATCTGATTTTGTATATATGTTTTTTGCCTAGATTTACTGAGATGTTACTGATATCAAGATATCTAGACTTGAAGTTCAAGGTGTAGTGTGTGATTATTTGATACATGTATATATTGCAAAGTGATTACCACAATAAAGTTAGTTAACACTTCCATCCCCTCACATAATTACCACTTTCTGTGTGCATAACAATTAAAACTTATTCTGTTAACAACTTTCAAGTATAATACAATATTGTTAATTATGGTCACCATGCTGTACATTAGATCCCTAGATCTAATAACTAGGTTTATACTCTTTGATCAACTAATTAGATCTAATAACTAGGTTTATGCCCTTTGGTCAACATCTTCTCATTTCTCCCATCCCCTGGCAACTACCATTCTACTCTGTATTTTTGTGAGTTCAACTTTTTTAGATTCCACAGTGAGTTCATATAGTATGTGTCTTTCTCTGACTTATCTCACTTAGCATAGTGCCCTCAAGGTCCAACCATATTGTTGCAAGTAGCAGGATTTCCTTCTTTTTTGTATGGCTAATAATGGCTATTTCTGTGAAAAATGCCATTGGAATTTTGATAATAATTTTGATAATAAATGTACCTGTGTGTGTGTACATGCGCACGTGTGATCCATTCACGTGTCCATGGACACTCAGGTTGTTTCCATGTCTTGGCTATTGTACATAATGCTGCAGTGTACATGGGGATGCATATATCTTTGAGTTAGTATTTTCACTTTTTTTGGATATATATCCAGAAGTGGAATTGCTGGATCATGTGGTAGTTCTATTTTTAAATTTTTGAGGAAACTCCATACTGTTTTCCATAGTGGCTGTACCAATTTACATTCCCATCAACAGTGCTCAAGGGTTCCCTTTTCTCTTCTTCCTTGCAAATACTTGTCATTCGTCGTTTTGAAAATACCATTCTAACAGGTGTGAAGTGATATCTCATTGTGGTTTTAATTTGCATTTCCTTAAAATTAGTGATTAGTAACGTTGAACATATTTTCATGTACCTGTTGGCCATCTGTATGTCTTCTTTGGAAAACTGTCTATTCGAGTCCTTTGCCTGTTTTTTAACTTTTCTATTGAGTTATATGAGTTCTTATACATTTTGGATATTAACTCCTCCTCAGCTAGATGGTTGGAAAATATTTTCTCCCCATTCCATAAGTTGCCTTTTCATTTTGCTGTTTCCTTTGCCATGCAGAAGCTATTTAGTTTGATGTAGTCCCACCTGTTTATTTTTACTTTTGTTACTTGTGTTTTTGGAGTCATATCCAAAGAATTATTGCCAAGACCAATGGGAAAGAGATTTTCCTGTTTTTTTTTTTTTTTTTTTTTTTTTTTTTTTTTTTTTTTTTGCCAGTTGCTTTACCATTTGGGGTCTTACATTTAAGTCTTTAATCCATTTGGAGTTAATTTTTGTAAGTTGTATAAGATAGGGGTCCATTTTCATTCTTTTGCATGTGACTATCCAGCTTTCCTAATATACATTATTGAAGAGACTATCCTTTCCCCACCGAATATTCTTGGCTCCCTTGTCAAATAGTCATTGACTGTATATGAGTGGGCTTATTTCTGGGCTCTGCATTGGCCCACTTGTCTGTTTTGATGCTAACACCATGCTGTTTTGGTTACTGTAGCTTTTGTGAAATCAGATTGCGTGATGCCTCTGGCTTTACTCTTCTTGCTCTTTACTGTTTTGACTAATTGGGGTCTTTTATGATACCATATATGTCTTAGCATTCTTTTCTTCTGTGAAAAATGCCACTGGAATTTTGACAGAAATTATGTTGAATCTGTAAATGGCTTTGGATAGTATAAATATCTTTACAATATTAATTCTTTCAATCCACGAACCTGGGATATCTTTCCATTTATTTGTGTCTTCTTCAGCTTCTTTCCTCAATGCCTTGCAATTGTCAGTATGTGAATCTTTCACCTCCTTGGTTTATCCCAAAGCATTTTATTATTTTTGATGCTACTGTAGCCAAGGAAATACACAGTAAGGCCTTTCTTCAGATGCACCTGGAGCTCACTGCTCATACTTCCACATGGTTGTTCCCTCATGCCTGACCCTCAAGAAGCTGCTGGTCTCAAAAATGCAGAGCTCCCCAAGGAGGAAGAGCCCCAATCACCACCCATCTCTCAGGAAGCAGCCTATTCTCCAAGTGTTACAAACAGCTGCAGCCAGCTCCACAAAGATGCTTAAGCCAAATGCTAAACCTGGGGAAGGAAAAATTTTATGTTTCAATTTTAATAAGTGAAATAACTGGGACATCAATTGAAATTACATTTTACTCACTAGGTTAAGTGTGGTTTCCTTAGGTTGCAGGTTTTCTTCCAGGTTTTGGTGGCACCACTTCCGTGACTTAGCCCAAGGTAATATATATATCTGCTCTGCTTGTGTTACTGTCCCCATTAGACAGAAGGGCCTGAGGGCAGGGACTTATTTCATCGATTTCTAGTGCTTACGGGGGGTCTAACACAGGGCAGGTGCTAATTGCTGTTTATTGGATTAAAGAATAATATATCCATTAATCAGTATAGATGGTGGGAAAGGAGCAGTATGTTGGGAAGGAGACTTTAAATTTCAACCTCTGGACCCACGTGAATGAAGATAGCCCAGGTCATCCATCCTTAGAAACCTTTCAAGTTTTTGTTTTCCTGGTAACACAATGCAAGAATAAATCTTGAATTTTTTCTTGATATTGGTTACATTGATATTGCACACCAATCCCGTGGTTACCATCCAGCACTAACAATCTTGTTCTGTTTTCACCTGCACCTTCCTGAGTTTTCTAAATATCCAATTTCAAAGATCCCACGTTAAAGGATGTCTTCAGTTCAAATTACCCTTTCTCATTTTCTGTCTTCAACTTTTTTCTTTTTTCCCCAAGAATACTTGCAGAGTTTTAAAAATTCTTTTGTGGTGTTCCAGTTGCGAATGATCATAAAACATTACAAATACAGCATGTTGTGTAAATGTTGAATCGATCGATAAAAATGACGAGGTTAGTAACAATATCCCTGACGATCGCGGAGGCCTGTTTTAATTTAGGGGGCGCCAGCCACACGTCAGCGATTCAAAGCTACCGCGCAAACCACTCCGGACCTGGAATCCCTTAGACAACCCTGACCGCCACTGAACTTTCCAGACGCGGCCAGCTCTCGGGACTGACAAAAGGAGACTTGGCATCGCTGAGCCAGTCTGCCCGTTTTCTCCGCGGCAGCTAAAGTGCCAGGAATTTCTAGGCTTTACCTTCCCGGAGCAAATCACAATCACAGTCGGCACCGTTCGCGGCGCTGGGAGCAGGTGAGCGGGGCGGCGGCGCCGGGGAGACGAGCGCAGGTGCCTCGGCCCCTCCCGGCCTCCGCCCCGGCCCCGCCCCGGCCCCGGCCCGGCCCCGCCCCTGCCCCGCCCCGCGCCGTGCGGTTCGGGGCCCAGGTGCCGGCGCCCAGGTGCGCGCGGCGCGGGGTTGCAGCTCTGCTCGACACCCGACAGTGGGCGCCGCTGCGGCGGTTCGCGAGCGGCGGAGCTGAGCGGCTTCGCGAGTTGGGGCAGCTCCTGAGCCCGGCCCTGCTCGCGGCGAGAGCTCCGTCCGGCTCCGGCTCCGGCTTCCTCCAGCTGCGGGAACCGGCGGGCGCCGAGGGGGCGGACCGACCTCCGCGGAGCCCGGAGGCCTGGGGCGGGCGAGGCGGGCGAGGGGCGAGCGCCGGAGACCCCGAGCGCCCCGCGCCCAGGCACCATGCGACCAGCCGCGCCTCCTCGCCAGCCCCGGGCTTCGCTCTCCGCTCGTTGAGCCCCGCGCTCGCCACCGCAGCAAGTCGCAAAGACGAGGCGGGTCGCTGGAGAGCAGAGGGGAGACCGCCTCGGACGTGCCCCCCGCCCCACAGAGGCTGCGGGTCCCTCGTTCCCTGGGCTTCTCTAGCTTTACCATGAACCTGGCGCAAGCTTGGCTTTAGGAGAAATTCAGAAGCCGGAGGGGGAGTCAGTGCAATTCTTTGGTTGCTAAGGTAATTGTAGTTGTGACAAAAACGGGCAAGAAACAAATGGGGGAAAAGATGTTTTTAAAACGGTAGCCCCCCTTCCCCAATTCATATGTGTTGATTTCATTTCATCTCCTGGGTGTGGATGCTGTCCATTTCAGATGCGTGACAGGTGTCGGGATGTGTGTGTGTGTGTGTGTGTGTGTGTGTGTGTGTGTGTGCAGTTTGGGACTGTAGAGGCACGAGCTTACATAAGTGGTTAGGCAAGCTGGCGTGCGGACTTGTGTGGGATGGGTGCAGGTCTGCATATAAATCATGTTTCTGGGTTTCTGGGTGTGAAGCGCTCACTGACTGGGTCCAGCGAGCAGAGGGTACGTGCTCTTAGGTACTTCCAGTCTTCCGATTTTGTGATCGCAGGTGGGGCACCTTTACCCCAGAAGCAGACGTTCATTAACTTTTTCTCTGAAGAAGCTCGCCCTTTTGCGGTTTGGAGGAAAGGAAAGCGAGTGGTGAGGTGTGGAGGGCAGGGTGGGTGGGGGATCTCTTCTTTGGGAACTGCTGCAGGAAAGGGAACGGTAAGATATTCGCTCTCAGAGGGCGACAACTAAACTGGCTGCGAGAAGAGACCGTGTTTACCGTCACCGTCAGGCTGTAAACGTGGCCGGGTGAGACAGAAAAAAGTGACCCAGAAAATTTAATTTTGTTCAGAATGAAAGCTGCTGTATTTTATTTTTTTTCTTAAATTTGATGGAGTAGGAACGTTATTTGTTGATGAGAGGAGTGGTATTTCTGTGTTACAAATTGAAGGTATTTTGGGGCTCGTTGACTTGGGATTGTTCCCTCAGCATTTATCAATGGTTAAGAAGCTGGATCTGCAGGTAGTTTCTAATCAATACTTTTCAGCAGCCCCAAAGTAAAACTGCAAAAATAGGCGGTATTAGGCAAAACCCAACATTGGACCCTTTTCTCACCAGAGGGGGATGAGAGATGGAAGAATAAGAAGCAGGCTTCTACGTGTCTATAGGAGTTACAGACTGAATCACAAGTTTGTGTGTTCTGTCAAAAAGTGTTTGAGAGGGGACCGTTTTGTAGGTTTAGCTTCATTATGTTCACAGCAAGCCTTCTATAGATCAATTTTCATAGGCAGATGGGTAATTATATGGAATGGGAACTGGGGTTTGGAGAAACTTTCTGTGAGTTGTACATTCTTTATATTATTTATTATTATTAATTTATTAATTTTGCAATGGGTGAGACTGCTCCTTGAAAGAAAGTAAGCAGAGGACTGAGGGAAATTTGAGGCTCTTTGGAGAAGTACCTCTGTAAGTGAAAGTTTGCATGCAAAACAGCCAAACCCAAGACAATAAGTTCTTTCTGAGTTCTCTGATACTATAGTCAAGGCAAATTGTTGCATAAATCTGGTGATCTTAGATACTATAAATGTTGGGGTATAATATATACCCCCCCATGACTCATTCTTTCCTGAAAGCGTCTGTAAATTCTAGAAACGTCAGCTGTTGTGAGGTATTTTGGTAAAACAGGTAGCCACTAGAATTTCCTTTTCCATAGTCATCACCTTGGTTAACTTTACTTCCCTGTCTCATTTAAGAGACTTGAATTAACACTCACTGCATTTATTTTGCTCGGAGTTTCAGTAAAACAATGCTAGTTTTTCTTCAAGCGATGAATTTGTCTTATAAAGTGAAACATTACAGCAGTGCTTTTGTGGCAGAAAAATCTTTTTAAATGAGATGGTCCTTATTTATCTATTTGCTTGTGACTCATTGAATAAAGTAGCCAATCTAGATATTTTTTAAATGAGCAAACATTTCTTGAGAAAGAAAAACATTTTTAAAAGGGTATTGAGGACAATGAAATTTGCCAGTAATTTTGGATGTCTTTTTGTCCACAGGGACAGAATTTTATTTTCTGTTTCTTATTTCTCTAATATTCTCCCATGCATTTTATCCCCTGAACTCCTAAGACTTTGCCAGGAATTGCTGAACATTCTGTTTTGTGCCAGGGGTTAAACATCAGGGCGGAATGAGTAAGGAGCTATGTGTCACATCAACGTTTTTCAAAAGGGATGCTCTCAGAGATTTCAGTAAATGTTTCCTTTAGCTTCACAGTTAGCTTATCTTAATTCATAGCGCTTTGAACCTAGGAAAGCATTTAACCTCTTCATTTTTAGTGCCAGCTGGAAGGAATATATTTACTGAGTTTCATCTTCATTGTAACATATGGCATGATATAAATAATTACTACACACACAGTTTCCTGCTGTATGGAGAGAAATGGAATTATAAAATAAACCTTCATGTTGAGTGATTTGGAGGTAACATTTCAAAAAAGAGTTTTACTTTTTTTCTTGATTACCAAAGTAATATATAACCATTGGGAGAAACTCAGAAAAATATATATATATAAAAGATCGTTTGTAATTCTCCCATGGAAGGTGAACCACGGTTGACATTTCTACATACTGTGTATTTTTTCCAGATTTTATTCTGATCATGCATTGCATTTTTATACTTCTCTCCCCCAGCCTTCCAAATTTTCAAATCTTGTAAATGGAACTTGGACGTGTAAAAGGTTTGGGAAATTACTGCTAGTTTAGTGGATGGTTTTGATAGATCAGATTTAAATTTTTGTAAGTGGTCCTTATTTTCAAAGAGAGTAGTTTCTCTGTTTTTCTGTTTTCTTTGAAAAAGGAAGGTTTACACTTTGGGTTGGAAATACTTGGGGCTCCCCATAAGATTTAGGGATTAAAGCATCAGAAAAGAAAAAGGATGTTGGCTGTGTGTAGGGTTGGGTGTGTGTCTGTGGGGGGCGGGGGGATACCTGAGTTCTGGTTTTAATTTCTCCACCTCATGTGGACTTTGGCCTCTGGGCCTTTGTTTCCTCAAAAGATAAATGAAACTTTGAGATTTAGTTAATAAACTAACATATTTGTTGTTTTGACATTTGATGACGATGCTAGTTGTTTGAAGTAGACTTTTTCAAATACAGATGGCTGGGGGTCAACCCCAGAGTTTCTGAGGTAATTGGGTCTGGGGTGGGGCCTGAGAATTTACATTTCTAACAAGTCCCCAGATGATGCTGACTCTGATGGTCTGGGACCGACACCCAGAACTAGATGTTGAGCCCCTGGGGGGAAGAATCCCTTTTTCACTTTTCTTGGCATCCGTCTGCCTAGTGCCCAGCAGCGCACCTGCCAGTAGGACCTCAGTAAGCATCGGTTGAATCAATATTAGTTTTATCCATGGGGAAAAACTTTCTTAAGTAGTCAAGATAAAAAAGATAATCATCCAGAATTTGGAACCATTAAGTCTATAGTAAGAGTAATATTCAGTCATGAAACCTGGTTCTTCAAACTGCAAGGAAAACAAAAGTGCTTACAAGTGGGCAGTTAAGATGAACGCTAAACCTAATGAGTTATCTTAAATAACAGCTCAGAGTACTTGCTTGAAATGTTACAAACTGCAAAGCTTATGAATGTTTCACTGCTGCCTTCCTGAGACCTATAAGAGGCAATTCATTTTCTATCATGTGTCATTTCCAAAGGGGTGTGTGTGTGTGTAAATTCACTATTAATTATCCCAACTACCAAAGCAGAAGTCAGGGAAGCAATGGCCTAGACTCCTTCCCACAACCCCATCCAAAAGGTAGAACAGTGCTCATTAGATCATCATAAAATGGGGACCTAAGACTTGTAGAAAACATTAACCTGCATAAGTTCACAAAACTAATCAGTGGCTGCACCAGAAATCAGACCCAGGCCTGATTTCTGCCTGACACCCAAGGGTGTTCTTCATTACTTCCCTCCGTGGACACTGAGTGAATGAGTGCATTTGGTGGCTAGGAGATCCCAGCTGGCTGAAATAGCCCAGTTACAACCTTTGATCATCCTTGCATGGCTACTGTGTGACTAGAAAATTAATCCTTCTACCTAGGTGTTAGAAACATAGGGTGCAGACAACCCCCATTTTTATGGATGAGACTTAAAAAAACGTGTAAATATTTGAGTAGAAACAAAGTCGATGTTCACATAACCAGGCTATCCAAATGAGTTGTGGAGACCTGCTGTCTTGGCTTTTGTCAATACTTAGTAAAACCATAAAAGGAAAAAGCCACCTTTAAGTTTTTGCATGGTACAGTTCTCTTATTCCCTAGTGTCTGCTCTACCCAGGAAGCTATTTTCTGGTCTTGGGGGATGCACACCTCAAGCAAAGCCCTCTCCAATGAGCGCTGCATTTACCTGCATGAACAGGAGCCAGCGGTGGCCGCCCTTGGAAGGACCCAAGGCACCTGTACTGCGCTCCCTGACACCTGGACAGCCTTGAGCCCAGACAGAGACAAGACATGGGTGGCTCTTAAAGTAACACAACGGGCAATCAAAAACCCTGTTCGTTGTGTTCCTGAACCTCAATTTCCTCATCTGTAAAATAGGAACAACAAAATGCCCCTGGAGTATGAATGGCTGGGAGGAAAAGAGAAAAAAGGAAAAGCGTAGCGTCCTGCATGGAGGAGGGACGGTGATGCCAGGAGGTGGACCCTGTCCCACCAATTGCCTATTTTGCAATAATTTTGATTATGAGTTGTTGATCTGCAGCCCTGGGAGTTTCCGGGTATAATCTGAAGCCCAGCTGGGTACCGGAGGGCAAGGAGACCCAGGAAACAGGTCACTCCGGATTGGTAGGTGCAGGTTTAATTGGCAAGGAAATTTACATATAAGCTTTGTCTGAGCCGCTGCAAGCTAAGTAGCTCTCCATACTGTATTGCCTGCCAGAATCTTTAGGTTTTCATAGCGACCTTAATGGGGTTCAGGTATGTATTCAGTCCAGAGGGAGCTCAACAACCCCTTATTCTCCCAGGGCTGTGTCCTTGCAGATGGCTCCCACTCTGGGAATGGTGGGCAGAGCGGACATTCCAAAGACAGGAGAGGGGGTGAGGAGCCTCTGAGTGCCCAGGTCGAGCTCCTGGGTCACCCGGTGGTCATGTCCTCTCAATGACCTCTTCCAAAGTGAGTCTGTTGGGAAGTAAGTATTTCGGGGTAATCGTTCCCCCTTCTGTTCCTGAGGACTTGCTTATATCAGCCTAGCATTTGAGGCACTCCCAAATCCCTTGGAGAATCCTGCTCCATCGTTCTAAGAGTGGATTTGAGAAGGCTCGTGGAAAACAAGTGGGCCAGACATTAGGTGGAGAGGGTGGAATGGGAAAGATCTGCCTTTGCAGTAGCCAAGGATGTGTCTGTTTCCTTGAGCCTAAAGGCCATTAATCCCCAGCAGGAAGAGATGTGAAAATGAGGGACTGCTGCTGCCTGGCTGTCTCTTGTGTCAGATTGTGAGCCACACTCGAAGCAAGGCTGTGTGGTACTTTTCCTCTCTGCCCTTGGTGACTCTTACAGTGTTTGGCACGGTAGGAGTTTGGTGAACGCTTGCAGAGTTATTGACTTGTAGCGTGGCAGCTCCGGGTGGGTGAATGTGGGAGGGAGGATGAATGAGTATGAGATGGGTAGAGATGCATGGACTGGTCTGGGTGCAGGTGCATGGGCTGGGCAGGTGTGGATGCAAGGTGCAAAAGGTTACTACCCCCATTTTTTTTTTTAAGGTCTTTATTTTTTTGACAGAGAGAGAGAGAGAGCACAGGTAGGCAGAGCGGCAGGCAGAGGGAGAGGGAGAAGCAGGCTCTCTGCTGAGCAGGGAGCCCAATGCAGGGCTCGATCCCAGGACCCTGGGATCATGACCTGAGCCGAAGGCAACCGCTTAACCGACTGAGCCACCCAGGTGCCCTTATTACCCCCATTCTTACTGTTTACTTGATTTTGCCTGGCTAGATCACCTTGGATTGATGATATACTGAGGCCCTCATCCTGGTTTGTAATTATATACTAATATTTGTCTCTCCCACTGGCTGTGGTCTGGTGTTTTCTTTTAACCATGATTTTATCCTGCACCCAGTACAAGGCCACACACGTAATCAATGCTTGAGAAAGCACTTGTTGCTTTCCTAAATAAAAAGTTGCCAGGCCTACAAAGCTATAGATCTGTATTGGACTGATAATACTCAGCACTTGTTAAGCTTTTTGTAGATCACAGCCTCTCAGCAAGAGTTAGGTGTTTATTACTCCCATTTTATGGATGAGAAGACTGAGGCTGAAGAAGAGCTTCAGCCACATGCCCTATGTCACATAGTTATTGAGTAGAGAGAAACTGAGAGATTTATGTATTTATTTTTAAAGATTTTATTTATTTATTTCACAGAGAGAGAGAGAGAGAGACAGAGCGAGAGAGAGACAGAGCACAAGCACGGGGAGTGGAGAGGCAGAAAGAGAAGCAGGCTCCCTGCTGAGCAAGGAGGTGGGGCTCCATCCCAGGACCCTGGGATCATGACCTGAGCTGAAGGCAGACACTCAACCGACTGAGCCACCCAGGCATCCTGAGAAACAGAGATTTAAACTCTTACCTCTTCTGACCACAAAGTCCTGAGTCCCTCTGAGATACCACAAAGCAGGAGATAGACAGACACCCTACCCTTGAGATCACATCAGTTATCTTGGAGAGGTATTAGAAATAAATAGAAAATTAACAATGAAGGATGTTAAATGACAGTTTAGGAAAAAATGCATGGGATTTCATAAGTCAGATTAGGTAGCAAATAGATGACAAAGACAGTATGCCGTTCAGTGCAGAGAGACAACATTATATAATCAGACCTGGTAGAGACAGGCTTTGAGAAATAGGTGGAAATTTCATAGGTGAAGAGAAGGATAACAGCAAGCTTTGCAGGTGGAGGTGTTGATAATTGGTGAGTAAAGCAATTAGTGTTTGCTTTCAGAGTTAAGAACCGATTTTTCTGAAAACCTCGGGCCCTCTGACCCATTTTTGATAGAAACATGGGTACCAAACAACACTTGCCTTTTTTTTCTAAAAGCAAAAGAAGCCACCCATGTGTGATGAGGAATGGTGTGTGGCACTGAACCCCAGGGCTGGGAAGTTATTAGGGACAGGTGAGGACTGTGTTAAAAGCAAAAGGGTATGTGCAGCTCAGAAAGCCCTGTTGCTGCCATTCATTTTTAATCATTAGCGACTAATTTCAATTAGAAAAATATATAGATGTACATTGCCCGATCCAAGCTGAACACTTGTTTGAGCTGGCTTTGTTTTTCATGTTTGTGACTTCTCTAAAAGAAAGACAACAACTTGAGAAAATGTCCAGTGTATTTTTCCCTTAAGCTGCTGTGTAAGTGCTACTGTGTTCAGGTTCCAAACCAAGCAGGAAGATGCCATTATATCATTTTGCTGACCATACATCCTAAAACAAAGACTGATTCAGCAGCTGGTCAAAATAGAAAGGATGCATTCACAAAGAATAAATTTATTGATTATATTTTAGACTTTTGTTTTTAGGGGAAGGCACTTTACCTTTTAGAATGGCAGATAGTTTAGGGGCTTGGCTGCTGGCTGGCTTCTGCCGGAACCCCGGGGTCTGTGACCTTGGGCAAAGTAGCTTGACACTATTGATCCGCATTCTCCCCAAATGCAGAATAGGGCTGAGAAATTGTGACTCCTCTGAGGGCATTACTGAAAGAGAGATTGTTCCTGGAAATCTCTGGTTTAGGCAGCTCTTAGTTGGGGTGGCGGATGGGGTTCTTACCCCAGGGCACAGTTTGTCTAAGGTCTCTGCTGTTCTTCCCTGCTTTTTGCCTGGCTTGTCCTCATCAGCAGTAGGTCCCATTACTGAACACACTTTTCTAGATGATGATTAATCAGGTATAGCTCCTGTTTTTGAGAAGTTTAAAATTCTGTGGGGGAGAGAAAAGAGAAACAGAATGTGGTAAGACAGGTACATATAAATGGGATGGGGGAGGGATTACTGGGAGATTTCATTGAAGACATTGGGTGGTTGAATTGGACATTTGATAACCAATGGTTTTGGGTCCTGCAGAGATAGGGGCAGCGGACCGAGGTGGCAAGGGTACGCTTGAGGCATTTCAGTATAAGTAAAAGGACAGAGGTGACAAAATGTTCAAAGAATATCCCCCCTCTTGAGAATCAGGTCCTTAAAAACCTTTGGGCAGGAGAAGTCCATGTTGGTGAGCTGAAAATTTAAGGGGAAACAGGAACAGGGGAAATCTAGGTAGTAAGAAAAACTGTCTAATAAATATTTATGTTTATCAAAAGTGAAAAGAGAATACAAAGGAGATTGTGGGTGACATTTTCCTCACCTTCTGTTGGTAATAGAGGGTGTGTGCCACAGTGAATTTCTAGTTCTTGCTATATTCTGGGAGATCACTCCTATGTTGAAATGCTCCTAAGTGCTTTTGCTTTATTAGAGTCAGTGCACAATTCCCATGCAAATAAATGGGTATTTCCCTGCACGGTGTCAGGCTGTCTGTCTACTTAATGCCATTTAGACTTTCTGACTGAGAGCTTGACTGCTGACTCCTGGATCTTCCTGTGGCTCAAGGGTAAAGTGGATGAATCTGGGATAAACCTTACTTAACTTCCTTGGCAGAACTGATTAGGAAGTTCTCAGATGTCTTACCCCAATGCGTAGGGTATTTAGCTTTGTGCCAAAGCATATGTTGTCAATTCCAGGTTTTCATTTCTTTGGCTTCCTGTAGCTTTCAAAAGCTTCTCTGCAAAAACCGCATCCCCTGCCTGCCATCTGCCTTACAACCTCCCTCACCCACTTTCCAAAATCTGTGTCTAAGCCCCAGTTTCTTGTATTTTCTAATTATCTGTAACAGGAATGTCCTCTTGGCTCTCAAATGTGTATTTGGAAGTAGATTGGCTTAAGCTGAACTTTGCTTATTGGGAATTCTTGGTTGGGATAAGTTTCCTGGGGTTGAGATTCGATATGTTGTTGGTCATAGGAAGGTGGACAGTGATTGACAAGACTAGAAATTCAAATTGGGTCCAGTCTATTAGGGACTTGAATGCCACATAAATACATAGTGGTGGGGTTGATAATGGATATTCAGGGTTTTCTGGCATAGAGAAAAAAAAAGAAACTAAAAGAACTGAATTAAAGCAAAATTTAAACCAACTCAAGAAAAGGAATTTATGTGACTCATACATTTGGGAATTCAGGCATGGCTGGATCCAGCATTCTTAACTTGATACCTCATTGTCTTTACTTCCTCCTACGGTGATACTAGAGAAAAAGAAGATGATCACTAATATCCCTCTCCTCATATCATTTTCACACTGTCTCTCACGCGGAAGGGTCTTCTTTCTTCCAGCGTCCTTATCTCAGTCTCGGGGAAGGACCCTGATTGGTCCTGATTGTCTAACTTGATCCAATCAGCATGTCCAGTGATACAGCATACTCTGGCCAAGATAGTTCTTGGGCCCATCCTTCCCTATCAGAAGCAGCAAATTTGAGAGCAAAAAAAATATACGGGGCAATGAGAAACCGTAACTGCCTCAATCTTCTAACCTGGCTGAAGGACTTTGGGTTTCATTTGCTGGACAGTAGAATGAATGCAGAGTATTTCAGCCAATGGTTGAGAATTCTGAGATACGTTATATGAGTTGGAAAATGTCATTATCCAAAATAAAGCTTTTGGATAATGTGAAACATTCCCTCAATGGTGTGTTTCTAATCTCGCTTCACTTCTATACCAGTTTTCTCATTCAAGGATTACTGCTTTGGATCTACAGCTGCTGCACAGATGCTATGCTATATGTGTATATAGTGGCTCCTCCACCACCCCTCCAACCCTGCAGGTCTCTCACGTTGTGCATTGCTATGCCTCACATGGTTCAGGCGCCCCCTTGAGAACAAGAGATGCTGTAGCCTTCTCCCAGAATATTTGCGCTATTCTTTTTTTAAACATACAATTTTAGAGGACAGGGCATTCACAGAAAGGTACATAAATCATTGCTCAATAAATTTTCAAACAGTAAATACATCCATATTATCACTCCCAGATCAAGAGATAGAATATTACGATTCCCTTGGAAACCACCTCATGCACCCTCCCAGTAACCACACCCTCTCCTTCCCCAGCGGTAGCTACTAACCTGATTTCTAATACCATGGTGTTCCACTTTATTGGAAATATTCCAAATATATATGGAATTATAATCTATGTATATACACCCCTTTTGTGGCTTCTTACGCACAACGTTGTTTGAGAGAATCCTCCATGTTGTAACATGGAGCAGTAGTTTGTTTTTGTTGCTATATAGCAATCCGCTTTTTTGACAATTGACAGATTGTTTATTCATTTGCTGTTTGTTGATGGGCATTTGGGACATTTCCAGTTTAGGGCTGCGATGAATAATGCTGCTCTAAACTGTTCTGTGTGTATTTTTTGGTGTACATGTGAATGCATTTCTGTTCGGGATACACCTAAGACTGGATTGCTGGGACAAGGGGTACATATGTCCAACTTTAGTAAGTTCTTACAAAGAGTTTTCCTAAGTGGTTGTACCAGTTTCTATTCCTGCCATCAGTTTATGAGTGTTTCAGTTTCTCTACATACTTGTCAACACTTGGGGTGGTCAAGCTTTTTAATTTTAGACATTATGGTGGGTGTGTAGTGGTGTCTCATCGTGATTTCGATTTGCCCTGGTGACTAATGGTGTTGTGTCTTTCTAATATTTTTGGGGTCACTTTTATTTAATCTTTTGTAGTCTCTGTTCAAGTTTATTGCCTATTTTAAAATTGAGGGTTTTTTTTTTCCTATTGATTTGTAGGAGTTTTTTTTTTTAAACAAATCTGAATATAAATATTTTCCCCAGTTATATGTATTTAAAATATCTTTTACTATTCTGTGGCTTGCCATTTGCCTCTCTTTGACGAATAAGAGATCTTGTTTTAAGTGTAATCCAACTTGTAACCTCTTCCTTTATGGTTATTGTTTTCTGTGACTGCTGAAGAAATGTTTGCCTACCCTAAGATCATAAAGTCATTTTCCCATTTTGATTTGTAGAAGCCCTGTTGTTTTGCCTTTTATCGGTAGGTAGGTAAAAAAGATCCACCTGAGGTTGATTTTTTTACCTAGACATAAAAAAGAGATCCATATTTATTTTCTTTTCCATATGTATATCCAGTTAACCTCCTACACTACTTATTGAAAAGTCTCTTCTACAGCTCTGTAATGTCACTTTCATTATAAGACAGGTGATCATTTATATGTAGCTCTCTATCTGCTTTCTAGCCCCTTCTGTTCTATTTGGCATTCTTATTCTGATACCACACTGTCTTAATATAGCTTAATAATAAGTCAATATCTGGTAGTGTATGTCCAGTTTTGTTCTTATTTAAGAACAGCTTGGTTATTCTTAGACATTTGCATTACTGTATAAATTTTAAAGTCTTCTTTTGATGGGATTTTGATTAGGACAGCATTAAATCTCTAGCCCAATTTAGGAGTAAACTAATGTCTTTAAAATGTTGACTCTTTCAATTCATTAGTATGGTGTGTCCCTTCATTTATTTAAATCTTTCTTCTCTGTTAGTGTTTTATATCTCTCTATGTGGTAAAGGTTTGGCACATCTTTCTTCAGATGTATTCCTAGTATTTGAAGTCAGTCGATGCTATTATCAATGATAGCATTTTTGAACGTATTTTCTGGCTGTTATTCTGTGGGTATACAGAAATACAGTTGATTTTTATTTATTGACATTGAATCCAGTGACTTTCCTGAATTCACTTATTTCAAATAGTTCTGTGTAGTTTATTATGGAATTTCCACATACACAATCAAATTGCCTTCTTACTTTGCAATCTTCCTTCACTTCCTTTCCTTTTATTTCTTCTTCTTGCCTGTTGTGCTGGCTTAGACCTCTACTATAGCAGAGAATCGAAGTGGTCATGGCAGGTAGCCTTGTCTCATTCCTAATTTCAGTGGGAAAGTTTTCAAAGTGTGACTATTAAATATTATGGTTGCACTGTTTCATAAATACACTTTATCTGGTTAAGCCAGTTCCTTTATGTTCAAAATTGGCTAAGAGTATTTTCCTGAATAGATGCTGAATTCGACTAGATGCGTACAGAATAGTTGCATGGAATGTCTGGGCCACCTCTGCACTTTCCTTTTTGCGGGGGGGGCAGGGCAGTCTTGGTCTCAGTCTTCATTGCCTTGGGAGCTCTCCTTTTTCAAAGGTTATCTGGCTTTTCTAGTTCTTGAAGGTTGTTCTGTAATAAGGTAGACCCTCCTTGTAGGAGGTGGTACATGCTAATCGTACTGTTTTTGTCGTTCATCAAATACAAGTAAAAGTGTAAGAAACCCTCAGAAATCTATTCATTTGTTATTTCTTTGACCTATGTTGCTTCTCTGCTTGATGAGCTTCCTGAATAGATCTTTTTGTTTGTTTGTTTGTTAGATCTTGCTATCTCCAGAACAGGAAAAGTATATTACTGCTGCTCCAAATGTAGGCATAGTATGGGGTCATAGAAGAGAAGCACCTGATATTTAAATGCCTAGTTTTAGGGTAAAAAGATACTGACTTTACCTGTTCTAAAAAAAAAAAAAAAGAAGAAGAAGAAGAAGAAAAAACAAAATCTCAAGGAATATAACTGACATTCTTTAAAAAAAAGAAAGAAGCCAATAGGAGTGCCTTTCTTCTTGGGTCCCCTGGGAACACACCCTCCTCTTTATTTCTTAGTCATCCCCTTCTTGTGTATAAAAATTGGCAAAGCTTCTCTGTCACTCCTCCTTCGTCCCTGGCAGTGATACAGTCTTTGTCATGTGAAATCAGAGAATAACAAGAGTTGCTTCTGCAGTCCCTACAGTCAGGAGTATTAGACGCTATGATCTTAGATCTCATACTAATACAATGTAAGTCCTCTCACGTGGGAGGAAAGACATTTGGAACCCGAAGACCTACATTTTCATGCTGGCCCCAATACTAACCAGCAAGATGACATTAGAATATAATTTGATCTCTCAGACTTTGGGTTCATCCTCTGAAAAATTAAATGGTTGGGCTTGTTCAGGGAACAGGAGATTTTTTATGAAAAGGATCAAATAGTAAATACTTTGAGCTCTGTGGGCCATATGGTCTTTCTTGCAGCTCCTCAACTCTGCTGTTGTAGTGCAAAAGCAGCACAGACGATAAGTAAACACAAGTGTTTATTTATAAAACTTTATTTATGGACACAGGAATTTGCTTTTTGTACAGTTTTCATGGGTCATAAAGTATTCTTCTTCTTTTAACTTTTTGCAGCCTTCTAAAAATGTAAAAGCCAGTCTTAGCCCACAGACCATACCAAAACAGGCAGCAGACTAGATTTGTCCCCTTGGCGTCAGTTTGCCAACCTTTGAACTAGTTGGTTGCAAAGGGCTATTCCAGACCTCTGTGTTAGGCCTTGATATGCTAATCTTTTCTTTTTTTTTTTTTTTTAAGATTTTTTATTTATTTTGAGAGAGAGAGGTGGGAGGAGGGGCTGAGGGAGAGAGAAACTTAAGCAGATTCCCTGCTGAGCGCAGAGCCCAACGCGGGGCTTGATCTCACCAGCCTGAGATCATGACCTGAGCTGAAATCAAGAGCCAGACACTCAAATGACTGCACCACCCAGGCGCCCCTGATATGCTGATCTTAAAAAAAAAAAAAAATTTTTTTTTTCCTGTCCCATGAACATTGTTCAAGAGAGTCTATTCCTGGGGCACCTGAGTGGCTCAATTGTTAAGCGTCTGCCTTTGGCTCAGGTCATGATCCCAGGGTCCTGGGATCGAGTCCCACATTGGGCTGCTTGCTCCGCGGGAAGCCTGCTTCTCCCTCCCCCACTCCCGCTGCTTGTGTTCCGGCTCTCAGTATGTCTCTCTCTGTCAAATAAATAAATTAAATTAAAAAAAAAAAAGAGAGAGTCTATTCCTTTCTCCTAAGTCAATTAAGAATAAAAAAATAAAAGATTTTGTTTTCCTTTTATTTCTTCCCTGATGCTTTCTCTTTATTTTTGTAGACCCAAGTTTCTGATCTATATCATTTCCTCTGCCTGAAGAACTTCTAGCATTTCCTAAAGGGCAAATCTGCTAGTGATAAACTTACTCATTATTTATTTGTCTGAGAAAGTTTATCTTATCCTTCATTTTGAAGAAGAATCTCACTAGATGCAGAATTCTAATTTGGTGTTTTTTCTTTCAGTATTTTAGCTATTACACTTCACTCTCTTGCTCTTGTGTGTTTCTGATCAGAAGGCATCTGTGATTGTTATTCTTTTTCTTTTAAAGTAAGGGTTTTGCCCTGGGGTGTCTTTCAAGATCTCTCTGTCTTTGAATTTCTGCAGTTTAAATATGTTATGCCTAGGTGTTCTATTTTTAAAAAATTTATAGTGATTGTTGTTATTTGATCTTTCTAGATTTGTGGTTTGGTGTATGTCATTAACTTTGGAATGTTCTAAGTTATTATTCCTTCTGATATTTCTCCTCCTTTCTCTTTCTTCTCCTGGTATTCCAATTACACCTATGTTATACCTTTGGATATTGTGCCGTAGTTCTTGGTTATTCTGTCTCCATTCTTAAAAATTTCTTTTTCTCTCTCTTTCTTTCAGTTTGAGAAGTTTCTATTGACCTTCAGGCTCACTGATTCTTTCCTTGACCATTTTGAGTCTACCAATGAGCCCTTGGAAGGCATTCTTCGTTTGTTACAGTGTTTTTGACTTTTAGCATTTACTTTTTTGAGTTTTTTTTTTTAAAGTTTCTATTCCTCTGCTTTCATTACTATCTACTTTTTCTATTAGAGCCTGTAACATATTTAATCATAGTTATTTAAAATTTCTTGTCTGATAATTTCAACATCCTTGTCCTGAATCTGGTTCTGATGATTGCTTGTCCTTTCTGACTGTGTTTTTTCTTGCCTTATATATGCCTTGTAATTGTCAAAAGCCAAACATGGTCTACCCAGTAACAGGATTTAAGGTAACTAGGCCCTTAGTGTGAGGCTTTATTTACCTTGGCCAAGAGTTGAACTGTGTTTAATGTTTGTTATAGTTGTAGGTGCTGGAGACTTCAAATTCTCCTCGTGTTCTTGTTTGTGTCTCTTCTCTTGACTTTAGGTTTCCCTAAGAAGTCCTCAGAGAGTTTGCGTCTTGCAGATGTTTGAGCTGTAATCCACTGTTGTCATACTGGAGCCCTGTTAGTGTGGTGGTAGGAGATAAGTGAGAAGGAATGTTCTATCGTCTTCCAATTAAGAGCAAGAGTGGAGTGACTTCCCTTTAGTAAATACAGCAACACTTCCTCTATTGCAAGAGGAGGGAAGTCAAAGAACATGGTGGTGTAGGTGAGGGTGCCTCAAGATGAGAGACTTGCCTTCTGCTGATTTCCATTTCTTCAGTGAATTTTGAAGTGAGCCTCTCAACTGAGACTGTGTGTGAAGCTTGAACAAAAAAAGATATGAGAAAGCCAATTCAGATAGGGAGGCAGCAAACTTGATGGGAAAACATCTTAGATTTGACAGGCAGTGTTGACTAACTTAAAGTTTGTGCTCATGCATGTAAAATGCAGCCGGGTCAGTCTGGTTGTGTGATTTCTTCCTCACACCCACCACAGAGAGTGCATCTGCTTGGGTATGAGCTTGGATATTGATATATTATATGGATATTGTGTGGTGGATGTTCTGGTTCCATTGGTGTCAGAGTTTTGTCTGGAAATCTGCCACAGAAAGGGCATACTGAGGCCATTGAGGATATCTGCAAGGGTATGACTGAGTGGCTAAGATGGTGGGCCCATAGTAGAAGGACGTGAAGGCAGAGTGAGGAGGAGTGGTAAGGGAGGGTGAACAACTTGTGAGTTCCATGGATTGAAATGTCTAAAGAAGTTTGAAAAATGTGTGCAGTGAATGTAGAGTAAGTGGACTGGAAAGAACTGGTAAGTGAACTGGGATTTGAGGTGGTATGGTCACCATTGATGATGGGGTTCAGCATGTGGCCATGTGAGACAGTGGCTGAGGAAGGGGTGTGGAGGAAAAGGGTTCAGGTGGGGAAATAAAAGGATGGAGGAACCAGCCTTCGAGATAGGTCTTTGACTCTGATGTTCAAGTCATTGAGATTGATGAAGGAGTGAGGGATAGAGAAGAAAACCTCAGAACTAGAAGTGGGAGTACTCAGGAAATGAAAAGACTTCATGGGAGGGAGGCAGGAAACAGTAGTGAGGATGGGTAGAAAGTGGCATAGCTAGATGGTCTGAGTGTCACAAGAGCAGGGATTTGTGTAGGAAGATGGGAGAGAAATTGTTTGAAGCACCAATGGGGAAGCAGGAGGATGCTTAGCTTACTTTCTGGTTTGAGATATCTGGGGTGAGAACGGCTGGGCTCTAGGGTGTGGGGAGTGTTTTGGGGGGAAGCCAGGTTTCCATGAAGGTCCCTGAAGGTCAAAGTTCAGAGGGAAAGTAGAAGACCATAGTGGCCATACTGTTTATAGAAGAAGAGTTTGAAAGGCGGGAAGAATGGATGGGGAGGTGGCAGGGTCTGGGAGTATCCAGAGCAGTGTGGGGTCAAGAGAGAGGATGCCTGGGTGGACCTGAACTTTGAGCGGTAATTGCAGTAATAGGACTGTGAACCATATCACATGGTCAAGCACATCCTGTTTTGTGAAGAACTTTCTGCTTCTCTCAGTTTAATTTTTTTAGGACTTTTGTTTAATATGAAGAATGCAAAAATATCTTTCTAAGCAGTTTTTAACAAAAATTAGTATGGTTAGGCTGTAAGACAGCTATGGCAACTTAAAGAGGATTGTATTTATGTATATGTCTTAAGGATGGGTTGGTATGGGGAAGTCAACTTCACCAATACACTAGGAAGTGGAAGTCAGGAACCACACATCTGTTGAGGACCTACTATGTGCCAGTTGTACTATGTACCAGAAGTACCTCGTGCTAAGAACTTTACATGTAATATAGAGATGCTAACTACTTTATATTTAAGTATATACTTAAATTTTGTATATTTACAAAATTTTGCTTTGAATACTTTATACAGGTGAGGTCACTGGAGACCAAGACTGACAAGTTGGAAAGTATGTGGGCATTGGAGTCAGTCCTGGGTTTGGATTTTAGTTTCTTGGTTGACAAGCTACTTTACTTTTGGCAAGTTGCCTATGTTCTTGGGCCTCCGTTTTCTCATCTGTAGAGTGGGAATAGGAATAGTCACCTGATGGAGTTGCTATGACACCTTCCCTGGGCAATTCTGAGAAGCAGACAAGGCTGAGAACCCCTGATACCAGTGATTGGTATTTGTTCCATTTTATAGATGAGGAAACCAAAGCTCAGAGAGGCTAAATAAGTATAGGGCCACCGTAGGCCTACCAGATCGGAATTTCTGGAGCATGGGACCCAGGGACGTGTATCTTTAGAGTCAAGCCCAGGTGATTCTATGGCTACTAGCCTGGTTCGGTCCTTGGACCAGCTTTTGGGAACCACCAAATGCTAACCGATGTCCTGAAATGATCAAGTGACTATATCCCAGTAGAATCCTGGGTGCCTGGCATGGCCAACAAAATTGGCCCCTAGGACTTGAGCTCTAGCACCTTGCTTTAAGATCGTTGGTGTGGGACATGAAGCCGACTCTCACTTGTCACTGAGCATCTGGACTTTGAGTTCGTCTATATATGTCACGTTGGCAGACCTGTTAAACAGAGAGAGATATTTGTTCTTCAGAGATGTTGTTCTTTCTTCTTCCCCCTGGAGGTTCCTGCCCACTCAGTCAGATTAGAGCTATATAAACAAGCTCGTACTATTGAGCTAGCACACATCTTGTGAATCTTTTTTCCTGAAGTGTTTAACATTGCTGATGTCAGAAAAAAAATCCACTGTTTTTGTTGTTGTTGTTGTTGTTTGTTTTAAGGTTTTATTTATTTATTTGACAGAGAGAGACACAGCAAGAAAGGGAACACAAGCAGGGGGAGTGGGAGAAGGAGAAGCAGGCTTCCCATGGAGCGGAGAGCCCGATGTGGGGCTCGATCCCAGGACCCTGGGATCATGACCTGAGCCGAAGGCAGATGCTTAATGACTGAGCCACCCAGGCGCCCCTCCACTGGGTTTTAATGGGCTGAGGCAAACAATATGAAGTTGATACAATATGGAGGAGAGGAAATAACATCAACAGAGATTCTTATTTGGCAGCACAAATATTCAGACTATATTACAATCAGGCTTTGATGACCTCTCCGGCAAGATATTTCCCTGAATAGGGTTTTGAGAGCTAGACATCAAGAGGGGCAGGCATGATGTTGAAGGCTTTTAGCTGCATGTGATGGTGATCTTAGTGGTACTGGAGTGTCACTGCAGTGGTCTGAGTCTTAGCTGTGAGTCACGATCACAGGAGAAGCTTGTTAAACAGCTGATGGCTTCATCTCTGAATCCCTGAGGTGGGGGAAGGGTTTCTTCAACGATCTTGATGCTGGTGGCCTGGGATTTCATGAAACCAGACTGCTGGTCAGTTGCTACATTCATTCTGCACTAGGGAATTTGCATGCCTTGTTTTATTTCCTCTTCAAAAACAACTCTGCAAAGATGAGGGTTCTCATCTTCCAAGTTGGGGGGATTGTGGGGCGGTAGTCAGTTGTCAGAGGCTACCCAGCAGGCTTGGTGTAGCCGGAGCCGAGGTGCTATTTCCAACCTGACTTCAAAGCCTCTTTCTTTTGCACATTGAGGTCCTTCTACCTGCTGGGCTCAGCACTGTTATCTGCTGGACCCTAGGCTTGGCTTGCTCCAGAGGGGCCAGCATTACAAAGGAAACAGCTGGTATTTGTTGTAACTGCAAACTACACACACAACATGGAGTAAATTGCAGTCCTGATTTGTAGAAGATTTACTAATCAGAGTTTGAGTCAGAGATGCTCAATTGTTCTGTTATTCACAGGGTCTCTCCCCACTATACTCTCTGTCCTCCCACATATTCCTTCTTATCTAAATGGCAAATGGATGGAGTGCCTGGGTGGCGCAGTTGGTTAAGTGTCCGACTCTTGATTTTGGCTCAGGTTATGATCTCAGGGTTGTGAGATCGAGCCCCATATCAGCTCTGTGCTGGGCGTGCAGCCTGCTTAAGATTCTCTCTCTCCCTCTCCCTCTGCCCTTTCCCCCCACTTGGGCCAGTGCGCGCTCTCTCTCTTTCTCTCAAATAAGTACATAAATAGCTCATGGATTCCTGAGTTCAGGGCTGACCCATACCAATAAACCCTGTGGAAAAGAGTGATTTCATACATAGGTCTTTGTCAATAAAGAGCCGCCTTTGTGGGGCAGTTTTAATGGCTTGTTATCCCGATGAATGTTCCAGAAGGAGTACACTGCATCTTGGTAGAATCTTACCAGTTTCTTCATTCATTCAAAAATATTTGAGTATCTACTATGTGTCATGCCCTGTTTCTAGGTGCTGGGGATAGAGGGGTGAACCCCACCAACAAAGACCCCACCCAAGCAGAACTGCCTTTAGTAGAGATCCCTGATAAATGAGTAAACAAAGAGAGGTGCGAAGCCCTGTTATTTCTAACCCCACATTTGACCGTTCCACTTAATCTTCTTGAGATCAGATTGTCTTCATGGTTTTTTTCTCTTGGGTGCCTACCGCTGCTGGGGTTTCAAAGGGCCATGCCTGTGTTGTCCCCTAGGCTGGAATGGCCTCTTCTGCCTCCCCCAGACTCCTATTCATCTTTCTCCTCGGATCTCCATTGCCAGGTTCTGCCCTATGCCAGCATAGCTAAACACCCACACATTACGATGTCCTGCTTCTGTGGACATGCCTGAACCCCCTCCTGGACTCTGAACACTTTAATGAGAGCATCTGTGTCTGATTTATCTTTATGTCTCCAGGGCCTAGCATGCAGCCTTGTGTGCAGATGCTCAGTGCGTTTGCTGGAGGAAATGCTGGGTCCCACCGCACCTGGTGGTAGGTGGTGGTATTACAGAAATCACTTCAAGGGGAGGGATGCTGAGTCTGGGAGGGGATGCTTTGCTCCAGCAGTCCTGTGATTCTCTGACAAGTTCAGCATGAGCCCTGCCATGACCAGAGAACACCGGCTAGGATATGGGCAGTGATGAGTGAAGAGAGGTGGTACGGAACATTCTGATGGGTGTTTGAGGGAAAGTGAGAAATGGGAAGCTCTGAGGTTCTAGGACTGAGCTGGAAGGAATAGTGAAGATGCAGGCTTTTCCAGCTGTCGTCCACCTAGGGTCCAGAGAGCCTGTGGCTTGACCTAGTTCTGACACTTAACTGCAAATCAGGTGGGGGAACCAGGCTACTGAGTTCAGAAGGCTTTCCACTATGTGGGGACTCTGGTGACAGCTAAGGAAGCAAAGGCATAGAGAGGTGAAGTAACTTGCCCCAGATCACACTGCTTGTAAGTGGGGGAGCCTAAATTCAGATGTGGATCTGTCTGATGACAGATGCCGGCTTGTAACCCCTGAACTACCTGTCTCTTCTAGGGGACTTAAAAACTCAAGCTCTTAACACGTTTTCAGTTCTCCCCTTTGTTAGCTGTAAGACATGATGTGTTTCCTTTCTGTTGAAGTCTGGTTGTGTGCTTTCAGGAAAACATTCACATTCTTCAAATATTAAGATAAAAGACCCTGAATTATTTACTGTGTGCCTATACATGCAGTACATATAAATAACATGAAGAAGTTTTTGGGTTTTCGCTACCATGAAATTTAAGATATTCCTATTTCATTTCTATCATATTCCATGTACAAATAAATATTTCATCCTGTGTTGTAACGAATGAGAATCTAGCCCTTTAAGGTCACAAACCCTAGCTTCACAGTCAATGGATGTAATCAGAGCCCCCTTACCTGTGAAGGTTTTGCACCCTGTTTCTCTAACAACTGTTGACACATGGGCTGGAAAGTGGTTAGATCACTATTTTAGAAATGATTCTTTCTAGACACAGAAAAGTTAAATGACATTGAGTTTCAAAATGAGCTGCTAGAGGAACCAAAAATAGAAGCTTTTCTACTACATACAAGACTCACTGAAATTCCTACCACAGAGACTGCCTGCCAGCACTTGGTAGTCTGAAGTCCCGGTCCTGGACACTTCAGCCTGTTGTAACACCAGAAATGTTTCTGTAGGGGGCAGGGGGGCTGCCAGGGAAAGGCAAAGGCAGGGCCGGCAGGATTGTTTCTAGGTCATTCCCAACCTTGCTGTTATTAACACAGTTTTCTAGGTGGGAGATAATATGCTCATTAAAGTCCGAGTGTTCGTTTACAAATAAAGCCAGAAACCCCAAATGGCTCTATTACATAGATAAATGAGCAGACATAAATGGACTCAATTTTTGTTTTTCATGCTCTCTCATATTCTGTATTCAGGCAAAGGAGTAGGGAAATAAGTAGCTGTTTAAAAATAAAACAGTGTGTTGTTCATTTAACTTTTAAAAGCCACTGACTGGAATTAATAATCAGTGTTTCCATGTAGCACTATACTGATGGAAACCCTGACATTACAGTGAGTGGAGATAAGAGAATGATGTTCTTTATCTCTTCATGTAATCTGACTTTTAAAACGCATCTTAATTCACAAACGTTGAAGAAAGCAAGCAACATTCAAATGGTATACTGAGGGCATTTAAATTCTTAGCACACATGACAAATTCCTGTCTCTTGCCCATCTCCCACCCAAATTGGCTTTTATGGAATGACCTTTGGTACCAACTTACTTTACAATAAAATCTTTCCTGAGTTTTTATTTTGAATTAAAATGGCCTTTTCTGTCAGGTATGGTATTTATAAAAGTTTCCTTGTTGAAAAGCCTATGAATTTTGTGCAAATAACCCAGGCAGGCTCTTAGCTTAGTGGTAACATTTGTGTAGGACTTCTTTGGCTTTATATGATACGTTTATACTCAGTTTATTGGACCCATCCCTGTGAGTACTCTGTGGAATTCACAGTTCGCTGATGAGAGCAGTGTAGAGGGAGGTGTCTTGGCATGGTTCTGGGTACACAGCAGGCGTTCAACATTTTGTTTTAAAAAGGAAGTTAACAAAGAGAACCCAATAGGTTATTTAACTTGTACGAAGTAGCACAGCAAATATAGGGTGATACCAAGCACTGAACTTCTTTTCTCAAAAATTCCATATGCTGTCACTGTTACACTGATATCTTTTCACACTTTTTAAAAAGGTCAAATTAAAAATATTCATTTTACTTAATTGAGGTTAAATTCACATAACATAAAATTAACTAAAGCATACATTTCAGTGGCTTTTAACACATTCACAACATTCTGCATCCATCACCCCTATCTAGTTCAAAAATGTTTTCATTATCCCAGAGGAGACCCCATATCCATTAAGCAGTAACCCCATTCCATCCTCCGCCCAGCTATTGGTAGCTACCAATTTGCTTCCTGTCTCTATAGATTTACCTATTCATTTCACGTAATTGGAATCATACAGTATCTGACTGTGTTAGTCTGTTTGGGCTGCTATAATAGAATATCACAGTTTGGGGGCGCCTGGGTGGCTCAGTTGGTTAAACAACTGCCTTCAGCTCAGGTCTTGATCCTGGAATCCCGGGATCGAGTCCCACATCGGGCTTCCTGCTCAGCAGGGAGTCTGCTTCTCCCTCTGACCCTCTTCCCTCCCATGCTTTCTATCTCTCATTCTCTCTCTCTCTCAAATAAATAAATAAAATCTAAAAAAAAAAAAAAAAAAAGAATATCACAGTTTGGCTGGCTTATCTCCCACCTAGAAAACTGTGTTAATAACAGCAAGGTTGGGAATGACCTATTATTTCTCATATTTCTGGAGCCTAGGAAGTCCAAGATCAAGGCTTGAGCAGATTTGGTGTCTGGTTCATGGATGGCTTTATTCTCACTGTGTCCCCACATGGTAGAAGGGAGCTCTCTGGGGTCTCTTTTATAAGGGCACTAATTACCTCCCAAAGACTTTACCCCCTAATACCATCACACTGGGGGTTAGAATTTCAACATGTGAATTTTGGTGGGGACATAAACATTCAGTCCATTGCAGTGATCTTTGTGTCTGGCTTCTTTCATTAAGCATAATGTTTTCAAGATAAATTTATACTGTAGCATGTATCAATACTTTATGCCTTTTCATGGGTGAATTTTATTCCATTGTAGGAATAGAGCATATTTGGCTTATCCATTCATCAGTTGATGGACATTGAATTGTTTCCATGTTTTGGCAATTGTGAATAGTGCTGCTGTGAATGTTTGTGTTCAAGTATTTGTTTGAATATTTGTTTTCAGTTCTTTGGGGTATAGTTGAATTTTCAGGTAATATGGTAATTCTACGTGTAACTTTTGAGGAGCCACCAAACTGTTTTTTCATAGCGACTGAACCATTTTACATTCCTACCAACAAGGTACAGGTGTTCAGATATCCCCACATCCTTGCCAACACTTGTTATTTCAGGTTTTTGTTTTTTTTTTTACTGTGACCATCCTAGTGGGTATGAAGCGGTATTTCCTTGTGGTTTTGATATGCATTTCCCTGATAAAATATTCAGATTTTTTTTATGTTAGTCACCATGCAGTATTAAGGAGAGTATGTATTGCATGGAGGGAACTGGGTGTTATATGAAAAAAAATTAATCATGGAACACTACATCAAAAACTAATGATGTACTGTATGGTGACTAAACTATTCAGATTTTAATGCATAGAGTTAATCAGAAAGTGAGCTTTGGTAAGACAAAATCAACATCAAAATGGTTGGCTTCATCTGTCTTCAGAAGTTTATGTAGAACTGGCATAAGCTCACCCCTAGGGTGCATGATTCTGGGCTGAAAATAAAGAATAAGTTGCTTGGGATTAGAATAATGTATGTGGATAACAAGAACCCAGTTATCCCCTAAACATTTTTTAAAATACTGCTTAAATTAATGAGGAAAAATAAATTCATCATGTTTTATTTTTGTATCACGTGCCAAAAGATACTTACTTCTTTGCATTGTAGAGCTTCCTTTATATATTATCTTCATGTCTTAATGATCTATTATTTATTTTTGCAGTGTGAGTGAAGATATCCGGGATGGCTCAGGGATCTGGGGATCAAAGAGCAGTGGGAATCGCTGACCCAGAGGAGAGTTCTCCAAATATGATAGTCTACCGAAAAGTAAGGCCTCTCATTAAATGCTAGGGGTGCTGCCTGTGTGTGTGTGTGTGTGTGTGTGTGTGTGTGTGTGTTTTGTGTAGGGTTGACTGATGGTTGACAGCTTGACAAATGTTTTCTGCCTAAACTGCCTTGACTGATAAATGAATATCATTTTCTTCTCATAGCCTCTGATTTTCCAATACTAAAATTCAAGGAACTTAGGTTTGTCATACTTGGAAAAATATGATTTGGTTTTCTTTAAAGATTTTATTTTTAAGTAATCTCTTCACCTAGTGTGGGGCTTGAACTTACAACCCTGAGATCAAGATTTGCATGGTCTACAGACTGAGCCAGCCATGTGCCCCCACTTTGGTTTTCTTTAAATGCAAAGTTTGCCTAAGCAATGCAGAGGGAGATATATTCTCATTTGAGGTAAAAAGCCTTTGTGTAACATTTTGATTGTTTTTGAACCCACAGTAGGTACAAGATCCTGGTCTAGATGCTATGGGAGATAACAGAGGTATGCATGTATTAGATGTCTGCAGTCAGTAGGAGACATAAGATGTACACAAATAACTGTAATAATCTAAGTGTCACTTTCCAAAAAAGAAGTGCAAATAGAGTGTTATATGAAATCAGAGGAGTAGGTGATTACTTCCAGGCTCAGAGGCCAGGTGTGGACTGGTGGAGGGGTGGTCTTTGAACTCCGTTTTAAAGGATGAGTAGGCCTGTTTTATGTGGAAAGCAGAAAAAGGAAGAACAACATTCCAGGTGGTGAGATACGTTCAGCAAAGGGAAGGAGCTGAAGAAGGTGAACAGCATCCAGAACCAGTGAGCTTGGGGGCATAGGTGACTACATGGAGTAATGGAGGTAAGATTTTGGGAAGAGTCTGGATGGAACCAGATTTTAGAATGTTGAATCATAGGCAATTTAATCATGAAAAATTTTGTGCTAGGAGTTGTAAAATCTCTTTGGGATTATGAGTCTTGCCATTGTGTGCCAGATGCATTATTATGAAGGCAGATTCAAGGTCCAGGGCGGCGGGGGGGAGGGGATTGGTATTTCTGTCTCTGTGAGAAAGGTAAGGAGGACACTAATTTAGCAGGGGAAATAACCCTGAGAATTGAGTGGGACTGAGCAAAGGGATTAAAGAGTAAAAATGACTTGGAAACTGAATGAATATAGAATTAGAAGGGGAATAGAGAATCAAAGATGACTGCGTTTTGACCTTGGGTATAGAAAGACACTGATGCCATTAATTCAAATAGGGATATTTGGAAGAATGTCTTAAAGGAAGGAACTATGGCACATAGTTTTATTTGTGCACATGTTGAATTTGAGGGAATAACTGCTTCTTATTAATACACCTTTTTAAGTCTTGCATATGTGTGAAAATTTAACCTAACTATATTACATATTAATAAGGAAAATGAGTCAATGTTCATTCATTTCACTAAATATTTGAGTTGTCTGCTGGGTTCTGTGTATTCTGCAAGACTGTGTTTGATCTCTGCTAATCACATGGGCAAGGTTGAACTAGATATTTCTGGATGATCAATATGGTGAATTTGTCTCTTTCTTTATAGAGACCTCAAACTAATCCTGCTTTGAGTATCAAATTCCTTAATCCTTTGCTTTGTAAGAGAATGCTTAGATAACCCTTCTCTAACAGAGATGCCTATTAAGTTGTAGTAAAGAAAAAAGAGATTAACAGGGCTAACCAATTAGTGAAGCATACTGAATAGAAGGATGTTTATTCATCATTACCTTCTTAACCCACCCCATGCTGGGAAACCCTAATGCCAAGCTCATAGAAATGTGAGCTTTGGAATCACACCTAGGTTAAAATTATTGCAACTCTACTACTTCCTAGTGGTGTGACCTTGAGTTCTGTGAGCTTCAGTTTCTTCATTTTAAAAAGAAGAATAAAAGGTGGGAGGAAGGATAGTACCTTGTGGGGTCATTATGAAGATTCATTTAGATAAAGTAAATGAGGCATTTCACATCTTACTTTGCATGGTTGTGGTCCATAGTGAATGCTCCTTTTTTTTTTTTTTTTATCTTTAGGTCTTATAAAGACAGTGTCATTTGGGGAGGAAATAAATTATAAAATGTATAAATGTTGGTGCTTTTAATAAGTTGACTAAACTATGTTTATACAGTGAGTTGCTTTTTTAAGACACAGGAAAACTACAATTTTTTAAATTTAAATTCAATTATTTTTATGTTGTTTAGGAGATTATAAACCAATGGGTTATTAAAGGTTGGTAGGAAATGTAAAGGTCATGCAACCCAAACACATTTCTACTAGAATGTTTGGTATTATGTTGAAAGGAAAACTTCCTTCAGGTTTGTGGGAACTTGATTTTTACTTTTTAGGTGGTAGGAGGGGACTCTTTTTTGGTTTAATTTAGATACAAAGTTGTCAATTGCTGTAGTTCTTCAGAGATATGACTACTAGCCATTTGGTTTCTATATTGGAAATATATCTTGCTTATTTAATGACAAATTTGTGTGTGGGGTATGCATGTGTTCATGTTATTTGCTGTATTAGTTAATTGCTATAAAAGGGATATTGCATCTGTTCGATCTATTGGAAAGAAGGCATTGCTTAGTATGGGTCTAGGACCTGGAATCATTTAAACCTAGTTCATTTGACTAAATCCTGGTTGCATTTCAACCATGGGTTATTTACTTAGTTCTCTATTCGCAGTGCTGTGGACCAGCCATTGGCTACAACCAATACAACCAATATCGCAGGACACTATCCTCAAGGTGTCAGTAAAGATTAAACCTTGAAACCAAGGTCAATTCAAGACATTTGCTATGGAAGTCCTCTTCTGTAATGGTTTTTTCAAGTTTGTAAACTCTAGAACCAAACCTTTTTTTAGAGGTCTACAACAGAAACTTATATTAAAAATTATGCAAATAGTGCTTTCCTTTTTGTTTTCTTTCTCTTGTTTGTTTCTTACTCATGTCAGATGTTTTTAGTGTGAAGTTTTTGCTCGGACTGTGTTGTGTTGATTCAGATGCTGACATTTAACAAGCCAGATCTAGAGAAATGGAGCTTTTGGGTAAACTTCCGAGTAATAGGTGGAATGATTATGTCCATGATGTTGTTGCGACTTTTAAATGCCATTTAGGATGGTCACCTTCTGACATATGAGTAATGATGGGTGGGTTTCTTAAGCCTACATTCTCAGAATCCTCTTCATTTCCTTTTCATGTTTTCTGTGTCATTAACTGTGAGAAGTTGTACTTTCCCCAAGGCATGGTTTATTTATTGAGTGGAACAGACTTTCTAATTTAGTTTTTCATCCTTCACATTCACATTTTGGATTGGAGGTGTATATGAAAAATGTATTGGTCACATTAAAAATCTATTTAAGAGAAAACCTTAATTATTTATTAAGTCACCCAGACCCTGTTAACCTTTTTTATATTCTTGGATCTGAAAAATCCTGGGTCATTGAATTGCCCAATGTAGGGATGATATTTGAACCTGACTGAACATCAGATCACTTAGGGGTGTTTTAGAAAAATATTGATCCTCAAAGGATCCCCTTCACCAAGATATTTTTGTTTCATAGGTCTGAACTGGATCCTGGGAATCTGTCTTATTTTATTTTTTATTTTAAAAAATTAAAAAAAAGATTTTATTTATTTGAGAGAGAGAGGGAGGGGGCATGAGCAGGGAGGGGGCATGAGCAGGGAGGGGGTGGGGCAGAGGGAGAGGGAGAAGCAGAGTCCCCACTGAACAGGGAGCCTGACACTGGCCAATCCCAGGACCCTGAGATCAGGACCTGAGCTGAAGGCAGACATTTAACCGACTAAGCCACCCAGGCACCCCCTAGGAATCTGAGTTTTAAACTCTAATCAGAAGAATCTGAGTTTGAAACACACTTACTTATCTTTTACAATATCCAGGTAGAGTACACATGGCAAAGTAATGGGGAAGTTGATGTTTTGAAGTGGGTTTTTGATTTTATAATTATTTGTAAATCTCTCAGATGTAGAAGAACCAATCTCCTGTCATAGACTTACAAGTAAGGGATTTTAGTAACACCCTCATTTAGATGAGCAAACTGAAGGATGGAGAGAGTATGTAATTTACATCAGGTTACTCAGCAGTTTCCCAGTGAAGCCATGATTGTGTCCAGGTAGCCTGATTCCCCCTGTTGGTGTCCCTTCCACTACCATGTTATCAACCACAGACTACCACTGCCACATTGTTGGGGCTCAACAGACTTTGGATGAATTAAATAAATGAAAATACTGTGCAGCAGCTCTTTGCTTTTCATGGTTATTCTCAGAGATTTGACTTGGGTTAACTTTGAACATTTGTAAATGCTAAAACTTCCTTCTGCTTGCTGGTGCTCTTGTTTCTCAGGTAAAGATTTTCTAAAATGTTTACTTTCTTTTATAAACTCAGAATTCTTTTGAGTATAAGTAGGTTGCTTGCCGATTTTGTTTAGTTCTCTGAGTGGTGTTAATAATGTCTCTTGAGAAATTTCCAACTTGACTGGTAATTTGATTTGGTAGAACTCTGGGCAATTAGATGGTAGTTGGACAGAGAAAATTGTAGCTTAACTTGACCCAAACTTGGGTCATGAGGCAGTACAGTGTGGTGGAAGATGCCAGACAGGGAGCAGATTGCTCTGGATATCTGGCCCCAGCTCCCACGCTTACTGCTTTGGTTCTCTGGATCGACAACTTCATTTTCCTAAAGCTCTGTTTCTTATTTTGATTTCCTCCTCTCTCCTTTCTTTTCCTCCTTCCTTCCCAGCCACAAAATATTTCTTACACCAAAAGAATATATTCAGTGTCCACATAAAGTAGAAAGAAGCATGATAAAATGAACCCTGTGTACCTAGCAACCCATCAATGTAATAAATAAAATATTACTTTGGCTTCATTTCCTCTTCTGTAAAATGAGGGGATTGGACTAAATATTGTAAACATACTTTTCTGTAATGATTTACCAGTTTCATTCTGTAAGTTTATAATCATTTAGAAGTTAAACTTCCCTGATGTCAAAACAGTGTTGTGAGACTGTAGACATACTTAATTAAGGGTCTTTTGAACTTTTCTGGAAATATTTTAAACAGTCCTACATAACCTAAACTGGATTGAGATAAAACCTAATGTAGTTAGGCATCAAGAGAAAAATTGTACTTGTAATGATTTAACATTCAACAAAGTATTTTCTTGGTGGCGACCTGTTTCTTTGGCTCACTGGTAACATTTAAGACGTTTGTCCAGGTATTTTTTTGGTGGTACTGATTGTACTTTAGATAGCAGGAACAGTGTTTAAATAGTAGCACTGGATACTGTCAGTAATACATAGTGTTAGGGATGAATTAGAAGTCTTAGAGAAAGAAGAAAAAGCCAATGTTCTTGTATGTCATTGCTGGCTTCCTTCACTTGTTAGTTTCCAGTTATTTATTCCTTCTCTGCTGGAATTCAGGTCTTGCCTTTGTGTTGCCCTGGTACTCCAAGGTCACTTTCCCTAATGTTCTAGGACCCTTGCAGTCCTGCATAGAAGTTGCTTTAGGCATATTTCCAAAAAGTAAATGTAGCACTATTTTAGTTACACAGGCAGTGGTATGCAGCAAGAAGGGGAAAAGAATCTAGCCTGGAAGAGGCAAGCCTGATGAACAAGCTGGGAATAGGAGATTGTTTTGGAATTCATGGAAGACAGTGGTAGTGGCCAGCACAACCGAGAGTCAGGTAATCTATAGATCCTGGTGACCAAGGCACAATGAAGATTAGCAATAATTTAATCAGCAAATATGCATTAGTGTCATTTGCATGCCAGATGCTAGGAATGCAAGATGAAATCTGTGCCCTGACAAAACCTGTAAGCTGATGGGGCAGAGATGGGTAACTAGACAATTGCAAGAGGCAGTTGGTAGATATGAGCTGAGGAATGTGGAAGGAGGTAGAAAGGTCACGAATATCAAGAGAGAGGATGATGGGATGTCATAGAAGACATCCAGAGGATTTGGCACCTGCCTTAATTTGTGAAAGATGAATAGGAATTAACATGGCAGAGAAGGGGAAAAAGAAGTGTAGGAGGCAGAAGGACTACCACATGGAAAGGGACAGAGTTGCGATGTTATAAACTGAGTTCTGGGAACTTCAAGTGGCTGTTTTCTTGGAGCTATGTATATGTGATGGAGGTTGAGAAATAAAGTTGGCTGGGGGAGATGAGGGCTGGATCATGAAAGACCTTACATATTCTGCCAAAGATTTAGGACATCATATATCTTCCCTTTGTACCTGCACATCCACTTTCCACTGGAATGTGCTGCTCTCTGCCCTAGGAAGTAGACTCATCTGCCCGGCTCTTGGAATCTGTGGCTTTGAATCAAGTTAGGTCAGTAGAAGCCTGGGGAGAAATGGGAGGGAGGAAGAAGAGCAAAGCCAGGGCGTCCCTTGCCATGGCTCCCTCTCTGTAGAGTCTTGCACTGCCCATGCCCCTTGACTGAAGATCATTGTTCTCTGGTCCTCATACCCTTTTCTTCTCTTCATCTTTTTTGGGCATCTGGGTGGCTCCAGTTTGTATGGTCCTCTATTGCTGTATAACCAATTACCCCAAAATGTGATGGGGTTAATTGGCTTAAGCATAACATTGTTTATGTCATAGGTTCCATGGGTCAGTAATCTTAGGTGGGTCCCCTGGGTCAGTGCCTCTCACAAAGACCACAATCAGATGTTGGCTGGGTTTGCAGTTTAATCTGAAGACTCACCTGAGGAAAGGCCCACTCCAAGCTTACTCATGTGTGTGTTGGCTGGATTCAGTTCCTCGAGTGCTGTGGGAGTGATGGCCTCAGTTCCTCACTAACTGTTGACTGGAGCCACTCTGAGTTTCTTGCTACATGTGTTTTTCCACAGGATAGCTCACAACAAGGCAGCTTGTTTTATCAGAGTGAGTAAGGAAGAAGAGGCAGAAAGGAGGGTGGTAGTGGGAGTTTCACTCTTTTATAACCTAATCTTGGACATAACATTCTATATCCTTTCTGTAAGGAGCAGGTGACTAGGTCCACTGCTAGGTGAGGGGTTTATGCACAAGTCAGAGGTTCCTGAGTGTTTCTTGTGGTTCTCCTATACTCTGCCACTTCTTTATACTTGGTCCTTTTTGAAATAAACCTTTCTTGAATTCTCTTATATGTGCCATCTGTTTCCTGATGAGTCTCTGACTCATGCAGGTATTAACCCCAGGCAAAGGAAAGACACTGAAGCCTTGTTTTTCTTCATAAGGAAAGTCACCACGAAAGAACTTGAAACCAGGAAGTCATATGGTCAGTATGGAGAACACACTTTGCAGAGAGGGTATGAGAGAAATGGTAAGATTAGTGGGCAGACTGGTTTGGTGATTTTATAGGAATTCGGGTGAGGACAAAATGACGTCCATGTCAATGGCAATGGTAACATAGATGAAAGGATGTGCTTGAGAGATGTTTAGGAGGTACAACCAACCGGGTTTGGTGACCAATAAAGTGTAGGGCAAATCTGAGGGCAAAGGAGTTATCTTTTTACCAGGTTACACCTGGGAAATGTCAGATCTCCTGAAACCAACAAAATTTTGAACCAAATAACTGTAGAGCTGGGTTGCCTGCCCTTCTCCTCCTTGTGGGCAGAGAAGTAAAGTGTCATGGAAGGAGTGTGTAACTGAGCCAGGGTGTCTCTGATTGATTGTGGCTGCACCACTAGATGACTTCAGGCTGTGCACAAGTTGTTTCTGCTTCAAGGCTAGTTCTGCTATTTGTGAAGTGAGGGATTAGCTAGGCTGGGTGATCTCGAAGAAAGTACTTTCAGCTCTAACATGCCAGGGCTTTCATAATCTAAAATAAAGACACCCACATTTCCTTACCTATTTATTCTTTTTATAGCCTTCTTTGTTTTCTTTTAAAATTTTTTTAAAAAGTTAACCCAAGCAAAACTTTAAAAAGTCAGGTAAGTCAGTATGTTTCAAACAAATGCTTTTTGGTCTTGAACAGTTAGGGTTTCTTTTCTTTTCTTTTTTCAAGGACTAACTTCAGAGAGTATTCTGGGTAACTAATTTAATTGTTCAATCTGCATTTTAAGGTTCCTTTCATTAAGTATTTTGAAAGTTTTTTATTGCCTTAGGAAAAAACTGTCTGTTTTCCTTTCCCCCTAGGATTGGAATTGCCAGAGGAAAAGCTCCCCATCACATTATCTTGGTTGGCAGGAGACAGGAGTGTGGGCAAGTCCCCGACTAGTGGTATCAGTGTCCGCAGATGAAAGGGATGGTATTTTTAGTGTCGAGAACAGCTCAGTGTGGTTTAATATGATGTGTTGCCACAAGTATAGCTTTCTAATTTGGAAAGCCTTTAGTGTGTTCAAGGCTTCATTTCATTTTTTCCCATCTCTCCCCCCTCATTTCGTTTCAAAGAGTCTCAGATTTTACATTTTGGCAATTTATTACTCTCACTATTGACACTCCTTTGCAGTATTCCGCACTATGGAGAACTTGAATGGCCATAGAGTGAAGTTCTCATTCTCAGGATTTTGAACAAGAAAAACTAAAAGCCTACAGATATCTGTGAAGGGAAAATAAATAAGTGTTTCAGTCATTGTGGGATAGGAGCATTGTTTTTTAAAAATCATGATTGCCAATAGAGATCAAGACTGAAGATGGACAAGTCTTTTGATCCACATTCTCACTTCTAAAAATGTTATTACAATAAGTGAACGGAAAAAATATACAAAGATAGACATATAGATGTAGACACACATTCATGCCAAAAGAATATTCATACCTCTGGTAAATAACATCAAAAGATATAAATCAGTCAAATATTTGTTGAAAAGGAATTAAATAATCATAGGGGGATAGGATTCATATTTGGAATGACCCCTCAGTTAGGTTACTGGGTCCCTGTTCTGGTAGACCTACTAATTGCTTTGAAAAGAAGATGGTTCTTGACATCCTGGGATATGGTCCAATTGAATATTCTTTACTTTAAAAACCCTACTGGCCTTGACCATTTTTGTAAAATTTTTGTTTTCTTTGCTAAATATAAGGGTTGTGTAGATTTACTAAAAAATTATTGTTTTCATTTCTTTATTATTTTCTACGTCTCTGTGCTTACCTCTAGGATCATTTTTCTTTTGTCTGGAGAACTACTGTTAGTATTCTCTTTAGTGCAGATCTGCTGATGCAAGATTAAGGAAGATAATAGGGATTTATTGGCTACCACTCTGTATTGGATACCATGCTGGGTACTGCATATACACTGAATCATGTAATCACCAGAATGGCTTATTAGCAATTGGTGGTCATTCTATATTATATGCAAGGAAACAGGATCAGAAGGAGTAAATGACTGGTATGAGATTTGAATCTGAGTTTGCATTATTCTAAAGTTTGTAATTTTTTTTAAAGAAATTAAATTACATAGAAAAAAACAAAGGAGATTTCAGAGTTGTTTGTAGTTAATTATAGGAAGGTTGGTGTTAATAAGGTGTGCTTACAGAGGAGGAAGGAATTTCAAGAGAAATGACTTGAATTGCACCTTAAGAAAGGGGAGGATTTTGTTCTGTAGGAAAGGCCAAGAAATGATTCTAGGTGGTGGGAGTTGTGGAAGTAAAGGTGTGGTGATAAGAAAACAGAGATGTACTTAGGAGGCAGTGTATTTTATTACACTAAATCTAGGAGATGTGCCTGGTGTAATAATAGCCTTATTCTTCATATGGAGAACCTGAAGCAAGAAAACATTAAACATTTTTAGTTCTGAAACTCACCTCATAAAATGTTGGTAATGCTGAGCTTTCTCCTGACTGATTTTCTTTCCTTCCTTTTAAAAATTCATTGTTTTCCGGGCGCCTGGGTGGCTCAGTTGGTTAAGCGACTGCCTTCGGCTCAGGTCATGATCCTGGAGTCCCGGGATCGAGTCCCACGTCGGGCTCCCTGCTCAGCAGGGAGTCTGCTTCTCCCTCTGACCCTCTTCCCTCTCGTGCTCTCTATCTCTCATTCTCTCTCTCAAATAAATAAATAAAATCTTAAAAAAAAAAAACTTTAAAAAAAAATAAAAATTCATTGTTTTCCATTTTAAAAGTAATAATTCATTTTCAAAAGAATATATGAACTATAGAAAAAAATATCTCACATATTCCTACCATGTGAATATGACCACAGTTAACATTTTGATTTCCTTCCAGCTTTTATTTTATATAAGTAGTGTGCTACTTATATAAATATAAATATATATATGTATATATATATATACATAGTATTAGCACATATATAATATATCATATTCAGGGCTACCCTGAATAGCCAAAGCGATCTTGAAAAAGAAGAACAAAACTGGAGGTATCAAAGTCCCAGATTTCAAGAGACTATAAAGCTGTAGTAATCAAAACAGTATGGTAGTGGCACAAAAACAGACACATAGATCAGTAGAACAGAATGTAGAACCCAGAAATAAACCCACAATTATGTGGCCAATTAATCTATGACAAAGGAGGCAAGAATATACAATGGGAAAGACGGTCTGTTCAGTTAATGGTGCTGGGGAAATGGACAGCTACATGCAAAAGGATGAAACTGGACCACTTTCTTCCACCATACACAAAAATAAACTCAAAGTAGATTACAGACCTAAATATGAGACCAGAAACCATAAAACTCCTAGAAGAAAACATAGGCAGTAATTTCTTTGACAGTTGTAGAAACATTTTTCTAGATATGTCTCCTCAGGCAAGGGAAACAAAGGTAAAATGAAACTATTGGGACTATACCCAAATAAAAAGTTTTTGCACAATGAAGGAAACCATCAACAAAACAAAAGGATATATTCGATAAGGGGTTGTTATCCAAAATATATGTAGAAGTCATACAACACAACAACCCCCGCCCAAATAGTCTGATTAAAAAATGGGCAGAGGGCCTGAATAGACATTTTCCAAAGATGTACAGATGGCCAACAGACACATGAAAAGATGATTAACATCACTAATCATCAGGAAAATGCAAACTAAAACCACAATGAGGTATCACTTTACACCTGACAGAATGGCTAGACTCATAACCAAGAAATAACAAGTGTTGACAAGGATGTGGAGAAAAAGGAACCCTTGGGTGCTATTGGTAGGAATGCAAATTTGTGCAGCCACTATGGAAAACAGCATGGAGGTTCCTCAAAAAAATTAAAAAAAAATTACCATATGATCCAGTAATTCCTCTACTGGGTTTTTACCCAAAGAAAATGAAGACACTAGTTTGAAAAGATATATGCAGCACTATGTTTATTGTAGCATTATTTACAACAGCCAAGATATGGGAGCAACCCAAGTGTCCATCCATGGATGAATGGATAAAGAAGGTGTGGTGTATACATATGATAGAACATTATTCAGCCATAAAAAAGAATAAAATCTTGCTATTTGCAATAACATGGATGGACCTAGAGGGTATAACGCTAGGAAATAAGTCAAACACCATGTGATTTCACTCATATGTGGAATTTAAGAAACAAAACAAACAAAAAAGAGACAGACAAAACAGACTCAAATATAGAGAACAAACTGGTGGTTATCAGAGGGGAGGCAAGGGGGAGGGTAAAATAGATAAAGGGGATTAAGATTATACTTAGCACTGAGAAGTGTATAGAATAACAATTCTATATTGTATGCCTGAAACTAATATGATACATGTTAATTATACTTCAATTAATTAAAAATTAAAACATGTATTAGCCTAGTGGGTAATCATAGTGTATATACTATTTTGTGTTTTCCTACCATATCCTAAGCATTAATCTGTGCCACAATATGTCATCATAATCATAAGTTTTGAAGATTGTATTATATTCTGAGTAGATAATATACTGTAACTTAGTTATTCAGTTCCTTTTATTACTAGCAAAATTTAGAATTTCCAGGTCAGAGGGCATGACCTATGTCATGACTCCTGATACATATTGTTTTCTGGAAGGTCAGTATTAGTTTCTGCATATATAGGCTGGCCTTCCCTGGGTTGCTGTCAGTGTTCATTGAGCTTAAGAAGGAGGGCAAGAGGGGCACCTGGGTGGCTCGGTCAGTTAAGCGTCTGCCTTCGGCTCAGGTCATGATCCCAGGGTCCTGGGATCGAGGCCCGTGTTGGACTCCCTGCTCAGTGAGGAGTCTGCTTCTTCCTCTCCCTCTGCCCTTCCCCCCCAACTAATGCTTGAGTGCACTCTCTTTCTAACAAATAAATTTTAAAAAAAGGAAGAGGGTGAGGGGATCTCTAATAATTGGGCTAGAGTATTCTTTCCTCTCTACCTCGAAACCAGATCCCCATCCTAATGTCTGACTGGCTTTGCAGCACCACCCTTATCTGGAGAGCCTCAACGCCTGGGTCTTGAGAAATTTTCAACTTGGAACTTTTCCAAGCCTTTTGCTATTTTATCCTCTATTTATTTTTCTTAAGCAACTAACTAAATAAGAATAACATTTCAACCTCTTTCCACTCCCTGCCCTCTGCATTTTTCCTGCCCGCACCACCTCTGCCTCCAGTTTAACCATGGGGTTGCTTCTTATATTTTAAAGCTAAATACAAAAGCACAGTTCTGAGATACAGCCAAGTTCTGCAGCCAAGTTTGAAGAATAAAACTTTAAAACAGCTCTTCTGTCATACACTTGGGAGGGGAGGCAGGCTTTGCTATAAATAAGGCACATTCCATTTCTGTCTCATCCTTTGCAGCCCTCGTGGATAATGCTTTTTGTATATGACTGCAGTGTTCTCTTGCTGCCCACTCACCCTTTCAACCTTCCCTTTTATATCGCATTTTATTTCAGTGTTCACTAGTTCTGGAGTTCAGGGACCCTGCTTGAGAGAGGAGTAGAAGTTTCCTTTCATTCTTCAGGGTTAAGTGTACTGAGATAAAGTGGCTGACTTGTAAGAAACTACATTTTATCTGGGACATTTTTAGCAGCTGCTGTATTAGTTCCCAATGGCTGTTGTAACAAATTACCATGAAATTAGGGGCTTAAAACAAAACAGATTTATTCTCCACGGTCCCGGAGGTCAGAAGTCTAAAATGATTTGGCAGGGCTGTATTCCTTCTGGAGGCTCTAGGGGAAAACCCATTTCCTTCCTTTTCCTAGAGGCTGCCCACATTTCTCAACTCATGACCCTGCATCCGTCTGACCTCCTTTGGCCATCATGTCTCCCTCTCTAACTCTTGCATCCCTCTTATAGGAACCCGTGATCACATGGAGCCCACCCAGATAATCCAGGGTAACCTCCCCGTCTCAAAATCCTTAACTTACTCGCACTTGCAAAGTCCTTTTTGTTGTGCGAGGCAGCGTATTCACCGGTTTTGGGAGTTAGGATGCAGACATCTTGAGGGGGAGGAGGGTATTATTCTGGCTATTACACTATCTAAGGGATGGAAAAATAATTTTAGAATTTTATCTGTTTTTCATAGCTACAGAGAGGATGTGCTGAAGACTTGGTTTTCCTTTCAGTGTTTGGGATGGTAGATATATGGCGACCTAAATTGAGTCTAGGATATCCGTTTGTATTTGCTAATGTCCCTTTGAAGACCGGAAAGAAGAGCCTTTCAGTGACTGACAGCAAGGATGGGGGTGGGTATCTTAGTTAAAGACCTTCCTTACTCCTTACTGGGTCCTTATCTTAGGTTCTTGTAGGGCATTGAGGGCAAATGACCAAGCAGATGCTTTTTTTTTTTTTAAGTAGGCTTCACATCTAGCATGGAGCCCAGTGTGGGGCTCAAACTCATGACTGTGAGATCAAGAATGGAGCTGAGATCACAAGTCAGACGCTTAACTGACTGAGTCATCCCCGTGTCCCCCATGCAGATGCATCCTAAATAAATGAAGGACAGCCTCCTTTACTATAGCCTCCTACAGTGTGGCTTTCCTAGAGATGAACCAGACTGTTCATCTCTAGTTATTTTATATTTTAGAATATATAAGAACTGTGGTACTGAACAATACAGTTAATAAACACTTTCCTCATGGCTGGCTGGAGAGTAACAGTAGAAATCATGACCTTACGTTCTTTTTTCAAGCAGTAAGAAGAGCTTAGTCTTCTTAGCTTAGGAATGTGCCAGTCTGCTTGTTGACTCTCCTGAGGCCTCTCTTTTCACCATTTTTCATGTTCTGGTGAGTCACAACACATAATGGCAGACAAAAGGTTCACAGGTGAGGGTGTTGACGGGAAAGCCACCAAGCAACAGCAGGATCCTGGATGTTAAAATGACTCAAGGCAGATGAGCCCCTCCAAGGAGCTAGTCCAGGAAACAGACAAGAAAGCCTAATTGTCAGCAGGGGTTTGGAGTGAGCTTTCTCTTTCTAAAAGGAATGATTAACTCCACTGCCTTCTGGGGAAGGAGAAGTCAGTAGTTGAAAACAAAATTTACTGTAGCCAATGACATGTTACAATTTTAGGGCAGAGTTCAGCAGACTACTTGTCCTTGGACCTAACTCATCCTATCAGTTCTTGTATAGCACTTCAGCTAAGGCTGGTTTTTACATTTTGAAATGGTTGGAAAAAATAAAAAAAGCAATATTCCATGATGTGTGAAAATTATGTAAAATTCAGATTTCAGTTTCATAAATCACGATTTGCAGAAACACAGCCATGCTATTCATTTATTAGTTGTCCGTGACGATCACGGAGGAGTTGAGTGGTTGTGGCAGACATTGACCATGTGGCTGACAAAGCCTAAAATATTTACTAACTGGCCCTGTACAGAGAATTTTGTAGCCTCAGGTTATAGGGACTTGGGGGAGACTGAAAAAGCCTCTGCAAATGTCCTTGTTGGAACGATATTTCGATAGGAACCAAGACCCAGTGATTCTGCCCAGTGGGAACTCATTTCTAGGAACCCACAGGGAATCTAGCGGGAGAATGGGCATACAAGTTAACCCATGTAAAATTGGTCTCTGGAAACCCAGGTATACTCATATGATGCTATAAATAATACACAAATCCTGCCATTTGCTCCTTGAATAGCATGTCTCCTTTACTGAGGGGGTCACAGACTTTATTCCAGTACTTTATTAAAGAGATTTTATTTGGTTGGTTTTTTTTTTTTTTTTTTTTTTTTTTAAATGAAGAAGAGCATATTGAGCTGCTGGAAGTGTTGGGCTGTGTGTTCTGAAATATCCCAGTAGGATAGGCGCCAGCTACCTACGTTTCAGATGCAATGTCCAAATGGCTCTCATTTCTCCAGGACCCACTTTGTCCAGGCATCAGGCCAGTGCTTTGGCACATGATGGCTCACACTGACAGCACCTCTGCAAGATCAGTGGTGCTATTCCCGCTCTGCCTGGGCGGGAAGGGCTCACAGTGGGAAACCCTGTGCCTGCCGTGCTGCATTAAGTGTGACCTGGAAGAAGCAGGCCAGCCACTCGGGGAGCCACTTCGTTCTGGTCTTTTCTCTGTGATAGCAGAGCTATCACAACCTCATCAGCAAAATGCTCTCATCACTGAGTTACAGTACTCAGTGATAACATTAACTTCCATCACTTTGCTTGTTGTGGTATCTTGACCACTGGGAATAGCGCTGCAACAAACATGGTGCAGAGATCCTTTCGAGGTACTGACTTTGTTTCCTTCGGCCGTACACCCAGAAGTGGGATTGCTGGATCATATGGTAATTCTGTTTTAATTTTATGGACCTTCGTACTCTTTTCCACAGTGGCTGCCCCAACCTACATTGTCACTAACAGTGAATAAGGATTCCCTTGTCTTCTCATCCTCACCAACACTTGTTATTTCTTGTCTTTTTGATAAAGGCCATTCTAACAGGTAGCATCTCATTGTGGTCTTGATTTACATTCACAGTAACCAAGATAGGGAAACAACCTAAATGTTTGTCAGTGGACGAATGGATAAAGAAGATGTGGTATGTATATACAGTGGGATATGACTCAGACATAAAAAAGAAGAAAACCTCCTGTCATTTTAGGGAAGACATGGATGAACCTGGAGGACATTATGCTGAGTGGAGTAAACTGGACAGAGAAAGACAAGTCCTGTATGATTTCACTAAATCTAAAAAACAAGTAAAAATGAACTCATAGAACCAGAGAGGAGATGGTGGTTGCCAGGGGCTGGGGGTGGGGGAAATAGGGAGATGTCGGTCAAGGGATACAAACTTTCTGTTATAAGTTGGGTAAGTTCTGAGGATCTAGTGCACAGCATGGTGACTATAGTCAATAATACTGTATTGTGTACTTGAAATTTGCGAAAAGAGCACATCTTAAGTGTTCCCACCACACACACACAAAGGTAACTATGTGAGGTGATGGATGTGTTAATTAACTTTGTTGTGGCAAATATTTCATAATGTATATGTATATCAAATAATGACTTTGTGCACTTTATATATGTACAATTTTATTAGTCAGCTATACCTCAATAAATCTGGAAAAAAAATGTTACCTTACATTCTATAGTTCCTTCCAGCACTCCATATCCTTCATATTATGTTCGTGAAAGTCCTGGGATACTATTTATCTAAACTTTGTAAATGAGGAAACTGAGGCTTGTGTGGGGTCAACCAGCCTTTAGTGGCAGAGCCAGACCTTCTGACCTTGGGGTCTGGTGTCCTGCACACTACTTCCCATGCCTTCAGCCATGGAGCCCTAACACTTAAACCAATCTTAGGCAGAAGACTGTGCTACAGTCTATGCCTGTGGTACCTGAGTTCATCCTCATGGTGATCACAAACTGATTTCCAGAGACTAATTTTACATCCTAGATATTTTTTGGCATTACCCTAAAATTGGGACTCTGTTGAGCACAGTGTATTGCTCAATCTCTTTCTCTTCCTCGTCACCACATCTGTTGCTTGTGTTTCAGCCCCAAACCAAACCAATAATGGATTCCCATTCATGTTCCTCTTACCACATGGCTCCACATGAGGAAAGGTATATTGCATGTATTCTGCTCAGAAAAAGGCTGAAAAATTGTGGGAAAACACACTTTCAAAGAAGGTTTGTGTTCTTTGGGACATAGGAACATAGCATTAATCACAACTTCTGCTTACAGCTGCACAAGTTATTAAAAGAGCTCATTTTCAGCAAATTTTAAATAGTGGAGATGGTTCTTGAGCACATTTAACAAGCACTCTGTCCTGGTTTTGCCCCAGTCCCTGTATATTCCTCCCCAGTCTTCATCACTGGAGTAGCCCCCTCTGCCTGCCCTATGATTCCTTAGCCCCCTTCTCTGCTGTATGCTGCCAGGGGCAACATTGTGCTCTGTGTACACTGATTTGGGGATTCCTCAAAATGCTATGTCCTCTCCAAACTTCAAATGCCTATATCCAGCTGCTAAAGGACGTCTCTGTTTGAATCCTCCTTACTTATTGCAGATTCAACAGGTAGAACATAACAAAGTGTTCTCCCTCTGGAATTCAGTGGTTGGTGTCACATCACTCATTCAGTTAGCATCTAAGTAAAAACCCAAAAACGATTCTCCTTGACAGGACTTGCCACTCACCCCTCTTTGCCATGTAAATGTATTTATTTTTGTATGTGTCATCTTTTATGTTTGTCTCCTTATGATATTATAAATGCTTGCCACCAGGTAGGCAATAAAGAAATGTTTGGTGGGCAGACCTGTAGATAAGCATTCCTGAAACATACCCTGTTATCTTTCCTAGATGAGATTTGCTACCACATGACTTCTCCTTACACTGGCTGGATTGTGTAACTCAGTCTTTGGTGCAAAGATTGGTGGCATGTCTCTGAGCTCTGCAAACTTATTTATCTTTGGAATTATTGAGCTTGGCGGCTGTCCACATCATGTAACAACTCTGCTGTCACGTTTCCCTCCTTGCTTTCTTTCTTTGCTCTCCCCCACTTTTCACATTCCTATCTGTGAGAGAGAAGGAGAAGAAATGAAGACTACAAACCCATATTTCTCTCACCAATTAAAAATATCTTTCCATCTTGTTTTACTATTAAATGAATTCCTTGTTTGCTTTCTGTGTTACAATTAAAACAGCTTCTTTCCTTCTTAGTGTCTTTAACATATTTTTATTGCACAAATGATTCATGTTTACTATACAAAATTAGAAATTATAGGTAAACACAAAGAAGGAAATAAAATGTATAACCCCCCTCACTCAGAGAGCTATAGTCAACTTTTAATATAATACCTACTTCCATACATTTTTTTTCCTATACACATATTTCATCAAAAATGTAGACTTATCATACTTGCTATTGGAAAACTTCTTTTCACTTAATAGGTTGAGAACACGTTCCCATGATAATACTCCTCTAGATCAGATGTCAACAAACTTTCTCTGTAAAGGGCGACATAGTAAATATTTGAGGCTATGTGGAACATACAGTTTCTGTTTCAACTACTTAACTCTGCTGTCATAGTGTGATATGTAAATGAATGAGTGTGGCTGTGTTCCAATAAAACTTTATTTTCAAAAACAGGCAGTTGGCCACGTTTGGCTCATGGCTGGGCCGTGGTTTGCTTATGTTTGCTCTAGAATACCATTTTTAATGGCTGAACAGTAGTCTACTTTATCAATATATCATGATTTACTTAACCAATCTGAATAATAGCTAATGTTCTTTGAGGCCTTATACTGTGCTTTGCACCCTGAAGGGTTTTTTCTATTTCCTTTTTCACTCTTCCCACCCATAACCCTGTGAAATAAAGGTATCATTCTTTCTATTTAACAGATGAGCAAACTTAGATAAAGAACAAGTAGGTAATTTGCCTAAGGTTAGATGGCTATTAAGTAGAAAAGACAAAATTTAATTTGATATTTAGAAACCACGTTTTTAACTACTCATTATATTTTTATGCACATTGGTGGTTATTTCCTTGGGATAAATCCCTAGAATTAGAATAACAAGTGCATCTTAAGGCTTTTGATCTGTGTTTCCAGGTTGATATCTATGGCCAAGTCCTATTTCTTGGGTGGTGTAAACCTTAGCAATAATACTTCATTGTTTTAAATCACATTAAAAATTATAAATGCAAATGAACATTTATTTTATGCATATTTCTCATCTGTGTTTCTTCTTAGGTGAATTTCTCATTCATGAAGGAAAGGTTCTCATTATTGTATAAGAGCAGTTGTCTTTTCTACTGATTTATTGAAGCCTTGTACACAGAACTCCTTTGGTGTTTTAGCTGATGTTACGTGGCTTGTTATGAAAAGGGTCCATTTACTTTAAAAAGCTATTGTCTTTACAGTTAAAGAGAATTAGACAGAAAAGTGTTTGGTTTTAGCATAATAGCACTAATTAGACTTCTGGAATTAAACAAATAAACAAAAAACAAAACAAAACCCTGTAAGGTAAGAGAGAACTTACTGCTGCTGAGGAGCTTGTCCCTTTAGTTCACATCTCTTAAGTCACTAGGATTTGGGTTCTTTAATTGGAATGACTGCTTTGCTGTGGCCATGGCAACATATCTTAGCTGCCATAAAGAACATACACCTTGACAAAATATTTTTTAGGGGGTGGGTTTTAGATAGAATTCATTATCCAGTGTATTCATGGAGAGTCTAGATGAATTAATGGGTGGTAGACCAATAATTATAACAGTATATTATAATATACCAATAAAAATAACAGTAATAAAAATAGTGAAATTAACAGTTACTATCTACTGATTACTTACCTTATTCCAGGCACAATGCTAAATGCTTTATATTATTTAATTTGATCTTCACTTATAATTCTAGGTCATAGATATTGTCATTATCCCTGTTTTATACATGAGGAAACAGACCAAAAACCTAGGTGGCTTGCCTGGACTCTACAGCTGCTAAGTAGGAGTGGAGCTTGATGTTGACCCTGATGCTCTACTGTGTGAAACTTATAGGCTTATTACAGAAAGCTGTTGGGATATATGCTTACTTGTATGTACATGTATGGCAGATATCTTGATTGTCAAATGTGGAGTCAGCACTACTAGAATTTAATAACACTAGGATCAATGGGCCATGAATCTGACCCAGGATTCAGAACCCATGCTCTTATGAAGATCAGAATTAGGATGCTTTATGAGATTCAAAGAACACAAAGGGTAGCCGACCCAATATATTCTATCTTGGGTTTCTCTTGAGGACCATCAAATTGAAAGAGGATATCTGATGGGGAAAGGTAGAGTTGTAAGAAATCCTAGGCAATAAGACAGAAGAAACTTTTTTTTCCTTACAGCTTTTTTGACAAAATTATGTATGTGTGTATGTATGTTTGTGTACACACACACGTAGGGATGTAATCATTTGAGAATGTGTAATGTTATGAAATATCAGCCATGGTAAAGTTAATGAACACATCTGTCACCTCACATAGTTACTTTTTTGTGTGATAAGAATGCCTCTTTTAGGGGCACCTGGGTGGCTCAGTTGTTGGGCGTCTGCCTTTGGCTCAGGTCATGGTCCCAGGGCCCTGGGATCGAGCCCCGCATCGGGCTCCCTGCTCGGCGGGGGGCCTGCTTCTCCCTCTCCCACTCCTCCTGCTTGTGTTCCCTCCCTCACTGTGTCTCTCTCTGTCAAGTAAATTAAAAAAAAAAAGATCTACTCTTTTAGCAAATTTTATATACACAACACAGTATTGTTAACTATAGTCACCATGCTATACAGTAGATCCCTAGAACTTATTCATCTTATAATTGAAAGTTTGTACCTTTTAACCAATATCTCCCCATTTTCCTCACTTCCCAAGCCCTGGCAACCACTCTGGTTCTGAGTTCAACATTAAAAAAAAAATTCACATGTAAGTGATATTATTTGTCTTTCTCTGTCTGGCTTATTTCACTTAACATGATGTCCTCCAGGTTCATCCATGTTGTCAATAAGGGCAGGATTTTCTTCTTTTTATGGCTGAATAATATTCTAGTGTGTGTGTGTCTGTGTGTGTGTGTATCACATTTTCTTTATCCATTCTTCCATTGATGGACACTTAGGTTGTTTCCATTCTTGGCTATTGTGAATAGTGTTGCAGTGAACATGGAAGTGCAAATATCTTTTCAAGGTACTGATTTCATTTCCTTCAGATATATTCCCAGAAGTGGGATTGCTGGATCATATGGTAGTTCTATTTTAATTTTTTTTTGAGGAACCTCCATACTGTTTTCCATAATGGCTGTACCAATTTACATTCTCACTAACAGAATACAAGGGTTCTCTTTTTTCACATCCTCACCAACTCTTGTTATTTCTTGTCTTTTGTCAATAGCCATTCTAACAAGTGTGAGGTGACATCTCATTGTGGTTTTGATTTGCATTTCCCTGATGATTAGTGATGTTGAGAATCTTTTCATGTACCCATTGGCCATTTGGATGTCTTCTTTGGAAAAATGTTTACTTAGGTCAGTTGCCTATTTTTAGATTGGATTATTATTATTTTTGTTATTGAGTTGTATAAGTTCCTTACATATTTTAGATATAATCCCTTATGAGATATAGTTTATGAATGACTTCTCCTATTTTGTAGGTGCCTTTTCATTTTGTTGATTGTTTTCCTTGCTGTGCAGGTTTTTGGTTTGTTGTGGTCCCACCTGTTTATTTTCGATTTTGTTGTTTGTGCTTCTGCTGTCACGTCAAAAAAATCATTGTCTAGACCAATGTCAAAGAGTTTTTTCCCTATGTTTTCTTTTAGGAGTTTTACAGTTTCACCTTTTACATTTGAGTCTAATCCATTTCCTGTTAATTTCTGTGAGAAGTGTAAGATAGGGGTCCAGTCTCATTCTTTGGATATAGAATACAGTTTTTCTTTCTTTAAAGATTTTATTTATTTATTTGACAGAGAGACACAGCGAGAGAGGAAACACAAGCAGGAGCAGAGGGAGAGGGAGAAGCAGGCTCTCCGCTGAGCAGGGAGCCCAATGTGGGGCTCGATCCCAGGACCCTGGGATCATGACCTGAGTCAAAGGCAGATGCTTAATGACTGAACCACCCAGGTGCCCCAGATTAGAGTTCTTCTAACATTGTTTATTGAAGAGATTATCCTTTCTCCATTGTGTGTTCTTGTTTCCCTTATCAAAGATTACTTAACCATATATGTGTGGGTTTATTTCTGGGTTCTCTATTCTGTTCTATTGGTCTCTGTATCTGTTTTTTGGATAGTACCATATTGTTTTGATTACTATAGATTTGTAATATAATTTGAAATCAGGAGTTGTGATGCCCCAGCTTTATTCTTCTTTCTTTAAATTACTTTGAATATTCTGGATCTTTTGTGGTTCCATTTGAATTTTAGGATTGTTTTTCCTATTTCTGTGGAAAATGCCATTGGACTTTTGATAGGGATTGAATTGAATCTGTATATTGTTTTGTGTAGTATGGATATTTTAATAATATTAATTCTCCCAATCCATGAACATGGGGTATCTTTTCATTTATTTGTGTCTTCTTCAGTTTCTTTAATCAGTGTTTTATAATATTCAGTGTATAGGTCTTTCATGTCCTTGGTTAAATTTATCCCTGAGTATTTTATGTTTTTCCTTCTACTGTAAGTGGAATTTTTTTCTTAATTTCTCTTTCAAATGGTTCATTTATAGTGTATAGAAATGCAACTGATTTTTGTATGTTGATTTTGTATTCTGCAACTTTACTGAATTCATTTATTTTAAGTGTTTTTTTTTGTGGAGTCTAGAGTTTTCTATATGTTAGGATCATGTCATTTGCAAACAGAGACAGTTTTCGTTCTTTCTTTCTAATAGGAATGCCTTTATTTCTTTTTCTTGCCTAATTGTTCTGGCGAGGACCACCAGTATTGTGTTGAATAGAAGTGGTAAGACTGGGCATTCTTGTCTTGTTCCTGATCTTAGAAGGAATGCTTTCAGTTTTTCACTGTTGATTATGATGTTAGCTGTGGGCTTTTCATATATAGCTTTTCTTATATTGAGGTGCATTCCTTTTATATCTAATTTGTTGCAAGTTTTTATCATGAATGGATGTTGAATTTTGTCAAGTGTTTTTTTCTGCAGCCAAAGAAATGATCATATGATTTTTATCCTTCATTTTGTTAATGTGTTGTGACATATTTATTGGTTTGCAAATGTTGAACCTTCTTGCATCCCAGGGATAAATCCCTCTTTATCATGGCATATAATACTTATAATGTGCTGTTAAATTTGGTTTGCTAGTATTTTGTTAAGGATTTTTGCATCTATATTCAACAGGGTTATTGGCTTGCAATTTTTCTTTTCTTATAGTATCTTTGTCTGCCTTTGATATCAGGATAATGCTGGCCTCTAAGGTGAGTTTGGAAGTGTCCACTGTTGCTCAGTCTTTTGAAAGAGTTTGAGAAGAATTGGTATTAATTCTTTAAATGTTTGGTTGAATTCACCAGTGAAGCCATGTGGCCCTGTGATTTTCTTTGTTGTGAGATTTTTGATTACTGATTTAATCTCTTGACTCATTGCTGGTCTGTTCAGATTTTCTGTTTTTTATGATTTAGTCTTTGTAAGTTGTATGTGTATATGAATTTATCCATTACTTCTAGGTTATCCAGCTTGTTGGTGTGTAATTGATCATGGTAGTCTTTTATGATCTCTTTATTTCTGTGGTATCAGTTGCTATGTCTCCTCTTTCATTTCCCATATTACTTGCTTGAGTTCTCTCTTTTTTTTTAGTCTAGCTAAAGCTTTGTCAATTTTGTGTTTTCAATAAATCAGCTTTTAATTTTGTTTATGTTTTCTTTTTTTTTTTCTAGTCTCTGTTTCATTTATCTCCACCCTAATCTTTATTTCCTTCCTTCTCCCCATTTTGGGCTTAGTTCTTCTTTATTTCCTTGGGGCGTAAAGTTAGGTTGTTTGAAATCTTTCTTATTTCTTTTAATGTAGGTGTTTATTGCTATAAACTTTCCTCTTAGAACTGCTTTTGCTGTATCCCTTAGGTTTTTATATGCTGTGTTTCCATTTTTGTGTGTTTCAAGATTTTTTTTGATTTTCCTATTATTTCTTTAGTGATCCATTGGCCATTCAGGAGTGTGTTGTTCATTTTTACATTTATGGATTTTCCAGCTTTCCTCCTGTTATTGATTTCTAGTTTCATACCATTGTGGTTGGAATAGATACTTGATATGATTTTAATCTTATTAAATTTTTAAAAGACTTGTTTGTAGCCTAGCAGATGATCTGTCCTGGAGAAAGTCCTGTGTACACTTGAGAAGAATGTGTATTCTGCTGCTCTTCGATGGAATGTTCTGTGTATCTGTTAGGTCTGTTTGGTCTAAAGTGTAGTTTAAGTTCACTGTTTCCTTATTGATTTTCTGTCTGGGTGATCTATCTGTTGTTGAAAGTAGAATATGAAGTCCCTTGCTATTTTGGTATTGTCATCTATTACTCCCTTCAAATCTGTTAGTATTTGCTTAATATATTCATGTGCTCAATGTTGGGTGCATATGTATTTACAATTGTTATATCCTCTTGATGAATTGGCCCCTTTATCATTATATAATAACTTTCTCTTATTATACTTTTTGACTTTAAATCTGTTTTGTCAGATATAAATGCAGCTATCCCTGCTCCCCTTTGGTTTCCACTGGCGTGGAATATCTTTTTCCAACCCTTCATTTTCAGCAATAGGTGTCCTTAAAATTGAAGTGAGTCTCTGGTAGGCAGTATATAGTTAGGTCTTTTTTTAAAAAACATTTTAATCCATTCAGCTACTCTATGACTTTTGATTAGACAGTTTAATCCATTTACGCCCAACATAACTATTGATAGATAAAGATTTACTTTTGCCATCTTGTAATTGTGTTCTGGTTATCTTGTAGTTCCTTTGTTCCATTTTTCCTCTCTTGCTATCTTCCTTGGTGATTTGATGATTTTCTGTAGTGTATGCTTAGGTTTCTCTTTCTCTCTTGTGTGTGTAATATAGTTTTTTGCCTTGAGGTTATTATAAGACTTACATAAAATATAGTTATAACAGTCTATTGCAAGAGGATAACTTTGCACACAAAAACTCTACCTTTTTACTGCCCCCTTTTATGTTTTTGATAGTATAATTTATATCTTTTTATATCATGTATCCATTAACAAATTATTGTACTTATAGTTATTTTTTTATTATGTTATGTTAATCACCATACATTACATCATTAGTTTTTGATGTAGTGTTCCACAATCCATTGTTTTCTTATAACACCCAGTGCTCCATGCAGAATGTGCCCTCTTTAATACCCATCACCAGGCTAACCCATCCCTCCACCCCCTCCCCTCTAGAACCCTCAGTTTGTTTCTCAGAGTCCATAGTCTCTCATGGTTCATCTCCCCCTCCGATTTCCTGCCTTCATTTTTCCCTTCCTACTGTATTCTTCTTCTTCTTCTTTTTTTAACATACAATGTGTTATTTGTTTCAGAGGTACAGATCTGTGATTCAACAGTCTTACACAATTCACAGCGCTCACCATAGCACATACCCTCCCCAGTGTCTATCACCCAGCCACCCCATCCCTCCCAACCCCCCACCACTCCAGCAACCCTCAGTTTGTTGAGATTAAGAACTCCTCATATCAGTGAGATCATATGATACCTGTCTTTTTCTGATTGACTTATTTCACGTAGCATAATACCCTCTAGTTCCATCCACATCATTGCAAATGGCAAGATTTTGTGTTTTTTTGATGGCTGCATAATATTCCATTGTATAGTTATTTTTTTTAAGATTTTTTATTTTTTTAAGTAATTTCTACACCCAACATAAAATTTAAACTCCCAACCCTGAGATCAAGAGTCACATGCTTTACTGGTTAAGATAGCCAGGTGTCCTATACCTATGGTTATTTTAAGTCTTTGTTTCTTTTAAATTCTTTTTTTTTGTACCAGAGTTAAGTGATTTACACACTACCTTTACAGTATTAGAGTATTCTGAATTTGACTATATACCTATTTTTACCAGTGAATTATATACTTCCATATGTTTTTATGCTATTAATTAATATCCTTTCAGTTCTGCTTGAGAACTTTCTTTAGTGTTTCTTGTAAGGTATGTTTAGTGGTGATAAACTCCCTCAGTTTTTGTTTGTCTGGGAACGTCTTTATCTATACTTCATTTTCAGAGGGCATCTTTGATGGGTAAAGTATTCTTGGTTAGCAGTTTTCTCTTCCAACAGTTTGAATATATTATCCTTTTCTCTCTGAGCCTGCAAGGTTTCTGCCAAGAAATCAGCTGATAGCTTTATGAGGGTTCTCTTGTATGTAATAAATTTCTTTTTCTTAATGCTTTCAAGATTCTTTCCTTGCCTATGATTTTTGACAGTTTTATTATAGTGTGTTTCAGTGAAGTCGTCATTGGGTTGAATTTGATTGAGGACCCATGAACTTCATGTACCTGGATGTGTATATCTCTCCCAAGATTTGGGAAGTGTTCAGCCTTTATCAGACTAACTACTTCTATTGGCCACCCAAACTATTCCCAAGTGCCTACTAATTTACATACAGAACTCCCTTTCCTGCCAATAAAGTGTTTTCTATCAACTGATCCCAAAGTGTAATTTTAGTCTTCTATCACATGACTCCATGATACATACCCAATTCTCTGGGCAAACAGACCTAATCCAAACAGCTTGTGCTTTCGCTCTCCTTTCTTTAACCTGTTTTATTTACTTGAAATGTCTTCAGTTTCTCTGCCTCAAACCCAAGTCTTCATCTGTCAGAATTCTGCGCCTTTCTCAATACTGAGAGAAAATTCTACCTAAAGATCAATTCCTGATTTTTATAGACAAAAGTGACTACCCCATCCCATTTGATTCTAATGGTAGTTATATTACTTTCAAATCAACTATAACCTACTTATTTGTAAGATAGGTTTTGTGTATGTCTTCTCCCTCTAGCTTCATTGGAAGGCCCTTGAGAATTAGGATCTAATTCATTTTTGTTTTCCCTGTGGGACTTGCATGGTTCCTTGAACACAGTGATTTTCCAAGAGAACTGTTCTTATGGATCCTGATTCTGTAAGAAAGGAAACCTCCATTTAGAGCTTTGATATAGATTGAATTCTGTTCCCCCCAACTATATTGAAGTCCTAACTGCCTTTACCTCAAATTGTCTGCAAATAAAGTCATTGCAGATATAATTAGTTAAGATGAGGTCGTACTGGAGTAAGGTGGCCCCCCAATCCAATATGACTGATGTCCTTATAAAAAGGGAAATTTGGACACACACACATACACACACACACACACACACACACACACACACACACAGAGAGAGAGAGAGAGAGAGAGAGAGAGAGAACACCATGTGAAGATTGGAGTTCTGCTAACACAAGCTAAGTATCTACCAGAAACTGGGAAGATAGACTGGAATAGATTTTTTCCTGGAGCATTAAGAGAGAGCAAGACCCTGCTGGTACCTTCATCTCACACTTCTGGCTTCCAGAACTATGAGACAGTACATTTCTGTTGTTTAAGGCACTCAATTTGTGGTACTTTGTTATAGCAGCCCCCGGAAACTAATACCAGCCTATATTTTCACCATCCCCAGAACAAACAAAAATGTGGTATTTAAAATGATACCTTTCTTGGTAGAACTGAGGGCTGAGGTGGGGTAACCTGATAACAAAGTAGCTAGAACCTTCTCTATTATTTGTACCCCTGGTACTCTGCTCCAGTCTGAGTTCTTATGGCCCTCAGAGCATCTTTAGCACTGAAAGCTGAGCATGTCAGAAATGGACAATCTTTTGTCTTTAATCCTCTTCTTCCCTCATAAGCCTCTCTCAGTTATTACCATATTCTTATCAGTCCCTCTGGCTAAAATCTTCTGCAGTCCTTCCATTTTCTTATCCCCAATTAAAAAAAATCTAGATTTCAGGGCACCTGGGTGGCTCAGTCATTTAAACATCTGATTCTTGGTTTTGGCTCTGGGTTATGATCTTAGGGTCATGAGATTGAGCCCCACGTCAGGCTCTATGCTGGGCATGGAGCCTGCTTAGGATTTTCTCTCTCCCTTTCCCTCTGCCCTTCCCCCCACCCCAACTAAACCTATGTTCTCTCTCTCTCTCTCAAAAAAAAAAAAAAAATCAGATCCTCATTACTGATGGCAATAATTGGCCAGACTGAGGGCAGGCCCTTAACCTAGAGAATGTGTTTTCAGTCCTGCTTGATGCACATACCCAGGCTTGTTGGCAGTGGGGCCTGGGACTCTGACAGGGTGAGGTGAGAATGCTGCCCCTCCCTCCCAGGGATGTAAGTATAGACTTTCTGATCCTGGGCTGAGTCAGACTGAAGGTTTGCATCCTGCTGTGTCACTTACTGGCTGTGGGGGCCACTGTGGAGAGGCTTCTTAATCCCACTGGGCCTCTGTTTACTAATCTGTAAATGAGATAATAATGGAGCTCACTTCATAGGGGCATCAAGAGAATTAAATGATTTAATGCACATCAAGAAGTGAGAACCTGGCACATGGCAGGTGCTTCATAAATGTTCACTTGTATTGTTATATATGCAAGAAAATCTCATTGGCATTTATTAAAACCGCCTTATTATTTTTCATAAAGAAGGGCATAGTTAATCCTCAGGTTTTTTTTGCCTTCCCTCCTCCCCCACCCGTTTCACACACATTAAGAAATACGGTGGTAATTTATACACATGGACTCAGGGCTGGCTTAGCAGGGAACTTGGAGCAAAGCTTCTGAGATCTAACTTGGCTGAGCTCCTGGGCCTCTCTTGGCTGCCAAGTCCCCTGTGCTTACCTGTCTTCGATGTTGTTTAGGTTCCAGTGACCAAGGGCACAGCTTGGTGACTGGCCTCCCGAGGCCTCTGGAGTCACCAGGGGCTGCCTCTAATTAGGTACACTGTTGAGCATGCAGGTATTTATCCTGGAGGCAAGAAGGGCTGCTGGGAATAGCTGCTTAACATGAAATGCAGGCAGCAAGTCCAGTGGTAGTGAGAAGCATGTTCCCTATGATATGAAGCATTGGCAAAGCCCAGACAAGCAAACAGTGAGGACCCCAAACCCAGTTGTTTTCATCATATTCCCCTTATAGGACCACTCCTAAACTGAGCTGATTCATTCAGTGATATTTGTGACTAAATTTTCATAATCAATAGGGATTTGTTAAGCAATTCCTGAGTGCCAGATACAGTACTAGGTGTTGATGATAAATGAAATGATGAGTTAAACACAGTCCCGCCTGTAACGAGTTTATAGTCTGGTCATTGGGACAGACTGATGAGCCAATAGTGGTGTTGAGGTTAGGGCATCACAGAAGTGGGTTATGGTGTCCCAGGGTGGGGGATTCTGACTCAGTCTGGGGGCAACTAGGGGACCATTATACTTGTCATTTTTTATTTAATGCCCCTATAAGATTGACTTTGGACAGGACAAGGATTGTGGCTTTGTTTTTATTGCTCTATCTCCCGTGCTATCTCGGGGTTGGCATATGGTAGAGGCTCAATAAACGTTTGGTAAATAAGGTAATTAAATGGCATCTAAGTTGAGAACTGAAGGATGGGGTCTTAGTGAGGAGGAAAGTGTGTGTTTGGGGGAGTAGAACAGTGGCAGTAGGAAATAAAATGGTGAGAAGGACATCATGGGGAAGGAGTGGCATGTACTCCTTGGGAAGGACAAAGACTGGTTCTGGAAACTGTTTGCTCATACAGTAGGGAGGTATAGAGGCAATTCAGGAGGCATGGTGAAGGCTGATGGTGAGAATAATATGGAATTGGTAAAGATTTTGAACAAGAAAGACTGGTTGGATTTGACATGCATGTTTTAAGGTACAGGAAAGGGATTAGATTGGAGAGGGCAGAGTGGAAGCAGAGAGGCCAATTTGAAGGCTTCTGTAGCAATCTTGATTAGAGATGGGGGTAGCTGGACAAATTACTGATAATGGAGATGGGGATGTAGATAGATTCAAAAGAAGCTAGGGATGTAGAATCACCAAGATCTGGCAACTGTCTCCAGAGAAGAAAGGAAGGAATGGCACTGCATCTTTTTTTTTAAATTTTTTATTGTTATGTTAATCACCATACATTACATCATTAGTTTTGGATGTAGTGTTCCATGATTCATTGTTTGTGCATAACACCCAGTGCTC
>NW_027397070.1:44267328-44329076 GCF_003265705.2 Callorhinus ursinus
ACGCAGAACGTGCCCTCTTTAATACCCATCACCAGGCTAACCCATCCCCCCACCCCCCACCACTCCAGCAACCCTCAGTTTGTTTCCTGAGATTAAGAATTCCTCATATCAGTGAAGTCACTACTGGGTATTTACCCCAAAGATACAAATGTAGGGATCCAAAGGGGTATGTGCACTCCAATGTTTATAGCAGCAATGTCCACAATAGCCAAACTGTGGAAAGAGCCAAGATGTCCATCGACAGATGAATGGATAAAGAAGATGTGGTATATATACACAATGGAATAGTGTGTCAGCCTTTCAAAATAAGTTAACCCTTGATACTTTGGGCTGTTGGAGCTAGGAGGAGAGATGGGATTGCTCAAGTAGAGCGAGGAGGAAGAGAGCTGTGGGAGCATCAACATTTTGGGGATGAGGGCACTGTGCTGAGTTAGCAATGGGAGTCAGTGTATGGGGGGTGAGATGAAGATTTACAGAAAACATTAGCTTTACTGTTTTTAAAGTGCTTTCACAGATGCTGTCATTTCATGTCTCAGTAACTCAACTAGATATTTATCATTTGGCTCTGTGTCAGAGTTTGGTACAAGACACAGAAACTTGGCTATAAATTTTAAACAAGAAAGGATTTAATACAGAGATTTGGGTGCTTACAAAATCATTGGAAGGGTGAGCCTGTGGGAAAAGATTTCCAGAACAATGTGGAGCCAAGGTCAAATTGCACCCATGCAGTTGCCATCCTGGCATCTGAAAGTCCCTGTGGCCGCTGCCATTGCTGCAACTGTTTCTCGACCCTCTGAAAGCTGGAGAAGGGCACTGGGGTACAACTGGCATTCAAAAGTCTCATGTTTCCATGACATTCCTTGACCGGAGTGAACAGTCTGGGAGCCAGAAGATGGCCACCATCTAATCTACCTTCTACACTCCTTGGTGAATGCATGTAATTAGTGGAACCCAATTAACCCTTACTCCCCTAGATTCAGGGAACTCTGGAAAATATCTTTGTTCTACCTCTCCACCTAAAAAAGAGAGTGAAATGTAGGTAAACAGGAGGGGTTTTTTTTCCCCCCTAAGGGACCAGAGAGTAAATATTTCAGTCTTAGTGGGCCACATAGTCTCTATTATACCTACCCAGCTTTACTATTGCAGTACAAAAGCAGCTACAGAAAGTACATAAAAGAAGGACCGTGGTTGTGTTCTAATAAAACTTTATTTATAAAAATAGGCAGTGGGCTGGATTTGGCCTGTGGGCCATAGTTTGGTAAGCAGGTCAATTCACAGTAATTACAATGGGTTCATTTTATGGATGAGGGAATTAAACCAGAGAGATTTAGGACCATTTAGCCAGTGTAAGTGAAAACATACCCTCATTATTTTGGTTTCAAAGTTCATGCCCTTTTCAGCAAACCTTGATGCTGAGCCCATCCCTGTGAGAGACCTGTGATCTGAAGAGGAGAGAAAATGTGCACCTCACTGTTACAGACCATGCTAAAAGCCCCAAGAATGGTGCAAAGTGCTTTGGCATACAAGGCATGTTTGACAGAAGAAATCAGAATAACTTTTACTGCGGAAGTTGTTTGAGCTAGGTGTTAGAGAAAGGTATAACTTTAATAGGTGGAGATGGTAGGCAAGCAGATGGGGGGCAAAAGAGCATTTAAAGTGGATTGGGAAACTTCAAGGCAAGTTTACAGAAACAGCAACTCAACTGAACATTGTGAACTTCTAGGGTTTTAAGAGAGGAAGGCTGGATTATGAACCTTGGATGTTATGATGAAAAACCTGGACTTAAAAAGCAGAAGCCCTGGCAATTTTTGAACTACAGGGAGAATTATCTGATATTGTGGTATAGAATTTTTTGACTCAGAAGCTACAGTGAACAGGAATTCACATAGGAAGTGATTGCAACATCTTTTCATGCGAAGGAAGCAGTGGGTATGAGGGATGTCTTGAGCCATTCATGGCACTTGGAAACTCGTACATGTAGGTGGGATAGAAGAATGCCTTCGATAGTAAGAAATGAGAATAACAAAACTTGGAAAGCCATGAGCAGGAGGTTGTTTTTGTAGGAAAGATTGTGGGTGGGAGAAATGGACATATGCGGCAGGCAATTGGAAATAAGGGCTTGATTTTCAAGAGAGATGGTTGGGAGTTGTTACGCACAGCTGGACAGAGAGCCACAGAAAAGCTTGAGTCTCTGATGGTTGTGGGTCGTGGAGGATTCCCAAAGCAGAAGCCAGGGGCCTTAGATCATCAAGAACCCAGAGAGGCAGAGGGATGGGGAAATGGAGTAGGGAGGGTAGGTAGAGCGCCAGGGTGAGTGTTATCAGAGGACTCAGGAGAGGAGCTGTTTCCAGAAAAAGGAATGGCTGGTGGTATTGCATGCCGCTGGGAGGACAGTAAGTTTTCATGAAAGGTGATGAGACAGTAGTGGCAGGTGAACCCTGGGAGAGCCTTTTAGTGTATTGAGAATAAGTGGAGGCAGAAGCTGTGGCTTGGGGCGCCTGGGTGGCTCAGTTGGTTAAGCGACTGCCTTCGGCTCGGGTCATGATCCTGGAGTCCCGGGATCGAGTCCCACATCGGGCTTCCTGCTCAGCGGGGAGTCTGCTTCTCCCTCTGACCCTCTTCCCTCTCGTGCTTTCTGTCATTCTCTCTCTCTCAAATAAATAAATAAAATCTTTAAAAAAAAAAAAAGAAGCTGTGGCTTGTTCACTTGAGGAATTGGATATGGAAAGGAAAGAGGAGAGAAGATGGGAGATTGAAATTTGTTTTAAAGTTGATTACTTCTTCAGTGCCTGAACACCATCAATGACTTCACTCGTCAGAATGTATCCCGTTGTCTCCCCTGCCAGGTCTTCCTAAGGAAAAGGTGGTTGGAGGAAGAGCGTCATCGATTCTCTCTTAATTTCAGGATGCATTTTTTTTTTTTTTGGTCAGTTGTTTGTGTCTGACTTGACTTTGCTTTTTGGCTCTGCCCGTGGCCTCTCCTGGCAACCTGTGAGGTAATACACAAATGTGTGCAGTTGTTAAGCAACTGCTTTCAGCCATGGAGGCTCTGCTAAATTTGGAACACGCATGAGTCCCAATCTAAGTCTTCATTCAGCGGCGAAAAAATAAGTCCCTGACTTTGAAATTTCAGAGGTTATACATTTGCAGAATATAAAATCAGTGCACTGATGATTTTTGTCTTACCTCACAGGATTCCTTTAAAATCCACTAGAGAATTGCTATGCAGTGAAAATTGCTGTGAAAATTTTGTTCTCTCCAGAGTCTTTTCTAGAAAGAAAGTAGGTATGCCCAAGCTCCAGAAGGAATGGAGTATCCTACAACGAGTGCTTCTACGATAATAAACAAAAACGGAACATATACAATAACAACAATAAAGCAAACAAATTCTAGAGTCTCGGATGGAAATGATTTGTCAGTCTAAATTAAGGCTCTTTATTTATTCTAACCCTTATTTTCTTTCACACCTTGGCCAATAGCATCAGCTGGGTCTCAAGTGGGTTATGAAATGGATGCATGAAGAGGTAACTTGGATTCATATTTTTCCCTCTGTCGAATTCACTTCCTTACTCTCATATTTAAACCACTATGTTGTTCTTCAAGGCCCTCAGGTGTGTTGCTCTGGAGCAATTTGCAGAGTGGAAGTGTTCTAAGACTCTTTCACATTTGTATAGAACTTCAGTTTTTGAAATATTTAGACATCCATTAATTTCACTGGACTGCACACTAATCCATGAGATAGGCAACATGATCATTAAGCCCATCTGACAGGTAAAGGCACTGAGATTCAGAGTGGTTAATTAATTAGATCAGGGTCATGTAGGATGCCAGCCCCAGATCCCCCAGTTTCAGATTTATCCCATTTTTTCCCCCACTGTGCTCTGAGTGGCATTTTTGACATGAGTGTTTTCTTTCATTCTTAAGCACATCAGTGAACAAGCTTTGTAACCACCAGGTTGGTTTCTGGGAGTACATTGATTGTGGAGGGCCAGGAGCAGAAACCACAGACTGTAAATGACAGTTACCCTTATTGGAGGTTTGGCCTTTATTGAATGGAGTGCTCTTGTTAAAGAAAGGTATGCATTGAGATGAGAGGCTTGCCAATCTCGCAAAAAAGTAGAAATTTCTGGGCTCCTTGGGGATGGCTAATGATAGTGATTATGGAGGAGTTTGCAGATATGAAGTACTTTATAAATCCTGGAGGAGTGGCAGTAGACTGCGTTTCTGGGGAGATGGATATTTGCATTTGTTATCTTCTGGACACTGCTGCCTTTGACACATTCTTGTTTTTATAAACAAGCCGGTTTTGCTTCTCTTTAGAAATGGGTCTGTTATCTAGCTTCATGGTGGCTTTCTGTACGCATGAGTTGGTGGCTCCAGTAAAATGGAACATTTGTACCGCTGCAAAACTGAATTTAGTGACGTTGCCAATATCTTAGCCCTCGAGTAGTCTTTAAATATTCTTAGCCCCGGGAGCTGGCCCAAGAAATTGCTTAGTCTTTTCCCCGTACCACTCAGCATATAAGTCCTGAATTACTGCTGACCAAAGTTACGTAAAGTACAAATCAATAAGCATTTTGTTTCTGTGTTTTAGGGAATGAGATGATGAGCGAGAGAAAACCCTTTGATGAAGCCTTCAAATTATTGGCATTGTTCTATGGATTAACAGAGCTGAGACTATTAATTTACTCATTCGTTGATCTCCATGTCATTACACTGCACTAAAAGGATTTTTTAGTAGCTTTTTGAAATATTCACACACAAACGATTCACACATTTAAGGTATACCATTCAATGGTTTTTGGTATGTTACATTATTAATTTTTTACAGTCATGGTCAAAGACATAAAACACATAAAATTTGCCGTTTTAACCATATTTAATGTACAATTCAGTGGCATTAGCTATACTCAGTTTTGTGCAACCATCACTATTTCCAAAGCTTTTCTTTATCACTTCAAACAGAAACCGTGTCCTCATTTAACAATACCCCCACCTGAAAGGATTTTTGATTGCTACCTTCAGGTGTAGGTAAGGCTTTTGAGGAAGATTTTCTTTATTCTTTTAGGGGAAGTTCCATATGGTACATGACACAGGTTGGGTGCCCTCAGGAAGCAGCCCTCAGATCGATGTGTCAAGATGAGTATGCAGGACATTATGGGAACATCTCAGGGTCCACACTTGGGGGGTGCGGGAGAAAAGGGGGCAGGCTTAAGTGGAAGGAGAAGGTGCACTGCACTGCAGTCAGGAGGCCCGAGCCTACCCACTGGGGCTCTGGAACTGGGGACTCTGGAGCTGGGCAACAAGGATGGGTCTTCATACCATTCTTCCTCCAGGCATCAGAGGCTGGCAGGCGCTGGGAGGTACATGAGCCCAGGCTAAATAAGTTACTCCTTCAACCAGGGACAGCTGGGGAGAGAGTTGACAGCCGAGGGCTACAAGCATGCTTGGCGGCTGGGGGATGAAATCTTTAGCCAGTGTTCCCCAAACGTTGCTGCCATTTGGAATCACCTGGGCGTCCTCAAAAATACTCTGCCTGGCTTAATTGATATGGGGTGAGAAGTGGGCGGCAGGAGTTTTAAGAGCTTCCCAGGTGACTCTAAAGGGCAACAGTTTGGGAGCACCTGCTTTCCATCCTGAGGAGGTGGCAGGTTGGTGGGAAGAGCGTGCATTTTGGAGTCTCAGGAAGATTTGCATGTGGCTCAGCCATTTACTAGCTCTGTGAGTTCTCATTTATGTCCTGCTGATAAGACTGTGCCGCTGGGCTTAAAAAAAATATGAATGGAGGTGCATTTGGGTGGGTAGGAGGGGACTATCAACAAATCAATACAAAAGCAGTGAATACTTCCAAGAAAATTTGGCAAAAACCAAGAATGCATAATTTACAATGAAGTTCAAATAACTTAAACATTTGAAGATATATTGTCTTAATGTATTAATTGCCTTTCATGTTGGAAGAAATGAAAGTTAAAAGTATTTGCATATAGCGCTCAGTAACAGTGACAGTGATGGCCGGAGACATCTTTACACTCTTGGGATGTGTGCATTGGTAGAGCTGATGGTGGAATATGCATACAAATTCTTAAAAGGTGAATCAGATCTAATTCCAGAGGTTTATCCTGTGGAAATAATGGATCAATGTGTCAAGATGTGTGCATAAAGGTGTCATTGCTGAGCCTTGTTGGCAATGGTGGGAAATTGGGAGCAGGACAAATGCTCATTAATAGGATATTGGTTTTTTTTCTTTTTAAGGTTTTATTTATTTATTTGACAGAGAGAGTGCACAAGTAGGGGGGAATGGGAGAGGGAGAAGCAGGCTCCTTGCTGAGCCGGGAGCCTGATGCGGGACTTGATCCCAGGACCCGGGGATCATGACCTGAGCCGAAGGCAGACACTTAACCGACTGAGCCACCCAGGCGCCCCTAATAGGGTATTGGTTAAATAACTTGTGGTACATACCTGTTCTGGAACTATGTGGTCATTGAAAAAAATAATGTAGCGTGCATGAAAAAAATAATGTAGCGTGCATGTATTAACGGAGGAAGTTAACCACCATGTATTTTTAAATGAGAGAAGCGGTAAACAAAACAGCACAAACCTATTTTTGCACTAAAATCGTATTTGCATTGAAAATGCCTGTAAGAAAAATACCAGATGTTAAGAGTAAACCGTGTTTTTCACGTATCTCTCCATGATGCTTAAGACTTAAAGAAATCATTACCTGTATATTAATTTTTGTGTTAATTTTATATTCAGGAAAAACAGAGCCATTTCCAAAAATGACATGGTTCCAAAATTATACACACATGTCTCCATCCTTACATGCTTGTGTATGTGTGTCCATCCCCACTTCTCCCCAGCAGTCTGAAAGGGAACAGTCTATAATCTAATTAGTGCTATCCCTAGAATTGGGGGTCATGTGTGATTTTTGTTTTCTTCCTTATACTTATTTATTCTTCACAAATTCTTATATGATTGTAACACTCTTTTAATGAGAAATAAAAAGAGGGAGGTTTTAATATTTCAGTGTGCTTGCCTGGCCTAGTTTTCTATCCACCCTTTAAATAGTGCTTACATCTATTACTTGTGAAGGGTCCTTTGGCTCGAATTTCTTTCTCCCTGCCTTCTTATTTAAATAATCACTATGATGTGTTGCATAGTTGTGTGCTTTACAAAATTAGGGCATTTATTCTGACTCGCACGTTTGTTATTAAGTGGTGCGTTTTCACTTTATTCATCGTTTTTTTTTCCTAAAGTAAATCTGACCTTTCGATGAGGCATTTCCAAGCATAGCATCCATCATCTACCATTATACTTCTGCTTCATCTGTTAAATGGTAATGTGTCCTCTAAAATATTGATATTAAATTAAGTCGTTCTATATTTGCTCTTAGGAAGAGCTTTGAGGTTATCAAATTTACCAGGCAGGTAGGATATGCAAAAAGAGAAATGCATGGACGGCGTCCAGCAGGCCAGGGCTCTGCCGTGTGTCTGACAAACCTCATTCATCCCTCTAGGCCCTAAATTAAACATCGCCTCCCCTGTCCTATTTTCTTGGCTCCCCCAGGGTAAACTGGTGCTGACTTCTCCCTATGCTTATTATGGCCCTCATTAAATTCTATTGTAAGTAGTCGTGGATGGCTGTCATCCCATGAAGACCTCCAGATAGGAAACGTGGTAGCCACCCAGCAAGATGGTCCCCAGTGATCCTTACCTCTTGGTATTCATGTCCTTGACAAATAAATTATAATGGAAGTGATGATCTGTCATTTCCCAGATTAAGTTATAAAAGACTGAGGTTTTGGGGCACCTGGGTGGCTCAGTAGGTTGAGTGCCTGACTCTTGATTTTGGCTCAAGTCATGATCTCAGGGTCAGGAAATCAAGCCCCTCCGTGGACTCCCTGGTCAGCCGGGAGTCTGCTTCTCTCCCTCTCCCCTGCCCCTCCCCCCACTAGCACTCTCTCTGTCCTTCTCTCTCTCAAATAAATAAAATAAATCTTAAAAAAAAAAAAAAGGCTAAGGGCGCCTGGGTGGCTCAGTTGGTTAAGCGACTGCCTTTGGCTCAGGTCATGATCCTGGAGTCCTGGGATCGAGTCCTGCATCGGGCTCCCTGCTCAGCGGGGGGTCTGCTTCTCCCTCTGACCCTCCCCCCGTCATGTGCTCTCTCTCTCTCAAATAACTAAATAAAATCTTTAAAAAAAATAAAAAAAAAGACTGAGATTTCTGTCTTGGGTTATTTCTTTTACATCAGTCACTCTATGGAAAACCGGCTGCCATGTTGTAAAGACAGGCAGTGCGTGGGGAGAAGCTTAAGTGACACAGCTAATAGGAAACAGGCTGGCCGACAACCATGTGAGTGAGCTTAGCAGCAGGTCCTCCCCTTGTTGAGCCTTCAGATACCACGGGCTCTGCTGTCGGCTTGATTGCAACCTCATGAGAGACCCCGAGCCAAAACCCACCTAAATGCCTCCCAATTTCTAACCCTCAGAAACTATGTGAGACAACACGTGTTGTTTTAAGTGCTAACTTTGAGGTAACTTATGCAGCAGTAGATAACTAGTAAGAATTTGGTACTAGAAGTGGAGTGCTGATATAGCAAGAAATGAAAATATGGTAGGGGCTTTGAAACTAGGCAATGCACAGTAGAAAAAGCTGGAAGGATTTTGAGGAACATGTTAGCAAAAGCTTTAAGTGCCATGAGTACACTGTTCACAGAAGTTTGGACTCTGAGGAGGCTACCAGGGAAGGCTTAACGGAAAATGAGAATCATATTGGAAACTGGAAAAGGCAGAGTCTTTATTATGTAGTGGCAAAAAATTTAGCAATACTGTCATCTGCAGTAATGTGGAAAGTAGAAAACATACCTAATGAACTGGGTGATGCAGCTAAGGAGATTTCAAAACAGTGTTGTGCCTTCCGTTTTCTCCCTGTTGCTTATAGTAAAATTGCAAAGACAGAGAAACTGAAGGCAGAACTAGTGAACAAAAAGAGCCAGGACTTGCTGTTTTTGAAGATTCCAGACTCTCCAGATGGCACATGATACTAAAATTAAGAAATGGCTTTTGAGCAACGATCAAATTTGGGGGCACTTTTAGGAAAACAAGTTCCAAACGTGAAGCCAAGGGTGTGACTGTAAAATCTTTTCAAAATCTCAAAAATCAAAGATGGTGTCTCAGAGAACTGTGCGGTCAGCCAAAAGGCCCTCTCAAGAGCTGAGGGTTTGCCTTCTAGACCCTCTTGGTCAATGGTAGGGCTTCTTAGAAGCTCAAGGACATTGTACCTCAGCCAAAGGCCAAGGTGAGGAAGGACCCATTGCAAAGAGATTTATGGTATGGCTTCTGTCTAATGGAACGAAGCCTAAAAGGAATCACAGAAAACCTTCAAAGTTTTTGAGAGAGTTACACTTGAAGAGACACCATCAGGTTGAAATAAAAGGGATACAGCACAAAATGAAAAGAGGACTTTGGACCCCCAAGTATCACGAGTAGGAAGCAGGCAGAGAAAACTACTTTGGTGCAAACACTTGTTACCTTTCATGAAAATGGAAGGACCACCAGGAGACCCAAACCTAGAGTCCAGAGGGTGGAGTTAAGAGCCATAGAGAGTTATGGGCTCATCAAGGAACTCACATGTGCTTGGCAGGATTTCAGAATTGCTGGCCCATGCTTCCTATTTCCCCCTTTGTGGGTAGGAGTGTTTATAGTGGTTATCCTCTGCTGTCCCACTGTTGTGTGCTGAGTGTGTGGGGACAGATAACTGGTTGCTTTGGTTGCACACCTCTTAGATATTGAGAGGAACTGTAGTCAGTGAGTTGCATGTTAGGGACTACACCCAATGAACCTTATCTATGCCTAGACCTGATTTAGGCAATAAGAATCTGGAATGGGAGCTGATTCTGGGGTTCAATGAGACTTTTAGGGACTGTGGGAGAGGTTAGTGTATATTGTATGTAGGACAGATGGGAATCATTGGGAGCCTGAAGGTGACTGTGGTAGCCAACCTCTAAGATAGCCCCCATTAATCCCTGATTCTTGGCATTCAGAGTTGTTAATTCCCTCCCAAACCCACATTGTGCTAGGGTTGGTCTTTGTGACCAATAACAGAAGTGGTGGTATGTCACTTTGAGATAAGTTTATTAGAGCTTCCATTGGGGGGATGCTCTCATTCTCTTGCTGTCTTGGATTGCTCACTGTGGGATACACTGTATGTTGAGGGCATTCAGGCATCCTTGTGGAGAGAACCACCTGGTGAAGAACTTCCAGCCTATAGCCACATAAGTGAACTTTCTTATAAGTGTACCTCCCAGCTCCAGTCAAGGCTTCAAACGATGGAACCCCAGCCAACAGCTTGACTGCAACTTCATGAGACACCACGTAGAAAGGAATTAACATAGCAGACCCAAGACTGCTATCCTTAGAAAGGCCTGCTTGCAAGATTGGCTCTTGGCTGGCATCTGGGAACTTGGATTTAGGGAAGATTCCCACCATTCTCTAATGATGAGTGGTTGACATTGCCTAAAGTGTGCAAACAATATTATTTATGGTGAACACCTGCTTTTATCTGTGAGTCTGGAATTTTGGTATGTGCTAGGCAGAGAGTGCATGCATGAGCAGGCCCCAACAAAACCCTTGGACCTTGAGTCTCTAATGAGCTTCCCTGGTAGACAACATTTCACACATTGTTGTCACAATATGATGCTAGAGGAATTAAGCTTGTCCTGTGTGATTCCATGGGGAGAGGACTCTTGGAAGTTTGTGCCGGGTTTCCTATGGACTTCATTCCATTCGCCTTTTCCCTTAGTTGATTTTTGCTTTATATCCTTTTGCTGTCATCAAAGCCGCAAGTGATGCCATATGTATGTGAATCCTCCTAGTGATCACTGAACCTGGAGGTGTTCTTGGGGATGCTCAACACAAAGACCCAGAGCAAGAACCACCTACTCAGAAACTGAGATAACAGTTGTTTATTATTTTCAGGCACTGAGTTTTAGAGCAACAGATAATACATGAAGCCAATTATTTCTCTCTCCCCCACCAGCGTTTAGCTTAGTGTCTAGAACATAGGTGTTAAATATTTGTTGAGTGAATTAATACTTCTGTCTTTGAAGAATTTTACAGTCCATCTGGTGCCTTTGCAGGAGAAATCTAAATCCTTGCCTATTACTATGAAGCTGGCTTATCTTCCCTTTCTTTTGCTGGAAGAACCAGTCCTAGGGGCAGCAGCCTGTCTTACCATTATCAGATTCTGCCATCTTCCTTTTTGGATGAGGTTCATGTGTATAGGAATTAGTGTATGACCATGCTTCTCTGTTACTTCTTAGTTTCGTTGTTTTTTTCTCTTCTATGCCTTGGTAATGACAGCTATTCTTACCATTGGAAGAAAACCTTCTTCCTGCTGAAAAATTAATTACCGAATGTTTCAGGGCCTTATAAGATATTAATATTTCTCTCTTGAGTCTTGCTTCTTATTCTGTCAAATGATTGCCTTGGACAAATGACCGTTTTTGTTTTACATTGTCCCCTCCTCGGCACACTGTCTTGAAATATACAAAGATAGCAACCATTCAGGCTAAGATAACTTTAATGTGGGAGAAAAACCCAGAATATATACTAGAAGTAGACTTCCTGGAGTTATCTACAGTTTCTGAAAGAAGTGTTTTAATCAAAAGTGTGTGTGTATGCTTGTGTATAGATGTGTGCATGTGCACACAAACTCTCACACACACATACTCATCCCAAGTTGATTTCTGTGACCTACCATTTGGTAGTTAACAGAATATTTCCCCTCCCTTCAAGTGTATTCCAGTCATAGCAGATGACCTTGATTCCTATTTTCCTGATAATCTCAAGGTGATCTAATAGGAGTTCTCTGATTTGATCTCCTTTTCCTTAATTAAAAAAAATATTCTCCCTCTTTTATCAAAAAATCTATCCTTCTTTCAAAGGGTCCTCTCTATAGTCTTTCCTCCCTCTTCTCGAGCATTATTTTGTCTCTGATCCTACTTTATATTTTTGCATTTTCTTTTTTCCTCTTCTTACCAATTTCAATAAGGATGCTCAGGTTTCTCTAACTCTAAATAGAACAACCACCCTTTTCTTTGCCTTGCTTTCTTTTGGAACTGTAATTCTATGTACTTCCTTTTCTTTGTTGCCAAGCTTCTCAAGATTAGTCATTTCTGCTGGCTGCCTCACTTCCTTATCATTCACTCACTGCTTAACACTTAAAACCCACTGTGTTACCCTTTCCACTCTGAAATTCCCCTCCAAGGTATTTTTATGACTGTGTCTATTAACCCTCTACTGCCCACACCCTGCAAACAGATTGTTTACATTACTGAAGCATTTATTACTGTTGTTGTTACCTTCTTTGAAACTACTTTTTATTTATTTGACAGTATGGGATTTTTGCTTTGGTTCTCCCCCTATCTTTTATAGCTATATTTCTGATTATTGACTAATGGACCAATCAATCAAGACTTATCCAAGCTGGAAGAAATTGGTTTCTGGAACAAATGGTCCATTTCCAAAAGTCCTGTTCTCTTCCCGGAATTTTTAACTCCCAGGGGGTCAGTTGCTCACCTAGAGTATGAGATCATTGCATCTGAATGTGCCATCTAGGTACTGTTTTTGGTAGTCTTGTTGATCCCGTTTGGACATGACTCCAAAGTTCTACATTTCAAGACTCATATTTCAACCAGAAGGTGAACATATCAACCTAACTGTACCTTGATCTCATCAAATTCTAACTAAAACCAAAGTTTTCATTTTCCTTCCTCTCCAGATAGCTTCTTACGACCTCTCTATTTTTATTTGATTCTAGGATAGGAATCACGTTTTTTTCTTCTCTTCAACCCTTGTGTCCAAATAATCCTCAAGTCCTGTATGATAGTGCCTCTGTTTGATATCTTTCTATTCCCAGTCCCACTATAGCTGTCTCCTAGCTCCTGCCTTTGTCTCCTGTCCTACTTTCAGTCCCATATATATGGGACCGATGGCTCTTTTGAAAGTGAAATCCCCACCCCGTCATGGCACCATCTGGAACTCATCCATTTCTGACAAATGAAGGGTAAATGCCTCTCTTCTCTTCCTCCCCTATGCCTACTGCACCCTTGTAGCTGCCCTGGCTCTCCTCCTCTATTTTGCTCATGATTTCCCTTGAATTAGGTTATGTGAGTAGAATCCAGCTTGGCAGGCAATTCTGGAGATCAAACAAAAAACCAGGAGTTTGGAGGAAATGCCTATTTGTGAAGAAACATGTACATGCATGTCATTTTTGCCCCTTGAAGTCATCCTTACCTTTAAGCTTCATCTCAAGTTTGCAGCTTTTTCCAGGAAGGCTTTCCTGCTTTCCCGTGATGGCTCCCACCTTTTTCTGCATTACCTTGTGCTTTATTTCCCGGGCTCCAATGCTACAGTGTTTATGCTCTTTTGGCACTCAGGGTTTATGAATGATACCATTAGGATATGAAAAAAAAGACAGTAGAATTACTCTTTATTTTTACATTTTTTTACTACTGATTTTTTTATTGTGGTAAAATATACATAACATAAAATTTACCATTTTAACTGTTTTTTTCTTTTTTATTGTTATGTTAATCACCATACATTACATCATTAGTTTTGGATGTAGTGTTCCATGATTCATTGTTTGCGTATAACACCCAGTGCTCCATTCAATATGTGCCCTCTTTAATACCCATCACCAGGCTAACCCATTCCCCACCCCCCTCCCCTCTAGAACCCTCAGTTTGTTTTTCAGAGTCCATCGTCTCTCATGGTTTGTCTCCCCCTCCGATTTCCCCCCCTTCATTCTTCCCCTCCTGCTATCTTCTTCTTCTTCTTTTTTTTTTTTTAACATATAATGTATTATTTGTTTCAGAGGCATACAGGTCTGTGATTCAACAGTCTTGCACAATTCACAGCGCTCACCATAGCACATACCCTCCCCAATGTCTATCACCCAGCCACCCCATCCCTCCCACCCCCCACCACTCCAGCAACCCTCAGTTGGTTTCCTGAGATTAAGAATTCCTCATATCAGTGAGATCATATGATACATGTCTTTCTCTGATTGACTTATTTCGCTCAGCGTAATACCCTCCAGTTCCATCCATGTCGTTGCCAATGGCAAGATCTCATTCCTTTTGATGGCTGCATAATATTCCATTGTGTGTATATACCACATCTTCTTTATCCATCCATTTTAACTGTTTCTAAGTGTGCAGTTCTGGAGCATTACGTGCCTATTCTACATTGCTGTGCTGCCGTCCCCACCATCCATCTCCAGAACTTTTTCATCTTCTCTGACTGGAACTCTTACCCATTAGACACTGCCTTTTAAGATTTCTGTTTTGATGGACATTTAAAATGTATATAAAGTTAGAGAGTCTATGTATTTTCAGAATAATGAAATTTTGATGTATTGGAAATACATGCTCAAATTTTTAAGTGACCGAGGAACACAATCTAAAGATTTAGAGGTTAATAACAGTTATGTGTCACTAGGCATTTTATAATTATTCTTTGATATTAATTTTGGCTGAAAGCTACTGACACCTGTCATTTAATTATTAGATGGGTTTCTGCTTTGTAGAGAAAAAAATTTTAAATAGACAAACAAAAATTAATAAATTAAAATCACCTATCATAAGACAACTCCTATATAAAATTCTATTGTATATTCTTTTCAGCTAGCTTTCTATGCATACAGATATGATTTTCTTTTTAAAAGGAAGGGTCATGTTCTATTATTTTTGTAAATTGTGTACACTGCTCTTTGCACTTTGAAGATTGTCATGACTGTTTCTTTTGATACGAAACATTCTTTTCCCCTATATTTTAATGGCTTTATCTTATGAAAGTATAAAAATAATTGATTTAAATACCCTAATTCCTGTGCTGTTGGATTTTTAGGCTCCTCTGTTTTTTTTATTCCCCTTTTTGCTATTTAAACAGTTCTGTAAAACGGATTCTATTAACCATGTCTTACATACCTGTGATATTTCTTTAGGCAAAATCCCAGCGATTTGCATGTTTCTTGAAGAGTTGTGGTTTTACTGCCATCTTTTCTGTCTGGGTCTGAGGCAATTTTGTGTTCCCGGGTTGCAATGAGGACTAAATGGGTTAATAAGTGGAAAATACTTAACAGCGCTTGGCATAGAGTAAGCAAACAATAAATTTTGGCATTTTTTCCTAGTGTATGTCCCCTGTCAAGTAAGCCAAGTTAATCATCAAGTAGCTCCTGTAAAATAAAGCATGGTTATATTCCTCAGGAAGATGAATTACATATTAATGACTTCATTTTATCAGTTCTCCTAAGTAGGGACCGTGAATATAGCAATCTCAATGTGTCACCGTTTGTAGGGACAGAGTGTAATCTTGTAGATTTGAAAGCTTAATAGGAGCCCTTTCGTAGGTAGATTTATATGGAGACAAAGGGGAAATTAAAGTCGTGTTAGATGATATCTGTTATTTGTGGGGGGAACAGTGTAGTTAATTTCCAGACACTTGATGAGGGCAGGGATGTGGCTTCTTTCAGTTCACCATTTGTATACCAGTCTAGCATTTGGCCGTAGTAGGCACTCAATAAATAGTTGTGAAATAAATAAATATTTATAAATAACCATGTCTACGCATCATTGAACGTATTGCCACATATGTTGTAAACATAATGAAGGCTTTGTATAATGCACTGATGGTTGATAATGGAACTCTTGTCTGCAGAGTGGGCTGGAGGCTTTCAGGATTTTTCTCCTGATTCTTACAGGATTGGAGGGTGAGCAGATTCAGAAATGCTGCAGGCGGCTGACGCTTCTGTTGAATGTCCCACTCTATGCCGGTCAGGTTCTCTGATTCCTCTGCTGTTCCCACGTGGGTGCTTGCTCTGTCCTTACCGCAGCTGCTGGAGCTGATCTCACTGGGAAAATAGTGTTTCCTTTCTGCCGACCCATGGGGTTTGGTGTTTGATGAACCTGTTTCCCATTTTCTGAGCAAAATACATAGGTCAATCCCCCTTGGATGAGGTGAGGATCTGCCATCATTTTACAAGCACTGTGTGGGCCTGGTGTCAAACCACAGGCTCTTTGTGAGGATGTGGTATCATTTGTAACTCTGGCAGCAGCTTCCAGTCCGAGGACATTCTCTTGGCACTGTATTGACTCCCACATTGGAGAACATTGACAGTCATCAGAGGAATGACTTAATTGCTGCTGAATTAAAAAAATAAAGTCAGACTTACAGTATAAATGGATTTTACTCTCTTCAAAGTAGTGACCTTGGGATAGATGTAATCCTTTGATGCTTCCATTGATGTTGCTATTGCCCCAAACATTCCTGGAATCCTTTTTAAGTTGCCTTCAGAGCTATGGATATGAAATATTCACATTCTTGTGAATATTTTTGAGTTGGACAAATATTTATTCTCTGTAGGAAGCTTTGATTTTTGGAAGGAGGAAAGCACCAGAGGCATCGAGTCCGGCTTCTGAAGTGCATGCTGAGGGCTGGGAATACTGGTTCTGTCCAAGGCAAAGCAGGGTTTTAGACATCTTGTAATTATGTCATGGGACTTATAGGTGTGTTCTGAACATGACTTCTTTTGTAAAATAATGTTTCAAATTATAAAATACGTCAAGCCTAGAGAACACTACGGGACCCTGTATGACAGGCATGCTCCCAGCACTGATGTCAAACAGAGGCTAACGTTCTGCTGTATTTGTTGGCCTGTGTTCTTTCGTCTTTCTCTCCTCCCCTGCTCTTTCTTTGACAGAAGATCTTGCAGGTACTCCTGAAACGCTGTCCTTCCCCGTGCCCACTGCCCACCTTCCTTCCCTCTACAGTCACCCCTCTGCCAGAGTCGCTGTGCTTCATTCCCACGTATGTTTATGCCTTTTGGAGGGAGTGCTTTAAAATTTACACAACTTGTATTTTACTGTATGTATCCCTCTGACATCGTTTTTGAGATGTATCCATGTTGATTTGTTTTAATTGCTTTATACGAACAAATCAGTTTATTCGTCCACTCACCTAAGAGAAGGTTAAGATGATTCCACCCTTTTGCTGCTGCAGATCGTGCTGCAGTGAACATCTGTGTGCATATCTGCCTAGGGATATGTGCTAGGGAGTGTGTAAAGCAAGTACCTGTAGGAGAAATCCCTAGTTCTAGAATATGCACATCTTCAGTTCAGTGGATGTTTCCAAGCTGCTCTCCACAGCAGTTGTAATTATGTTCCTATTTGCAGTTACTGTTTCCCTGCATTCTCTTGATTTATCACATTTTAAGTATTTGCTTATTTGATTGTCACGCAATTGTATCTCCTCATTTTAGCTCGCATTTCTCTGCTCACTAGTGTGATAGAGCATCTTATCATCTGTTTGGTGGCCACCCGAGTTTCTTCATTTGTGAATTGTCCATTCATACTGCCATTGACCTTTTTATTAATGATTTATAAGAATCATTTCTATTCTAGATATTAATTCTTTGTCAGTTTGATGGGCTACAAATAACTTGTGGTTTATGTTTTTACTTTTTAATGATGTCCTTTATTCAACAGCAGTGCTAAATTTTAATAGAGTATTTTAATTTCTTTGTGGTTTTGTTTGTGTCTTGTTTATGAAGTCCTCCTCTACCCTAATCTTATAAAAATATTTCTTATACCTTCTTTTAAAAAGTTGTGAAATGTAGTGTTTTACAGTGACTTAGAATTAATTTTTGTGTATTAGTATGACATTGGACTTTACTCTTTTTCCATATGGGTGACCAGTTGTCTCAGTTCCACATACTGAATCTTTTCAGTGCTGTCAGATACCACATTCCCATATGTATGTGAATGTGTTCTGTGGCTCTGCGTTCTTTGTGAAGGGTGTGTTTGTCTGCCCCAGCTGCTCTTTTACTTACTTTGGGCTTAAGTTCCACCTTCAGAATTGCCTTGACTACACCAGACTCTTTACACCTTCAAATACATTTTCAGACCGTAGAGGCCTCATTTTGCTTTTGTTGGAATTACTCAGACATCTTACAGATACATGGTGAGAATTTATCCTCTTATGATACTGAGTCTTCTCATCCACAAATATAGACTAGTTCTTTTAGTTCTTTTTTTTATGTCTTTCAATAGAATTTCATAATTTTTGCCATACTTCTTACATATCTTTGTTAATGTATTCCTAAGTATCCCATAGTCTATATTGCTCTTGTTAATGGCATTGTTTTATTATCCCTTCCTATTGTTGCTGGTATAGAGGAACAATATTTGTTTTTATATACCTTGTTGAATTCTCATGAATTTTCATGTTTTACTGTAGACACTCGTACATTTCCTATGTAGACAGATATATAATCTTTTGATAATGACAGGCTTTTTTCCCCCCTAAGTTGCATGACTAAAGGAAAACTGTCTCTCTACTTAGAACATTTCTGACACCAAATGTGTAGGTTTTCCCTCCATTACATTCTCTAATTTTTTTGCAGACACAAACTGGATGTCCTACAGTTTAGTTCAATTCTGGCATTAACATTACCACATGCTAAAGGACTCAGTCCCACAAGACCACCCCCCCCACTTCAGACACCAATCACAACTCTGGGTCTCCAAACTGACTGGCTATAAATTGGAGCACCTATTGATGTAGGAAAGATGTTAGGGTTTGGAGCCAATGGCCAAGAAAGAATTCCTGAGACATCTTTGGTGCAAAAAGTGGTTTTCTTAAAGCCCGGGGACAGGACCTGTGGCCAGAAAAAGCTGCCCTGGAGTTGTGAGGAGAGGCCAGTTGTATACTTTCAAGTTGGGGGAGTAGGGGGTTAGGGAGAGCGTAAGTCTCTAAAGAATTTTGGAAGCAAGGTTTCCAGGAGCTTGAGGGGGCTAGCTATTGTTAGGAAAAGGTCATTTATTACTGTCTAGTAAACCCTTAGTCATGAGACCCTTCAGATGTATATCGGTGGGCCATATGCTTGGGGGAGGATTGCCAACATATATCTTGGGGGGAGGTAGAGATAAAGGAAGTTTCCAAAGGAATTTTTATATGTTAAAGTAGGTTCACAGGCTCCCGAGGGTCAGGCTAAGGTTGCCTTTTGCCCTTAACAAAGTACTAACATTGAGGCAGCTGAGTTCCTAGAGGAATGTCACTCTGCCTGTTCCAAGGACTTGTCAATGGGCTGTAAGTAGTAAGGAAATTTAATTTTTATCTTTTGCCTTTGTTTCCCATATCACCTATGATCCCTTCCTTGGGTGTGAAATTTTTGCTGGAATGGCTCGCAGAACTCAGCAAAGTGCTTTACTTAGTATTACTGGCTTATTATAAAGGATACAACTCAGGAACAGCCAAATGGAAGCAATGCAAAGGGCAAGGTATGGGGGTGGGGGGCGAATGGAACTTCCATGCCCTGTCTAGATGCACCACTCTCTTGGCATCTCCGTGTACTTGCCAACCCAGAAGCTCTTCAAACTGCATAATTTTGGGGGTTTTTTTGGAGGTTCCACTACATAGGCATGGTTGGTTAAATCATTGGCAATTGCTGATTGAACTCAATCTCCAGCCCCTCTCCCCTCCCCACTGGTAACCAGGATCATTCCTCAGGAGTCATTTCATTAGCATAAACTTAGGTATGGTTCAAAGGGGCTGATTATGAATAACAAAAGATACTACTCTTAAAAATTCCAAGGGTTTTAGGAGCTCTGTGCCAGGAACCACAAACAAAGACAAATATAAATTTTTTATTACATCACAATATCACAGTGACTTTCCCTTATTTTTCTTGTATTAAGGTGCTGGCCTGTATTTTTAATACACCGCCTTTATAAATAAAGTTTTATTGAAACACAGCCACACTCATTTGGTCTATGGCTCATTTTGCATTACAGTGGCAGAAATTGACTAGTTTGGATAGCAAATTTCTAGTTTGCAAAGCCTAAAGTGTTTGCTATCTGACACTTTACATAATGTTTCCTGAGGAGTGATAGAACCTTTTTGTGTTATTCCTGACTTTAAAAGGAGAGCCTGTAATGCTGTACCATTAGGAATGTGTGCCTATAGATTGGTTGATGTGTGTTCTTTATTGGGTTAAGAAAATGTCCTTCTGGTCTTAGATTTGTAAGAAATGTTTTCTTGTTTGTTTTGTTTTGTTATTTTAGAAAATCATGAATGAGTGTTGAATTTTATTAAATGTGCTTTTAGCATCTGAGAAGATTTGTTCTTCTCTCCTCTTAAACATACTTAATTATATTCTCTTTTAGATTATTCTATTTCCAGTTCTTGGAGCTAGAATTCTCTTGTTTAATGTGCTTCTGTAACTTGTGAGCTTAGTGGGCCTGATTTTTCTGTAGGAATTGTCTGGGTCATGGGTCATGGGAGTTTTTGCTCTAGATTTTCCATGCCTCTTTTGGCCTAGACCAATTGTTATGTTAATTTCTCAGGTTGGGCATTTCTGGACCATGCAGGTAGCCTAAAATTATACCCCAGAAACAGAGGTCTGGGGTTTAGATTTTGCAGGAAGCTTTTTGTCCTCCTTTCCTGACATTAAACAGAGATTTACGAGCGGTCGGAGTTGGGGGGAGAATGCTTTTCAGCCCATTTTCCCCGTGCTCACAACTCTTTGCAGGGCCTCCCTCAGGGCAGCAGCAAGAATTCTACCTTGGGCAGGCCCTTTGGGCTTTGCTTCTGGTCCCTATGTGCTAGGGGACATCCAAACCCCTACTTTTCCTGGATCGATACTTGTTCTACACCATCTTCTTCCGTATGACTTCCCTTACCCCTGGGGGAAGCTGCCCAGTTGGTTCCTCTGCTTACTTCTCTTTTTCTGTTGCTGCTTCATTTCTGGCACCTGTTAATTTCTCCTTCATTATTGCAGGTTTAATTATGCATTTACAAAGAAGCTGGTATTTCCAGGTGCTTGTAGCAGGAATATGTGAATGTGTCATCTTAGCTTACCATGTTGCTGAAATGAGAGTCTGCTCTCTAAATGCAATTTCAGCAATCAAAAAACAAAAGCAAAGCAAAATCCAAGAAAACAAAAAACAAAACTCAGAAACTGGATCCCTAAAGGAACTAACTGTGAGCCAGGCAGCATGCAAGGTGCTTTGCTATCAGCTCATATAATTCTTACAAAGCCTTTATAACTCTTTTTAAATGGAAAAGTTAAGTAACCAGCCCAGCAGTTGGTCAGAGGCAGAGCCAAGCAAGGAACTCAGCTTTGTCAGACATTCCTTCCTGTTGAATAGCCTGAACAGTGGTGGCACTGGGTATTAAGTGTGCCCCTTCTCAAAGTGACTACTGTGAAGGTCAACACTATTTTCTATCTAATGTTCCTAATACATTGACACAATTGTCTCACATGGTAATTCTAGAATAGAATCGTGATTGCATTTGTGAGAATTTGCAATTTTGGGTAGATTTAAATTAATCTAAAAAGCAGGTTTTTTTCGGGGTTTTCAACAGTTGAAGAAGGAACATGGATACACTTCCTTTTCAGCATAACAGAGCCTCAGGGAATTAATGGGGACCTGTCATTTTCCATGTTGGTAAGATTTTGGTGGAATGTATCTTACTCGCAGATCTACTAAGACATGTTTTAAGGATATGTTGTTATGCCTGTGGTTTCTGGAAGGCCACAGAGAGTTGGATTTTTATAGCCCCTCTTGGTTTGGTTATTCACATTCTGAAATCAAGGCCTCTATAAAGATGGAATCTGTGGTCATTATATTTTGTGATTAGGAGATTGCAGATGGCTAACGCTGTAATCTCACTTAATGGTTTGAGGATGGACTCCAGAGCACTCCGCCACCACTCACCCTTGTTCACCATCTAACTTAGCAACATCTAACTTGAATCCAAAGACGGTCCTGGAAATTTTTGCTCAGTGCTTGTTCTAAGAGCATGCTGGAATATTGCACGTTACCTGATGCTTCGTGAGAGGAGGTGCTTGAGCCGTCGTGGCCTCTCTAAGCCCTGATCCGTTATGTAGGAGAGGTTGACAAGTGGTGGAACTTCCCTTCCACCAGCAGCATTGACCTGTTTCACTGTGAAGTTGTGTTAATGACTTTGCCAAAAATTTTCTCAGTGCACAATAGGCATATTTCCTGGAGGAGCTGATCTTGCAATCCCGTATATTTGGAGCAGTCAATTATGAATCTGCTAATTCGCTTGAAGTTTGGTCTCCCAGCTAAGTGAGCTCTTGTGAACTTTGCCAGAATCTGGATTTTCAAATGATTTGACAAGAGAAAAAGGAAAGATTGGGCCAAAGAAGCCATCACAGGTCAATTTCGTATAGTCAGAAATTTGCTCAGCCCAAGCTCCTTGCTTTCCTGTTGCCAGAAAATACCCTTTCTTCTCCTTTTGTAGCTGTTAACCTGTCCCAAGGAAAACTAGTTTTGCCTCCCTTTTCTGTTTTCAGCAGTAGCATGTGGGAAAGCCTCCAGCTCCATGGTCTGCGATGTGGCCTCCCCGGGACACATGTCACTTCTCTTCCCTACCCTAGAAAAGGCCCAGCCTTTCTAATCTATAACCCCAGTGGCTCCATTCATTCTTCTTCCTCTTCCTGGTGGGTAAGTGTGACTTCTCCCAGGTATAGTACTTCCCATCTGTCTTTCTCTTTTTTTAAAATTTTTTCGTTACGTTAATCACCATACATTACATCATTAGTTTTTGATGTAGTGTTCCATGATTCATTGTTTGTGCATAACACCCAGTGCTCCACGCAGAACGTGCCCTCTTTAATACCCATCCCCAGACTAACCCATCCCCCCACCCCCTCCCCTCTAGAACCCTCAGTTTGTTTTTCAGTGTCCATCGTCTCTCATGGTTCGTCTCCCCCTCCGATTTACTCCCCTTCATTCTTCCCCTCCTGCTATCTTCTTCTTTTTTTTTTTCTTAACATATATTGCATTATTTGTTTCAGAAGTACAGATCAGTGATTCAACAGTCTTGCACAATTCACAGCGCTCACCATAGCACATACCCTCCCCAATGTCTATCACCCAGTCACCCCATCCCTCCCACCCCCCCACCACTCCAGCAACCCTCAGTTTGTTTCCTGAGATTAAGAATTCCTCATATCAGTGAGGTCATATGATACATGTCTTTCTCTGATTGACTTATTTCACTCAGCATAACACCCTCCAGTTCCATCCACATCGTTGCAAATGGCAAGATTTCATTCCTTTTTATGGCCAAGATGTCCATCGACCCATGAATGGATAAAGAAGATGTGGTATATATACACAATGTCTTTATCTTTTTATAATTTTTTGAGATATTCACCAATAAATGCTAATCTGATTGAATGTGTTTCATATGCCAGGCACTCTTGAAAACATGTTAATAACAACAGCTAATCTATACTGAGCATCTACTGTGTGCCAGGCACTGCTTTAGCCACAAGGGATATGGAGCAAAAGAAAACAAAGGCTGTCCCCCTTGGAGCATATGTTTTATTGAATAAGCAGCCAGACAGTAAAACCCATCAGGAAACAAACATATACTGTGTCAGGTAGTTCCGTGTGCTCTGAAGAAGGGGTGGGGAGTGACGGTGTGTGCAGGGGCTGGTTGGGGAAAGTTTCTGTGACGGAGGGATATTTGGGAAGGGCAGAGTCTCCAAGGGATTGAAGGAGCAAACACAGTCTGCTTCAGACCTCTTCCTTCCCGAGTCTTGCCGACCTAGAACCTGTCCCACGTGGAACCCCACTCTCCCCTCCCTGTCTCTGCTGGTGGCACCACTTTCTCCCAGAGCCCAGGCTCCAGGCCTGAACCTGACCCTTCCCTCCTCTTTCCTTATCTAAATCACCAAGTCTCTTGGACTTTCTTTGAAGTATGTGGGGCCGCAAACCCTTCATTTCCACTGCCTTTGTGGGAAGGACACTATTGCTTGGTTGAGCATGTTGCCATTCCATTTCAGAATTATGGTAACAGCCTCCTAAGTGATCCCTCTCAGCTGATAGGCTCTATCTTCCTCTGATCTACTACCACCAATGTGCTGGAACACATAAGCCATCATTTGAGTGCTGACTCGGTGCCAGACATGGGATCTTCACAAGGACTTGATGATGCTGGCATTATTCCCATTCTGCTGAGGAGGAAACAGACTTTCTCATAGTCAGTCACTCACTGATCCAATAAGTGGTAAAACCAGGATTTGAACTCCCATCTGACTAAATCCACGGGCCTTTCCCAATCTCGAGCCTGGGCTGCCTCTACCTTGCCATTATGTGTGATCAAGACCCCACTTTGATCTCTTACCTCCTTTGCTCCGAATTCTTTCAGGCTTCCCAGCATCCTCAGGGAACTGTCCAAATGTTTTGGAATAGTATTCAAAGGCTTTCATAACTGGGCCATACTCCACCCATCTTCCAGTTTTGCATCTGACTTCCCTCCACAGCCTTTGCTGGGCATACACAAATGTGTCACGTAGGTAAATATACCTGGGCTCAAAAGGTGAGCACTTTTTCATTCCCTCTGTGTAAACTCACTCTCTCTTCATGCCCCAGCTCAGACTTACCTCCTCTCAACCTGTATCCATCTCTACCTCCAGCCTCCACTCAGAAGGTGTGTCCTGCCTGTTCTAGGCCAGTCCCAACTTCAGAAGATGTGCCAGGCCATCCCCCAGGCACCTATAGCTCTCCCAGTCCTGATCACCAACCTGCCATCCCCACTGATTTCCTTAGTACTTTTTCACATGTGATCCTAAAATACCGAGAAAACTTATGCATGCAAAATGAGTGTAACTTTTCTAAGTAAGGGCCTCCGGAGATATATACTTATTTCACTGAAGCTTCTCAGAGCTCAAAATACATTTGGAGGAGTTCCCTTTCTAAATTGCCTTCCAGCCACCCAAGAAAGTCAATTTCCTTCTTTAATAGCTACGACTCATTTTTGGACTCATGATGACATGAACCCAGTTCAGTCACCTATCTGAGTCATCGGTAGGGACTCCATTTGAAATTTGACTATTTCCCTAAATCAAATTTATCCTCAAGGGATTAAAACTAGATATTCGCTAGAATGTGCTACAGGAAATTCTGAAATAAGAGTTCTGAAAATGTCTGCTTAATGTGTCAGGGGATGAAACTGGGAGAAAGGCAGGACCAGAATGTTCCTTTTATTTCTTAATCCATTGTCTTTCACTTGTCTGTTTCTTAGCAGAAGGAGAGGGAGAAAGGGAAGCGTGGAGATGAAAAGGGAAACATTGCCAGGCAGGTTGAGTCATGGGAAGCAGTTAAACCATACAAAAAAGAAAATGAACAACATTCCCCTTAAATCCAAGCCTTCCTCAGGGGAGGACTGGGCAAGAAATTTCATTTTGAACATGGAATGAGACCTATTCCTGGTACAGGTGTAAGGATGGATAATAGAGGCAGAAGGAATGAGGTAGAAAGGCCTTGGTGCACTCAAGCAAAGGAGTGCCATTTATTTGCAAGTAATTCTCCTGAGGTGAGGGAGGTTGGGAGGTCAGAACTTGGTCCAAGTTAGAGCAGGATCTTGATCTCTGCTGTTCTGGCTAGATGCACCTGCATTACTCAACTGTTGTCTTGACCATGTGCTCATTGAAAGCCGCCACTGAATTTTTTTTTTTTTAATTTGAATTCAATTAGCCATATATAATAATCATTAGTTTCAGATGTAGAGTTCAACAATTCATCAGTTGCATGTAACACCCAGTGCTCATCATATCACGTGCCCTCCTTAGTGCCCATCCCCCAGTTACCCATCCCTCCACCCACCTCCCCTCCAGCAACCCTCGGTTTGTTTCCTATAGTTAAGAGCCTCTCATGGTTTTTCTCCCTCTCTGATGACTTCCCATTCAGTTTTTCTTCCTTCCCCTATGATCCTTTGTGTTGTTTCTTATATTCCACATATGAGTGAAACCATATAATTGTCTTTCTCTGATTAACTTACTTTGCTCAGCATAATACCCTTCAATTCCATCCACGTTGAAGTAAGTGGTAAGTATTCATTCTTTCTGATGGCTGAGTAATATTCCATTATATATATACTATACACACACACACACCACATCTTCTTTATCCATTCACCTCTCGATGGACATCTCGGCCCTTTCCACAGTTTGGCTATTGTGGACATTGCTGCTATAAACATTGGGGTGCAGGTGTCCCTTAGGATGACTACATTTGTATCTTTGGGGTAAATACCCAGTAGTGCAATTGCTGGGTCATAGGGTAGCTCTATTTTTAACTTCTTGAGGAACCTCCATACTGTTTTTCAGAGTGGCTGTACCAGCTTGCATTCCCACCAACAGTGTAGGGGGGTTCCCCCTTCTCTGCATCCTCACCAACATTTGTTGTTTCCTGACTTGTTAATTCTGACTGGTGTGAGGGGTTATCTAATTGTGGTTTTGATTTGTATTTCCCTGATGCCTAGTGATGTTGGCATTTTTTCATGTGTCTGTTGGCCATTTGTATGTCTTCTTTGGAGAAACGTCTGTTCATGTCTTCTGTCCATTTCTTGACTGGATTATTTCTTTTTGGGTGTTGAGTTTGATAAGTTCTTTATAGATCTTGGATACTAGCCCTTTGTCTGTAATGTCATTTGCAAAAATCTTCTCCCATTCCATGTGTTGCCTTTTGGTTTTGTTGACTGTTTCCTTTGCTGTGCAGAACCTTTTTATCTTGATGAAGTCCTAAGAGTTCATTTTTGCCTTTGTTTCCCTTGCCTTTGGAGAAGTGTCTCACAAGAGGTTGCTGCGGCCGAGGTCACAGAGTTGTTGACTGTGTTCTCCTCTAGGATTTTGATGGACTCCTGTCTCACATTTAGGTCTTTCATCCATTTTGAGTTTATTTTTGTGTGTGGTGTAAGGAAATGGTCCAGTTTCGTTCTGCATGTGGCTGTTCAATTTTCCCAACACTATTTATTGAAGAGACTTTTTTTCCATTGGATATTCTTTCCTGCTTTGTCAAAGATTAGTTGGCCATAGAGTTGAGGGTCCATTTCTGGGTTCTCTGTTCTGTTCCATTGATCTGTGTGTCTGTTTTTGTGCCAATACCATACTGTCTTAATGATGACAGCTTTGTAATAGAGCTTGAAGTCCAGAAAGCCGCCACTGAATCTTATTCTGCTTTGTACATCCAGCACTTAGCACTTGTCTGGTGTATAATAAGGACTCAGTGAATATTTTCTGAACGAATAAATAAAAAAATGAATGAATTGCTAGAAGAAATCCAGAGGCTAATTTTGCCCTGTCGTTTCTGGTAGCAGCCACTAGGCGGTGCCTTCCTGAGAGCAGGAGCGAATGAAGTCTTGACTTTCAGTGGATAACCTGAGAGAACCCTTAGGTCTTTCCCAGAACCCTCACGGGAATGCACGCCCTCCAGCAATTCACCATACTTTCTTATTCCTGATGTTGAATGTTCATACAGAATTCAGGTACATGGCTAGCACTGGCTTTCTTTACTCGGGTCAATTTCACAGGAGACCCATGAGAATCCTTTAGAAGGTTTTAATTTATGGCTCACCTTTGGGATGTGGAACCAGTTCTACCCCAGGCCTGCACTGAGTCAAGTGGGTTCCCATTGTTCCTGATTACCCTTGTTCTCCAAAAGAACTCAAACTCCTATTGATCTTGTACTTTCTCCGAAACTCTTTTCCAAAGTCACTGATAGCCTTATACCCAACTTTGGCAGCCTGTGGATTGAAGTGTTGGGTAACCCTGCATATTTTAAGCTGCTCCCTGATGAGTACCTGCTCTTTGCCTATGGCTTATATGTTGAAATTCTCAGAACAGTTCCATAAGATGGGCATAAATCAGCTCAGCAGGCTTAGGCAGCTTTCCCAGAGTGACACAACTAGTAAGTGGGAGAGAGAAGATTCGAACCCAGGGCCATCTCCCCACAGGCCTGACTGTGGTCTTCATTACATTTCACATAGAGCACGGTTTAATATATCTGTATTAATGAGATCCAGGGACAATAATGCTATAATAAAATTCAGATAATGTGAAACAATGTCTTGTAGAGGGAGTATAGTTCACTATCAGTGTGAGCAGATACACTCGGCTCTTGTCAGTTTTCAGACAGTTACAAAGGGATAAATACTCAGCCTGAGGCTCCTTTGTGACCATAAACCTAATTAAAGGTACTAGAGATTTTGATTGGTAAAAGCTGGGGACAATACTGCTGAGTGAAATGCTGTGTGTATGTGTATGTGTGTGTGTGTGAGTGAGAGAGAGAGAATGTTAAATCTTATGAAGACCTAGAAAGCTATCATTTTTGCTGGGACTGGACTTGGGCAAAGCAACAGCGTAGATGGACTTTACCTTGAACCTCAAGGCCTGTAGAGTCCTCTGCCCCAGCAGGTCCAGTTCAGTGTCCGAGTGTCCCTTTAAAACTTATCCTTTGTCTTGCTGTGTCGCGTTTCTGCTATATGACAGGCTGCAGTGAGTTGGACAGGGTTTGTCAAATAAGTAGATCAGCATAGCACACTTGCTAAATAGTGTTTCTCTTGGGAAAAAATGATTTAACTCAGTTAACAGATCTGCAGGCTTGGGAGATGCTAATGCTGGGAACATCAGGAGGAGTTGGCCTGTGTGGGAGGGGCGTGAAGGGAGGTGAAACTTCAGGGGGTAATGAGGACTGTGGCTGTGGGGGTTGGAGGAGAGGCTATGAGAGGATTTGGGGTCAGGAAGACCTCTTGGAGTCTTTATTTCAGACCTCGCTTTGTCCCTTTCCATAGGGCCAGGCCCGAGCATCCTAGATTTTATGATCTGAAATGTTTTCTTTGAACCTTTCAGAGACCTTCCAAGTAGTAATATACATGATTCATATTTTTGAACACTTGACATGCTAGAAACTGGGTGTTATTTCCATAATCCTCAGAGACTTTGGGAGGTAGATTCTGGTGTTCTTTCCTCCCACCCTTTTTTCAAGTAATGAAATGGAGATTCAGGAAGGCAATAAGCTAGGCCAATGGCAGTCCAAGTTCAAAGCCAAGACTGTATGATTACAAAGCCATGCTCTTCACTTCTACAGTATGCTCTGAAAATAAAGAGGCAAACCTTAAAAGTGCTTATTATCAGTAATCCTGCCAAAAAAACATTAATTTATTCATTCAAAAGTGAATGTGCCAGGTGCTGTAGTAGGTACTGGGGATATCAGATGAATAAAACAGACAATGGAGGGTATTTACCTTTACAGAATAATAAAATAAGATTTCCCACAGACTGAGGAGAAGCCTGATTGTTCTGTAGCTATGGTGACAGGTAGCCATCAGAACCAATTTAAAACTGTTCATGAGGTCAATACCAAATTGTCTTGGGAAGAGCTGGTTTTAAAACCAACCAGTGTCAGCTACTCACTTCTGAAAGTCAGCCAACCCGGGATGGATACTCTCCAGAAAACCTGCCTCTGAGTGCCAGCCAATCCACAGTAGCCTTACCTAACCACCCACCTGATGTTAGCCCACATTTGCCTCTGAACATCTGCCAATCACAGAATTCCGCGCTTTCCAAACCTTTCTATGAGATCAGCCATCTGTTTTGCTTGGAGGTACTTTTGGCCAACATTGCTTATCTGTATTATAGTGAACAATAAATTCGGTCTTGTGGTTCGATTTCAGATACTGAGAAGTGTTCTCATTGTCCTTTGATAAAACAAACGAGTGTACCACATCAGGTAGTGTCTGGCTACAGAGAAAACAGCCCAGGCAAGAGGTTGGAGCATGACAGGGAAGGAGCTGTTTTAGATGAGAGCTCAGAAGAGCCTCTTTTGTGGCAGAATATTTGTAGAGAGACTGGAATGACCAGAGAAGTGTCCACACATGTGCAGGTCTAGACCCAGAGCTTCCAGAAAGTGGGAAGAGGCATCGAGGTAGGAGAGGATGCCTGTGCATGTGGGGAAGGAGTAGAAGACAAGGCTGGAGAGGAAATGGGTGGTAGCTGATTCTTCAGGGCTGGGGTGGGGGGTGGGGGGTGGGGTTTGGATTAGGTGTACTGGGAAGGCAGAAAACTACCCAGGAATGGACCATGTTCTCTGCTTTAAAAATGATGTGCACATGCTTATGTATGTACATGTGTATATACAAGCATACATGCAAATACATTTTGAAGTTAGGTTCAAGGATCCTTTTGGTCTATAACAGTGTTTATTATGCCATTGATCATGTGAGTCTGTGTGCCCTCCACAGCATGCTGCTGAATCTGCCTACCCTCTCCAATTGGGAGGCCCATAAACAAGGTGCTTTTACTACCACAGATGTCGCCCAGTGACAGGCAATCAGTGATGTTATAAATTGTGGGTCTGAGAGGTTGTTTACTTCATTATAAGGCTGCCGTATTGTCTCAGGTACCGGGGTGACATAGGGTTCCAAGATACTATGAAACCTGCCCAAGAATTGGGGTTGGTCTACTCCTAAATATATTAGCCCATTGTTTTCCTTAGTCATGACATGTGAAGCTCAATGTCTGTGTTTTGCCATCATGATTTATCCTGCTCACTGTTCTGACACAAGGAGATAGGGGCCAATCAAATACTGAAATATGGTCCATTTTTATTTTTTATACACAGTGGTTTCTTCGGCAGGTTTACCTGACCATCTTCTGCTGGGAATGTTTTTGTTAGTTAATTCATGAAACATGATTGAAACTGCTTTAGGATATGAATCCCATACGTGCTTGTTCTAGTTCCGGGGATTGGTGCTGCACTGGGTGACTGCATGTTTGTGCTGCTGGCTCTTGCTGAAAATTACATTGGATTTACACTGTGCAATGACAAGGCCGGCCTGACAGCTTTGTGTGGGTTGGTAGGTTATTCTCTGATTCCTGGCGGTTTTGCTCTTACGAAAGCATTAACTCAAATTTGGCTGGGAATTGTTCTCCTTTTCATCAGTCACAGCTGCTGAACCCGTCCCTTCAGCCACACCTCCAAACTACCTTGGACACTTGGGTATGTGTTTTGCTTTTTCATATTTGCATTGCATCCTTGTCTGTGGACACTCCCTCCCCAGACTGGCCATTGTTTGCTGAATTCCTGAGGACCAATTACATTGAGTAGCAGGAAATAAAAAAGACAAGCAAGGAACTAGTAGATGCTCAGAGGGTAGCCCTGTATCATTTTCCCTTCTTAGCTAATACTGCTTATTGTTATTTCTGAAAGGAGAATTTATTTAAACATATTAAATGCTGTGGATAGTGACTTTTATGTTTGTCACTGCTATTGCTTCCCTTCAAAATGCAATGAATAAATCTCTTAAGAAATGTCTTCATAATATAGTTCTGAAGGACATGCACCCTTTGGTTACATGTTGGTAATGTAGTATCGTTGTTATTGTTTTAATTAGAGCAGAGGGACCCCGTTCTGAGGTTGTGTCTGTGCTCCATTGTAATGTGTCTGTAATGGGTCCAGATGTCTTAGGGGATTCGATGCAGGTAGCTGAAGTATCTAGAGAAGGCTTAGTGCTTGTTTGGTTTTGTGGCTCTGGTGAAATTCTCAGAAGATAGAGTTGAAAAATAAGCATGGGTTGACTCTCTGTTGCTTTTGGTTGTCTAGTGAATCAAAAAACTGTGGAGTCTTCTTGAAGTCTTTCTGACAGTTCCTCATCTGTAGGTCCAGTTGTAATTGAAATATGACCTAAATGGTTGGCATCATGAAACACAGAATCCCTGTGACCCATTAGCTGGTTTCTGGCATAATATGGGCTCTTATTATTTGGGTTCCATCGATAAGTTAGGCAGGATTATATTTTATTAAGAATCTCCTATCATTGGGAATAGTCGACAGTGGATGGATAACGTATTGGATGTGGACATTGATTGTAAGTCACAGTGCCACCTGTAACAGGATCCAGTGTCTCATGATCCCCCTTTCAGTGACTGCCAGCTGGGTCTCTGTTATGGAAGCCTCTAGTTTCAAATGCAGCAGCAACTGCATAATCCCTGTCAGCCAAAGACTGCAAGTCTTGCTGGAAGTTGTCTAACAGTGGCCTTGATGATTGTTGACATACATTTACCTTGTCACTTGGCCATGTAAGAAAATTAGAACCATCACTGTATTTTAATGCATCAATCTGTGCATCCTCTGAATGTGATTCAAGCCCTGGGTTTCTTGGTCGTGGAGGTATTGAGACCACCTGATACTCAGTGATATGGATTACTGTGAACGTTCCCAAGACTTATTCTGGGTTCTAAAGTTGTATCCTTACAGAGAGGCTCTTCATTGGCACAGTCTGCATCCAGCACCCAAATTTTTCAGTCATTACATTATATATAAATGGACTAAATGTTGAAATGAAAAAAAACAAAGACTATTAGATGGATTTTAAAAACTTTCAGGGGACATATTCAGAAGATAAGGAAATAAAAGTTTAAAAAATAAAAGGGTGGCAAAATATGTCATGCAAATACCAAAGGAAAGCAGATATCACTTGATAGCATTGTTGATCATATCATGGATGTGGTTAACTATGATCTGGGTTTATACTTTATGTCATATGTTTTCATAATCAGTGTTTCTTATAGTTAGGAAAAAATTATCAAATTTTTGACTACTAGAAAATATTTCATAATTGTAGCTGATCTTTCTTTCTTTCTTTCTTTCTTTCTTTCTTTCTTTCTTTCTTTCTTTCTTTCAATAAAAATGTAGGCTTTTTGCTGCATCTGAAGGGGCCTTTCAACCATGGTGCAAACTACTATGTATCATTATGTAAGATAAGTGGACCATAAATACTTTAAGTCATTGTAAGTTAATTGGAAATATCTTGTGTTATCAATATCATTATCTTCATGGTAAAAGGGGTGGGGAGATTGCAGTAGAAATCAAGTTCCCTGGGGAATATGCTCTACAGCTAAAAGTAAAGTCATTTTTTCCTGCCCAGTGACTTAGCTTATTTCTGAGTAAAACAGGTCAATGATGTTCTTTAAATAAAGAAATATTTAATTGGATTGATTTGTACCTGATATAGTACAAATGGCCTGAATAGAACTAGATATTGAACTGGGAATCTGGAAAGGAGAAGAAATTAGAACTTTAGCAACAAAAACTTTCTAGTGTTTGAGCTTAGTTAATACAAGATATAAGACACACTATGTTAGGTTGTAAGTTTGTGGATAATCATAAATATATAAATAGATTAAAACATTGGCCAAGTAGCTCCCATTTTTGAGGGGAGCATGTTTATATGAAAGGATAATCCCTTCTTTCTGGAAAACTTTTCATTTGCAAATATTAAATGATAGAGTTCCCTTCTGAACTTTTTTATTATGACCACTATGCTTGATAAGAATTGTTTTTCTACCCATTAAAGGTAATCTATGAATGCATGCAATAAGAGGTAGGAAAAATTCCCCACATAGCCCTCAAAAGACAATCATTATCAATATTTGGGTGTGTGTACTTTTATTCTTTTTCTAGAAGTAGGATGTCTATAAAAGAGGTACACTTATAGAGTATACAATTTTTATTGTATTCTTTTATACTATTTAATGTAATTAGCATTTTTTTCCCATGGAGTGGACACTATATCAGTCTAAATACTGTGGTAATATAAATCCTCAAATTTTAGTGACTTCACACAATAAAGGTGTTTTTTTTTTGCTCATGTTACATGTCTAATGTAGATTGACAGAGATAACTGCTCATTCTAATTCAGAGATCCATGCTGACACTGATGGAGGCTTCATTTAGACACAAACATTCACAGTCATCAAAGCAGAAGAAAATATGGCCACACTGCACTGGCTTTTAAAGTCTTCCTAGAAGGGAAACATTTGCTTGCATTTCTTTGATCAAAGAAGTCACATGGCCAAGCTAACTTCAAAAAAGGTGGGCAAGTGCACTCCTACTATGTGTCCAGAAGGAAGAAAATTGGAATATTTGGGAAGAGTTCTAATGACTACCCCAGATGACCATTGAAAATATTTTTTTAAACAGTTAGGATAATTTCCCAATGAATGTCTATGCCATAGTTTACAGAGTTAGCTCTTCTGTTTATGTTTCCGATTAATACTTTATTAGTAATGCTGAAATGAACATTTTGGTTATGGTCACCATGCCCCCACCCTGCCCCTTCTTTTAGACACCTCACTAATCCTTATAAATTATAGACTAGATTAAGTTCCTCTATATACTTTGTAGCATTTAATTTCTGCCATCACACTCTAAGTTTCATATAGGGACCACACCTCTCTTTCAGAGCTGTGTCATCTAAATGGAATATCATAAATGCTAAGTATACATTGATGAAGGAATGAAGAAATTATAAGAGGATGGTAAGGCTATTATTAAGGCTTTTTCTATGTATTGCCAAATAACTTTCCTAAAGATCAATTCACTACCTGTTGCTATCACTGTTATTTTTCTTCTTTGTTAAATGGAAAGGCAGAATAAATAGCATTTTTTCAGCATTTTAATTGGCATGTCTTTGATTAATATTAAGATTAGGTATTTTTCATACATTTAAAAAATTATGGTAAAAAACACATAAAATTTACCATCTTAATGATTTTAAAGTATACTGTACAATAGTGTTAACTGTATGCACATTATTATGCTACAGATCTCTAGAACTTTTTCATTTCAAAAAATTAAAACTCTATACTCATTGAACCCTATTCCCCTCCCCCAAGCCCCTGACAACTTCTGTTCTATTTTGTTTTTAAGAGTTTGACTACTTTTGATACCTAATATAAGCAGAATTATTCATCTTTTTGTGATTGGCATATTTCACATAGCATAATGTCCTCAAGACTCATCCATATTGTAGCATATGACAGTTTTTTCTTCTTAAGGCTGAATACTATTCCATTGCTTATGTAGATCACATTTTATTTATCCATTTATCCACTGATATACTGTTTTTTTTTTGCTTTTACCTCTCATCTATTGTGAATGATTTGTAATGAACATAGGTGTGTAGATTATCTTCAAGATCTTTTGATATATTTCCAAAATATATGGAAGTATGATTGCTAGATCATATGGTAATTCTATTTTTAAGTTTTTGAGGAGCCTTCATACTGTTTTCCAAAGCAGCTGTACCATTTTACATTTCCACTAACAGTGGGCAAGAGTTCACTTTTCTCCACATCTTTGCCAATGCTTCTTCTTCCCTTCCTCTGTCTCCCTCTCTCTTTTTTTCTCTCTCTTCCTTCCTCTCTCTCTCTCACTCTCTGATAGCTGCCATCCTACTGGGCATGAGGTACTATTGTGATCTGATTTGCATTTCCCTGATATTAGTGATGCTGAGGATCTTTTCATGTTTGTTGGCCATTTTGTATATTTTCTTTGGAGAAAGGTCTGTTCAAGTTCCTTGCCCATTTTTAATTAAGTTTATTTGTTTCTTTATTGTTGAGTTTTAGGAATTCTTTATGTATTGTGGATATTAACCTCTTATCAGATACATAGTTTGCTAATATTTTCTCCCAATTGGTAGGTTGCCTTTTGACTCTCTTGATTGTTTTCTTTGCTGCACAGGTTTTCAGTTTGATATAAATTTGGTGTTATATCCAAGAAAGCATTGCCAAATCCAATGTCATGAGGCTTTCCCCTATATTTTCTTCTTGGATTTTTATCATTTCAGGCTTTACATTTAGATCTTTAATCCACTATGAGTTAATTATTATATATGGTATAAGATAAGGGTCCAACTTCATTCTTTTGTATATGGATATACAGTTTTTCCCAGTACCATGTGTTGAAGAGACTATTCTTTCCCCTTTGTGTAGTCATGGAACCCTTGTTTAAAATCATTTGACTATGTACCTGAGGATTTGTTTCTGGCTTCTCAATTCTGTTATGTTGGTCTATAGGTCTGTCTTTATGCAGTACCATATTGTTTTGATTTTTGTAGCTTTGTAATATGCTTTGAAATCAGGATGTATGAGAACTCCAGCTTTGTGTTTCTTAAGATTTTTTGGCTATTTCAGGTCCTTTGTAATTCCATATGAATTTTAAGATTTTTTTTTTTACATCTGCAAAAATTGACATTGGCATAGGGATCCCTGTGAATCTACAGATTTAGGTAGTATAGACATTTCAGTAATATTAAGTCTTCCAATCCATGAGCATGAGATGTCTTCTTATTTGCATTGTCTTTAATTTGTTTCAGCGATGTTTTATAGATTTCAATGTAGAAGTTTTCTGCCTTCTTTGTTAAGTTTATTCTTAAGTATTTTATTGTTTTCTATGCTGTTGTAAATGGGATTTTTTTCTTAATTTCATTTTCAGATTGTTAGTATATAGAAACACAACTAATTTTTGCATATTGATTTTTGTATTCTGCAACTTTGCTTAATTTGTTAATTGGAACAGGTTTTTTTTTTTTCCCATGGAATTTGTAGTTTTCTGTATTGTGACATCTGTAAAGAGAGATCATTTTACTTTTTCCTTACAATTTGGTGTCATTTATTTCTTTTTCTTGCTGAATTGCTCTTGCTAAGACTTCCAGTAATGTGTTAACTAGAAGTTGTAAGAGTGGGCATCCTTGACTTGTTCTTGTACTTAGAGGAAAAGCTTTTACTTTTTCACCACTGAATATAATGTTTGCTATGAGCTTTTAATATATGACCTTTATTATGTTTAGGTAATTTCTTTCTATTATTAGTTTGTTGTGTGTGTTTACCATGAAAGTGTGTTGAATTTTGTCAAAAGTTCTCTGCATTAACTGAGATGATCATGTGGTTTTTATCCTTTATTCTGTTAATGTGGTGTAACACATTGAGTGATTTTCAAATGTTGAACCATCCTGGCATTCCAGGAATATTCCCACCATCATGGTGTATAATCTTTTTAACATGCTGTTGAATTCTATTTGCTAGTATTTTGTTGAGGATTTTTCATCAATATTCATCAGAGATATTGGTCTATAGTTATTTTTTTCTTCAAGTGTCCTTATCTGGTTTTGGTATCAGGGTAGTAGGCCTCATAAAATGAGTTTGGAAGTGTTCCCTCTTCAAGTTTTTGGAGGAATCTGGGAAGGATTGGCATAAATTCTTTAAACTTTTGGTAGAATCCTTAAGTGAAATCCTAAAGTGAAAACCATGTGACTCCCATAATGTTGTATCTTGATTCATTTGATAGTGTCCCATAAGTCTCTTAAGCTATCTCACTTTTCTTCATTTTGTTCTTTTCACTGGCCTGACTAGATAATTACAAATGATCTGTCTTCAAGTTCACTGATTTTTTAATGCTTTATCAAGTCTGTTGTTAAACTTTTCTAGTGAATTTTTCAATTCAGTTTTATTCTTCAGCTCCAGAATTTAGTTCTTTTTTATAGTTTTTGTCTCTTTGTTGATACCCTCGTTATGTTCACTCATCGATTTTCTGATTTTCTTTGGCTATCTGTGTTCCTTTAGCTTATTGAACTTCTTCAGTAAGATAATTTTGAATTCTTTTTCAGGTAATTAATAGATTTCCATTTCTTTACGTTCAGTTCTGGAGATTTATTTTGTTCTTTGATTGGGCCATATTTCCCTTTTTCTTTTTATGCCTTGTTATTTTTGCTGGAATTTGGCCACTTAAAAAAACAGCCACCCCTCTTAGTGTTTATGGACTGGCTTCATATAAAGGAAGACCACTGGTCAGCCCGGTGAGAGAATCTGGAGACTTCTCCAGCCTTTTCTGGGAATCATCTTCTCTGGGTTTGTGTGTATAATTTCCCAATCAGAGAGGTTTGCTGATTTCTTTTTCCAGAGCTCATTATCACTTGCTCTGTCTGGTATCTCTGCAGTACTATAGGTTCTTTGGTGCAGCAGCAAGCTACCAATCTCTCCATCTTTCTCAGTGGCCCTCAGGCATCTTAATTATGCCAGGCCCCCACCAGTGCTCTGAATCAGGCCCTCTGTGTTAGGGAGCCCCCTGAAAAGTCAGAATGTTGGAGATACATTTCACTCTTCTCTTTCCTTCCTAAGGGAGAAACTGCAAGTTGGGTGTTTTTTCCTGATGACATTAAGCTATGCCAGGGAAAGCCTATCAAGGGTGAAATGCAATGGCTCTGTCTTACCAGTTTCAATGAAATTGTTCTTTGCTTTGTGCTTGCCTGGGATACAGTGACTTCTTAACTGGTTTCTGGGGTTCTCATAAAGGCTTTTTGGATCATTGATAAATCAGTGTCTCTGAGGGGGAACAATATCTGGGGCTTCTTATTCTGCTGTCTTGCTGATATCACCTCTCAGGAAGATCAAATTTTATACCTGTCAGCATAGGGGTGTGAAACGACCCTTGTATTGTCTCCCTCTCTGATTTCATCTTATTTTATTTTTCCCTCCCTTCCCCCTCCTCTGTTTTGTTTTGTAAATTCCACATATGAGTCAAATCATATGATAAGTGTCTTTCTCTGATTGACTTATTTCCACTTAGCATAATACCCTCTAGTTCCATCCACATCACTGCAAATGTTAAGATTTCATTTTTTGATGGCTGAGTAATATTCCATTGTATATATATATACCACATCTTCTTTATCCATTCATCTATTGATGGACATCTGAGTGTATGGATTTTAAAATATGCTATTTCCTTCAAGTAGATTGTTAGAAATGAGATTCCTAGGTCAAGGAAGGGTGTAGACATGAGTGATTTTACACCATTTGCCAACTGTTGTTGAACAAAGTGGACAGTATCTGTTACATTGCTTTTTTTTCTCATGTGTATTTAAACATTTTTAGGCTAATTTGATAATGAAATTATATTGCATTTTATTTATATTCCTTGATTATTACCAAGCTTTGATTATTTCTTAGTTGTTATGCTTTTGTGGCTGATTTATTCTTATCCCTTTTTGCCCCTGTTTTTCTATAGAAATATTAGAAATTTTTCTTTCAGTTAGTTTTTGCTCTTTATATATTAGGGCATTAATATTTTCTTAGCTTTGTGGTAAATATTTTTCCTTGATTTATGGCATATATAGCTTTTAATTTTATCTCATGTTCTGGCATGTTGAACCTTTTATTTAGTCAAATTTATATAACTTTTCTTTAGTGATTTTCTTCCTTTGTGATTGTGCCAGCAGTATGTCTCAACCAGATATTAGATAAATCTCCATGTAGATTTTCTTTTAATTTTTAAATATGTATACATGTTTCTGACCTTCTTTTTGAAGAACTTCTTTTTGAAGAACTTCTTTTGACATTTTTTTGCAGGACAGGTCTGCTGAGAATGAGTTCCCTCAATTTCTTTTTGAGAAAATCTTTATTTTTTCTTCACTTTGAAGGAAAATTTTGTTGGATATAGAATTCTTTCTTTCCCCAAGATTTTATTTATTTGAGAGAAGGGGAGAGCACAGAGGGAGAGTGAGAAGCAGTCTCCCAGCTGAGCAGAGAGCCCGACATGGGACTTGATCCCAGGACCTTGAGATCATGACCTGAGCCAAAGGCAGACACTTAACTGACTGAGCTACCCAGGAGCCCCAACAACACATTCTTCTTTATTTCTTTCTCTCTTACTTCCATGGTAGGTATCTTCTTTTCCTTCCTTTTGTTTCCAATTTTCCTTTTCCTTCACAGTCACAATGGGTATAGAATTCTAAGTTGGTAGGGTTTTTTTTCCCCCCTAACACTTTAAATATTGTACTCCACTCTCTTCTTGCATGGTTTCTGATAAGAAGTCCGCTGTAACTCTTACTCTTGTTTTTCCATAGGTAAAATGATTCCTTTTCCCCCTTGGTTTCTTTCAAGATTTTCTGTTTAACTTTGGTTTTTGGTAGTTTGAACATGATAGCCTAGATACAGACTTTATGGTATTTATCCTTGTCAGTGTTTTCTAAGCTTCTTAGATAAAGGTTTTGGTGTCTGTGATTAATTTTGGAAAATTCTCAGTCATTACTATTTCAAATATTTCTTTATCCTTTCTTTCTTCCCTTTCTGATTTTCCAGTTAAACATGTATTATACCTTTGAAATTTCTCCACAGCTCTTGTATGGTTTCCTCTTCTTTCTTCTCCTCTGTTCTTCTCATCTTCTTCATCCCTTTCTCTTTCCATCTCTGCATTTCTATTTGGGAAATGGTTATTGATCTATTTTGAAGCTCTCTGATTTCTTCCTCAGCTGTGGCTAGTCTTCTTATGAGCCCATCAATGGCATTCTTCATTTCTGTTATTGTGTGTTTGATTTTTCTCATTTCCTTTTGATTCTTTCTTAGTTTCCATCTCTCCACTGATACTACCTATTTGTCCTTGTATATTGTCTAGTTTTCCCATTAGTGCCCTTAGCATATTAATCATAGTTATTTTTAAATTCCCTTTCTGAATATTGCAACATCTGTGTTATATCTCAGTTTGGTTCTGATGATTACTTCATTTTTTCAGACTGTTTTTTCCTTGCCTTTTAGCGCCTTGTAATTTTTATTGAAAACTGAATGTAATGCATTGGGTGGTAAACCTTTAGTCATGTTAATCTGGCCAGGAGTTGGACTGTGTTTAGTGTTTGCTATAGTTGTAGGAGCCAGTGGCTTAAAATTCCTCAATGGTCCTTGTTGTCTCTCCTTTTGTTTTTACGATTCTCTAAAAAGGCCTCAGATAGAGTCTGTATTTGGCAGCTTTTCCAGCCATAATCTGCTGTTACCATTCTGGTAAAGTTTGGTACTAACTTGAAGTTTATGGGGAAAGGGAAGCATTCTGTGACCTTCACACGTTGTCCTAGCTTTCTTTTCTTTCTTTTTTTTTTCTTAAAAACTTCATTAGCTGAGACAAGAAGGCTAAAGGATGTTGGAGAGGGAGAAATGTCCTTTCCTCAGGTGGAGTAAGGCTCTGATAAAGTCTTTTCCCTTGGAGAATATGCTTTTGTTATTGAGAATGCTTTGGGTTTATTTCTCAATGGTTACTGATATGGTTTGAATGTTTGTGTCTCTCAAAATTCATATTTTTTGGTTTGTCTCTTTTTTTTTCCTTTGTTCATTTGTTTCTTAAATTCCAAATATGAGTGAAATCACATGGTATTTGTCTTTCTGTGACTGGCTTACTTTGCTTAACATTGTTAACACTGTATGTTAACTACAGTGGAATTATTCTTCCCCTAAGTGGCCCGAGGTGACCTCTGAAAATGGTTCACTATTCGCTTGACTCAGAAAACCCTATGAAATCATGCAACTCACGAGGTTCAAATCTTCGTGTTCACTTTAAGAACACACGTGAAACTGCCCAGGGCATCAAGGGTCTGCAGATCTGAAGCGCCGCCAAGGACCTGAGAGACATCACTTAGCAGAAGCAGGGTGTGTCAGTCCGTCGCTACCATGGTGGAGTTGGTAGGTGTGCCTGGGCCAAACAGTGGGGCTGTATACAGGGCTGGTGGCCCAAGAAGAGTGCTGAATTTTTACTGCACATGCTTAACAATGCAGAAAGTAATACTGTACTTAAGGGTTTAGATGTCATTTCTCTGGTCATGGAGCACAGCCAGGTGAACAAAGCCCCCAAGATGTGGCATAGAACTTACAGGGCTCATGGGTGGATTAACCCGTACATGAGCTCTCCCGGCCACATCAAGATGATCCTTACTGAAAAAGAGCAGATTGTCCCCAAACCAGTAGAGGAGGTTGCACAGAAGAAAAAGATATCCCAGAAGAATCTGAAGAAACAAAAACTTATGGCCTGGGAATAAATTCTGCACAGAATAAATGCAAATAAAAAAATAAAAACCAAAAAAAACTACAGTGGAATTAAAATAAAAAATTCATGGGTTGAAGCCCTACACCCCAATGTTGTGTTATTTGGAGATGGGGCCTTGGGAACATGATTAAGTTTAGATAAAGTTATGAGGCTGGGGCTCTGCTTGGATAGGATTAGTGCCCTTCCAGGAAGAGACACCAAAGAGCTTGTTCCTTCTCTGTTTCTCTGTCTGTCTGTCTCTCTTTCTATGTGTACATACCAAGGAAAAGCCATGTAAAAACACAGTAAGATGGCAGTCATCTATAAGCCAGGAAGAGGGCCTTATTAGAACCTGACCATGCTAGCATCTGATCTTGGAATTCCAGCCTCCAGAACTGTGAGAAAATAAATTTCTGTTGTTTAAGACACCCAGTCTATAATCTAGTTCCTCTTCTCTCTCTGCTAGAGCCATGAGGATATCTTTGTAGTTCTTGGAGGTAGGTAAAAACCATGAAATTGTGAGGTCCCCTCAATACTGCAGTCTTTAGGAATTTCTCATTGCCACATTAGTCCACATTCAGCTTCCAGCAGCTTTGGAGAACTACCACGTAAGCATTCTTACCAGTTTATGACTCTCACAGCTTCTGCTTCAGATAAGCATATGAATTCACCTGTCTTTCCAGATTTGGGGTTGGCAGTTTGCCCTGCAACCTCATTTCTTTGACAGGCCCAAGAAACGTCGTTGAACACTTCTTATTGTAAGGTTGGGAGTGATGACTTTTGGGTTTCTTATATTTCAGAGCTGAAACTGGAAGTCTTTGTATTTTAGAGTTTTACTTTTTTCCTTTGAATTTCATAAATACTTAGTATGTAAGGTAAAGAATATTTTGAATTTTCCCACAAATTACCAATTAACTAATTCATCTCTTTCTCAGTGATTTATGATGCTTTCTTTATCATGTTACACAAACATTTTCTTTCACTTGCTTCAGTATGTTTTTCAGTACTATCTGACCTGTGTAGTTTAGTCTTTTTTTTTGTACTTGAGCCATACTATTTTAATTTTTTATTCTTTATGATACATTTTATTATGACACAGGGCAAATATTCCCTGGTTAACTTTCTTTTAAATCTTCCATTCTCCACTAAATATTAGTCCAGATGAATGTGGTTATTTTTGTCATCTCCCTAAACCCATACCTCTCCAGAACAATCCCAGTGGGATTTTGGTCAGAGCTATACTAACTAAGCCTATAAATTAGTATAGGAATAATTATCCTGGCATTAATAAGTCAAGTTATAAAAATTCCTAATGCATTTTTAAAAAACATACTTTATTTTAGAACATTTTTAGATATACAGATTTTAAAGATAGTACAAAGAATTTTTACATACCCGACACCCAATTTTCTTTATTATTGATAACTTAGTATGATACATTTGCCCCAACTAATGAACCAATATTGATAAATACTGCTATTTACTAAAGCCCACACTTTATTCAGATTTTCTTAGTTTTTACCTAATGCCTTTTTAAGTTCTAGAATCCCATCCAGGATACCACATTATATTTAGTAAGTTATGTCTCCTTAGGCTCCGCTTGGCTATAACAGCTTCTCAGAGTTTGTTTCTGAGGAGTACTACTCAGATATTTTGTGGAATGTCCCAAACTTGGGGATGATGATGTCTTATGATTTTCTCATGAGTGAACTAGGGCTGTGGGTTTTTGGAAAGAAGACCACTAAGGTTGAATGTCATTTTCATCACATTATATCAAGTGTACTTTCTATTAACATGAGTTATCACTGTTGATGTTAACATGTGATAACATGATAACACTGATATCATGTTAACAGTGATCACATGATGTTATCACTGGTTGATCACCAGGCTGAGATAGTATTTGTTGGGTTCTCCACTATGAAGTTACTCTTTATCCCCCTTTTCCATATGACCTTGTTTGGACAGAAGTCACTATGTGTAGCCCACACTTAAAGTGGCAAGTTATATTTCCTCTCCTTGAGGGCAAAGTAGCTACATAAATTAATTTGGAATTCGTCTGCATGGAAGATTTGTCTCTTCTCCCCTGTTTATTTATTTACTTAATCACTTATTTATGTCAGTATGGAATCATGAATATTTATTTTATAACTTGAGTTTTAATCCGACACTTCCTTATTTTGCTCCAATTATTTCAGCTTTGGTCATTTTTGCAGTTGGCTCCTGCGTCCCTTTGATAAGCCCCTCTTGTGTGTGTGTTTGTTGAGCACTTTCTTACTTTCCTGCATCAGAAGATGTTCATGCTCATCTTGTATATTTTCTGCCCAGCTATAGAGTCTACCATTTCTCCAAGGAATTTTGACTTTTTTAAAAAAATTTTATGATGTTATGTTAGTCACCATACAATATGTCATTAGTCTTTGATGTGGTGATCCACGATCCATTGTTTTCATATAACACCCAGTGCTCCATGCAGTACGTGCCCTCCTTAATACCCATCACCAGGCTAACCAATCCCCCCACCCCTTTCCCCTCTAAAACCCTCAGTTTGGTTCTCGGAGTCCATAGTCTCTCATGGTTCATCTCCCCCTTGGATTTCCCCCCCTTCATTTTTCCCTTCCTTCTCCTAATGTCCTCCCTGCTATTCCTTATGTTCCACAAATAAGTGAAACCATATGATAATTGACTTTCTCTGCTTGACTTACTTCACTTAGCATAATCTCCTCCAGTCCCATCCATGTTGATGTAAAAGTTGGGTGTTCATCCTTTCTGATGGCTGAGTAACATTCCAGTGTATATATGGACCACATCTTCTTTATCCATTCGTCTGTTGAAGGGCATCTCAGCTCTTTCCACAGTTTGGCTATTGCGGACATTGCTGCTATGAACATTGGGGTGCATATGGCCCTTCTTTTCACTATATCTGTGTCTTTGGGGTAAATAGTAGTGCAATTACTGGGTCATAGGGTAGCTCTATTTTTAAATTTTTGAGGAACCTCCACACTATTTTCCAAAGTGGCTGTACCAACTTGCATTCCCACCAACAGTGTAAGAGGGTTCCCCTTTCTCCACAACCTCTCCAACATTTGTTGTTTCTTTCCCTGTCCATTTTTGCCATTCTAACTGGTGTTAGGTGGTATCTCAATGTGGTTTTGATTTGAATTTCCCTGATGGCTAATGATGATGAACATTTTGTCATGTGTCTGTTATCCATTTGTATGTCTTCTTCAGAGAAGTGTCTTTTCATATCCTCTGCCCACTTTTTGACTCAATTATTTGTTTTTTGGGTGTTGAGTTTGAGAAGTTCTTTATAGATCTTGGATACCAGCCCTTTATCTGTAGTGTCATTTGCAAATATCTTCTCCCATTCTGTGGGTTGCCTCTTAGTTTTGTTGACTGTTTCCTTTGCTGTGCAGAAGCTTTTTATCTTGATGAAGTCCCAAAAGTTCATTTTTGCTTTTGTTTCACTAGCTTTTGGAGATGTATCTTGAAGGAAGTTGCTGTGAGCGACATCAAAGAGGTTGCTGCCTATGTTCTCCTCTAGGATTTTGATGGATTCCTGTCTCACATTGAGGTCTTTCATCCACTTTGAGTTTATCTTTGTGTATGGTGTAAGAGAATGGTCGTTTCATTCTTCTGCATGTGGCTGTCCAATTTTCCCAGCACCATTTATTGAAGAGACTGTCTTTTTTCCATTGCATGTTTTTTCCTGCTTTGTCAAAGATTATTTGACCATAGAGTTGAGGTTCCATATTTGGGTTCTCTATTCTGTTCCATTGGTCTATACGTCTGTTTTTGTGCCAGTACCATGCTGTCTTGGTGATCACAGCTTTGTAATATAGCTTGAAATCGGGCAACGTGATGCCCCCAGCTTTGTTTTTCTTTTTCAACATTTCCTTGGCGATTTGGGGTCTTTTCTGATTCCATACAAATTTTAGGATTGTTTGTTCCAGCACTTTGAAAAATGTCATTGGAATTTTGATTGGGATGGCATTGAAGGTATATATTGCTCTGGGTAGCATAGACATTTGAACAATCCATGAGCATGGAATATTTTTCCATCTTTTTGTGTCTTCTTCAATTTCTTTCATGAGTGTTCTGTAGTTCCTAGAGTATAGATCCTTTACCTCTTTGGTTAGGTTTATTCAGAGGTATCTTATGGTTTTTGGTGCTATTGTAAATGGAATCGTTTCTCTAATTTCTCTTTCTACAGTTGCGTTGTTAGTGTATAAGAAAGCAACTGATTTCTGTGCATTGATTTTGTATCCTGCCACATTACTGAATTGCTGTATGAGTTCTAGTAATTTGGGGATGGAGTCTTTTGGATTTTCCACATAAAGTATCATGCCATCTGTGAAAAGAGAGTTTGACTTCATTGACAATTTGAATACCTTTTATTTCTTTTTGTTGTCTGATTGCTGTTGCTAGGACTTCTAGTACTGTGTTGAACAATAGTGGCGAGAGTGGGCATCCTTGACGTGTTCCTGATCTTAAGGGAAAGGCTCTCAGCTTTTCCCCATTGAGGATGACATTCGCTGTGGGTTTTTCATAGATGGATTTTATGAACTTGAGGAATGTTTCCTCTATCCCTATACTCTGAAGAGTTTTAATCAGGAAAGGATGTTGTATTTTGTCAAATGATTTTTCTGCATCAATTGAGAGGACCATATGGTTCTTCTCCCTCCTCTTATTAATGTGTTCTATCACATTGATTGATTTGCGAATTTTGAACCACCCTTGCATCCCGGGATAAATCCCACTTGGTCATGGTGGATGATCCTTTTAATGTATTGTTGGATCCTATTAGCTAGGATTTTTTTGAGGATTTTGGAATCCATATTCATCAGGGATATCAGTCTGAAATTCTCCTTTTTGATGGGCCTTTGCCTGGTTTCGGGATTAAGGTAATGCTGGCCTCATAGAATGAGTTTGGAAATTTTCCTTCTGTTCTATTTTTTGAAACAGCTTCAGTAGAATAGGTATTATTTCTTCTTTGAATGTTTGGTAGAATTCCCCAGGGAATCCATCAGGCCCTGGACTCTTGTTTTTTGGGAGGTTTTTGATCACTGCTTCAATCTCGTTACTGGTTATTGGCCTATTGAGGTTGTCACTTTCTTCCTGTTTCAGTCTTGGCAGCTTATAGGTTTCCAGGAAGGCCTCCATTTCATCCAGATTGCTCAGTTTATTGGCATATAGTTGTTGATAATAATTTCTAATAATTGTTTCTATTTCCTTGGTGTTAGTCGTGATCTCTCCCCTTTCATTCATAATTTTATTAATTTGTGTCCTTTCTCTTTTCTTTTGGATAAGTCTGGCCAGTGGTTTATCGATCTAATTAATTCTTTCAAAGAACCAACTTCTCGTTTCGTTGATCTGATCTACTGTTTCTGGTTTCTAATTCATTGATTTCTGCCCTAATTTTAATTATTTCTCATCTAATGTGTGGCTTAGGCATTGTTTGTTGCTTTTTCTCTAGTTCTTTAAGGTGTAGAGTTCGTTGGTGAATTCAGGATTTTTCTATTTTTTTGAGTGAGGCTTGGATGGCTATGTATTTCCCCCTTAGGACTGCCTTTGCAGTATCCCATAGATTTTGGACCGATGTGTTTTTGTTCTCATTAATTTCCATGAATTGCTTAAGTTCTTCTTTGATTTCCTGGTTGACCCAAACATTCTTGAGCAGAGTGGTCTTTAGCTTCCAAGTGTTTGAATTTCTGCCAAATTTTTTTTTTTTTTTTTTTTTTTTTTGTGATTTAGTTCCAGTTTTAAAGCATTGTGGTCTGAGAATATGCGGGAATAATCTCAGTCTTTTGGTATTGGTTGAGACCTGATTTGTGACCCAGTATGTGGTCTATTCTGGAGAAAGTTCCATGTGCGCTCGAGAAGAATGAGTATTCTGTTGTTATTCTGTTTTTTTAGGGTGGAATGTTCTGTAAATATCTTTGAGGTCCATCTGGTCCAGTGTATCATTCAAAGCTCTTGTTTCCTTGTTGATTTTCTGCTTAGATGATCTGTCCATTGCTGAGAGTGGAGTATTGAGGTCTCCTATAATTAACGTCTTGTTATCAATATGACTCTTTATTTTGGTTAACAGTTGGCTTGTGTAGATGGCTGCTCCCATGTTGGGGGCATAGATATTTACAATTGTTAGATCTTCTTGTTGGATAGACCCTTTAAGAATGATATAGTGTCCTTCTGTGTCTCTAATTACAGACTTTAGTTTAAAGTCTAATTTGTCTGGTATAAGAATTGCTACCCCAGCTTTCTTTTGAGGTCTGCTGGCATGGAAGATGGATCTCTATCCCTTCACTTTCAGTCTGGATGTATCTTTGGGTTCAGAATGAGTCTCTTGTAGGCAGCATATGGATGGGTCCTGTCTTTTTATCCAACCTGCAACCCTGTGCCATTTTATGGGAGCATCTGGGCCATTCACGTTGAGAGTGATTATTGAAAGATATGAATTAATTGTCATCATGTTGCCTGTGAAGACGTTGTTTTTATAGATTGTCCCTGTAAATTTCTGTTGTATATCACTCTTGGGGTCTTTGTCCTTTTATAGAACCCCCCTTAATATTTCTTGCAGGGCCGGCTTAGTGGTCACATATTCTTTCAGTTTCTGCTGGTCTTGGAAGCTCTGCATCTCTCCATCCATTCTAAATGACAGCCTTGCTGGATAAAGTATTCTTGGCTGCATGTTCTTCTCATTTAGTACCCTGAATATGGCTTGCCAGGCCTTTCTGGCTTGCCAGGTCTCTGTGGATAGGTCTGACGTTATTCTGATGTTCCTCCCTATGTACATAAGGAATCTCTTCCCCCAACTGCCCTTAAGATGGTTTCCTTGGTTCTAAGATTTGCAAGTTTTACTATTACATGCTGGGGTGTTGGCCTGTTTTTCTTGATCTTGGGAGGGGTCCTCTCTGCCTCTAGGACGTAAATGTTTGTTTCATTCCCCAGATTAGGGAAGTTCTCAGCTATGATTTGCTCAAATACATCTTCTAGTCCTATCTCTCTCTCCGGGATTCCAATTATTCTGACATTGGAACGCTTCATGGTGTCACTTATTTCTCTGATTTTATTTTCATGGATTCTGAGTTGTTTTTCCCTGGCCTCCTCTTTTCCCTCTTTATCTATTATATTGTCTTCCAGTTCGCTTATTCATTCTTCTGCCTCACTTACCCTGGCTGTTAGATTATCTAGATTGGATTGGATCTCACTGATAGCATTTTTAAGTTCTGCCAATTCAGTTTTCATTTCTGCCCTTAGAGACTCTATGTTGCCATTAATTGATTTCTCCATTCTAGCCATTGTCTTCACAATTGCTAGCCTGAATTCCATCTCTGGCATCTTGGTTATATCTGCATCCATTTGTAAATCTGCAGCATAAGTCATGATCTCTTAGTCTTTTCTATTTTGGGGGTTCCTCCTCCTAGTCATTCTGTTGATGGGTGGTTGAGGGAATGTACAGAGTCCAAATTATTGACCAGAACCCAAGCAAGATGCACCTGTTTTCTTGGGACCTTAGGGTTGCTAGCCTCTTGTTTTCCCAGCCTGTCTTCTGGGGGAGGGGCCAGCTGCACTGTTACTCAGGCAACCCTGTTTAGGGGAGTTGCCCTGCCCCCATGTGGCGGGGGATGGGCTCAGCGGGAATCAGTTTTGGGGACTTTGTTCTCTGGTGGTTTTCCCTGGCGGCCTTCTGTATCTCTTCTGTGAGTCAGAGCAGAAGAGACCGTTTCCAACCCTCTGCCTCAGAGCAGAGAGACCACAGTCTGTTGTTCTTCAGTGAGCTCTCTAGGCCACACTGTCTCCGTTTCTGCCCATGCTGCTATAAACTGCAGCGTCCTGGGTTGTGCACCCCTCCGCAGCACCCCCAGTCCTGCCTCCAGGTCAGAGCACATCTCTGCCCTTTGTGCTTCTAAAACCGCCAGCTGTCCCCAGATCAAGTGCGCGACCCCTCTGCTCCGGGTTTCCACTCTGGGGGCTGCCCTAAAGTCCTTTCCCCACCGCTACCAGTCTGTGAGTCTGTGCCGCTGTCCCCAGTGCACGAGGCTGTCGCTCACCGGCGGTGTAGGGTCCCCACGGCCAGGCACCCTCCCGCTGCTGTTTATCCTCCAATATCTGTCCGTGGAATCAGGGCTCTCTGCTTTGTACCTCTAAACCAACTGCCTGTGATATTCTGTTTGTAGAGATCCAGATCTTCTTACATCTCAGGCTGGTTTTGTGGGTCCTCAGAGTGGTCTGGTAGATATCCAGCTCAACTCCGGGGACCAGTTGAAATAGGGTCCCCCTACTCCTTCACCATCTTTCCTTCTCTGAATTTTGGCTTTTTTAATTGGAGAATAGATTTAGAAACTAATGTCTGGGCCCTGGGTATTCTATTATCTTTTAAAATCTAAATTTAACAGAAACTTGAATCCTGGTCCAGTCATTATGCCAGATGCTTGGGAAAGATTGGGAAGTGATACATTTTAGTAGATTTCTGAAGCACATGTTCTAGTTTGTGTTTGGTGAGGTGGGGGAGGAGACATGGGTGGGTGGAAGAAGTAAATAAATAGATGATTTTGATGAAAGATAAGCAGGAAATAAAAGGGTGATGTGGTAGGGAATGACTTGGGATTGGTACTACTTAAGCAGTGGTCTTACTGGGGAAGATTACCCAGAGGAGCTGCTCTGAGTCACTTGGTAATGCAAAGAGGCAAGTCAAGATCAGGGGGAAGATTGTTCCCAGCAGGAACCAAAAGCAAAGGAAATAATTTGACATGTTAGGAGGACAGAAAAAAGACCAGTGGAGGATCATTGGAAGATAGTGGTTGAACAGGAGGATGGAAGGAGAGGAAGTCAGAGATATAAATAGGACCAGGGTGGTGGTGGTAGTCATTGTCATCCTTAGAGTAGAAAATGGGTAGAGCAATATATCATGGGAAACCATGCCTGGGATTCTGTCCACCTTAATTTCTCTCCAGACATTGCCTCTCTCCCCCAAACCCTGATTGTAGTGACTTTCAGGTTCATTGGGGGAATTTTGGCCCTTGTCTGTTACTTTAGTCCTGAACCAGAAGGCTTGCTTTGGGAAGTGGCTCAGTGTTGAAGAAAGATTATGGTTTTGGAATCAGAAAATTCTGAATTTTAATTTTGTGTTATCTTGAGGAATTTGCTTAACTTCTCAGGACCCCATTTTTGTTAGAACCTTGCAGGAATCTTATGTGGATTAGAGGTGATATATGTAAAGTGCCTTGGAGGTACACAGTGGATGTGGCTTATCATTTGTCATCAAAGTTTAATTGTACACCATGAGAAGAAGCCCCTGGCACAAACTGAACAGTTGGATTGTAACTAATTATGACTAACTCAAAGGTACATACTCTCACAAACTGTTAAGCAGACAAAGTGATTTGGTTCAGATTTAGGAATTATCCTTGTAGAAGCTGCTAGGCAGTAGTGACTTTCCACGGACCCTCCTCCTAGCTGCCACTGCTCTTTTCTGATCTTCCATTTAGTCTGTAGACCTGCTTCTGGCTTGTCAGTGTTATACCTGCCCACCTTCTCTAACCTGCTGCCCACCAGCTACCACTGAGTCTCAGGCAGGGCCTGCCTGACTCTGGGGCTCTTACAACCACATGGGCTGTTTGAGAGTCTCCATGTGCCTACCAAGTATTTCATGGGTTCCAAGACTTCAGTGGAAGCTGGCAGTGGAGGGCACCCAGAAGGTCATATTCCCTGCTGCTGGACTTGCCTCCTTTCGCCTTGTCTCTCTTCTTCCCCCTATGCTTCAGAAGCAAATCAATTCCTTTCTATCTGAGTCAGTCCTTTGGAGGCCCCATCTGCTACTTCAAACTGGCCTACCAAGACATTTCTTCTCAACAAATAGATCAAATCTCCCTAAAAAGAAATCCTGTGATTAACACTTTTCTCCATATTTTTTAAAATTTGCCTCTCCTATTTCTTGAGTGACTGCTCAAATGTCATCTCCTAAGAGAGACCTTTTCTGATCATCCTATCCAAAAGCTTTCTTCCTTCCCATTAACCACCCCTCCCCCATCACTATTAATCTCCTTACCTGGCTTTATTTTGCTGTTTATCACTACTTGATACTATTTTATGGATGTGTTTATTGCCCCATAAGGCGAGAACTTTGTCTTATTCACACTGCCTCTCCAGAGTCTAGAACAGTGCCAGAACCCTGTGGGTTTCAATAAATTGTCAAATGCCTATCATTTGATAGTCCATTGTACTGGGCCCATGGCACATAGAGATGAATTAGATGACCAGATAGTTCATGATTTTGTGACAGACAGACATGTGCAGTAGATGCTGTAGTGAAAGTGTGTACCCCAGGCACCCAAAGAATGGCATATTAGTTTGGTATGGGTGAAAGAGATAAGGATGGTCTTATAATAGGAGAAAATTTAGGGATTAAATTGAAAGAAATCTAAGATCTCAGTGGAGAAAATTCAGTCTAGATGGGGAGTACTACCTGCACAAAGATATGAAAGTGCGGCACCACCTGCATGCTGGGGAAACTGCAAGTGGAGGGAACAAGGGAATGTGTAGGAAGACCAGAGAAAACTTCTCAGGATGGAACTTGGTACACATGGCCATGCTGGTATGATCTACCCTCCGACTCTAGGAAATTTGGTCTCATCAGACCTTATCTGCCTGGATGTGTATATTTTTACCTGTCGATTTTTTTCTTAAAACACACTGAGATTCTGTTCTTTCACTCTTATAGATTCCATTCAAGGCTTCCATCTTGCCTAACTTTAAAGCGCACTACTTATGGTAGTTCTGATTCACTTCCGTCACTTCTCTCAAATAAAGAACCCCTCCCTGCTTTAGATCTTATTTTTCTCTTATTTTATGTTTTCAGTTGTGCTTATTTGTGGAATCTTTGCCTTCCCCTTCCACTATTTCATGGTTTCTTTGGTTCCTGCTCTACTATCTCTGGTTGACTTTTGATAACTTTATACTATCACAGGGCTCAGGGCTATTATATAGCCATAGTTTCTTGTCATCACCCACATGTATATTTTAACAGGGTCATATAGCTTGAGTTGAGAGACTAGATGAGAGAAACCAAGTTGGCAGAGGAGGCTCACACCAGAGTTGAGCAGTACCTTGATGTGTTCTCAGAGGTTTTGCTGCTCTAAGAACTAAAGCAAACGCTGCAGTCTTAATGAATGGTGACTGTGGTTCTAGGACATATCCTAGAATGTGTGATGTGTGTGTGTGTGTGTGTGTGTGTGTGTGTGTGTGTGTGTGTTTGTGTGTTGGAAGGGTATTGGGGAATTCAAACTCTTCCTCAAAGTGTTTGGTAGTCATGAAGCTCTTGGAGGTCTCTCCTTTTGTGCTCTGGAGTCTCATTGAAATGATCCATTCTTGGTTATAGAGGTCAAAAAGTTACAGTCAGTATTTTTCCTTGGATGTATCTTTTATATTTTTTTCTTTTCAAATTGCCAGGCTAGTGTTAGGAACAGATTCACTCTCTGAATTTTGTTTTTCATATCTGACCATGGCTGTGATGTTGAAATTTCAGTTTCGGACTTTTAGGAATGACACATAATACACATCTCTCATTTTATTTTATATTATTTTAATTGCTTTTAAAATTCCCATGTCCAATACATATTTTTAACCTTATATTTGGCAATCTGAAACATTTATTTCTAAAACTAATTATCTAATTATATAGCATTTATGTGACTTTGGATGAAGATATCAATTAGGTAGTCTAGGTTCCAATGCTTAGTGTTTTATTTTAAAGAGTAACTTATTTTTATCAAAGTAGAAGAGACTGAAAGGTTCCAACGTGTGGTGTAGTGTGTGTGTGTGTGTGTGTGTGTGTGTGTGTGTGTGAATAGTTCTCCTTCATCCTTCTCTTCTCCCAACCTCTTTTTCTCATCTCATCCCCCACTCAAAGGAGTTATGACAGCATTAGAAATATCCTTTAATGACTGTACTTTTCAGATATTATCATTGTTTCAGAATTTGCTGGCTGATTACAGGGACATTTGGGACAAATATCACATAAGAAAGAGCTCTTTGAATTTGGACATGGCAAGAAATTTATCTCCCTCAGTTGAGTCATACTCATTTTCAGCCACACTGAGCAACTCCTCGTCTTCTAATATTAACAAATAATTTAAAAGAACTTTACATAATAACACCTATATTCGCCTGGTCTTATGGTCGTCTGATTTTGTTAGAGGATCCAGAGGCTGAAATATGTACTTAGATCTAATGCTCAAATAGTCAACCCCCATTTTCTTTACTGTGGCTGCTTTCTACACAAAATGTCATCTCTGTAGTAATGTGAGTAGGCACCTGTTCACACGTGCGTCATATCATGCACACCAGGAGCTGTGGCTGCTGCAGATAACACACTACTCCAGCAAAATGTGGTACCTAGAATTTCTTCCTGGCCGTTTTAGATGGTTAAGCCATAGAAGTCCCCGATTAAACTATGTTATTCCTGGAAAGAGTAATGGAAGCAACAGAAATGGTTATTATTTAGTGAGTACTTATGGTGTGCCAGGCCCTGTGCCAGGGGCTTTACGTGCCTTATTTTGTTCAATCCAACAAACTTGGGAGGTATTATCCCCCTTTTGTGCGTGAAGACACTGAAGGTCAAGCAACTCATAAGTGGAGCTGGTCATAAGCCCTATTCTAGCCATGAGCATCGATTAACTCCACCACACAGACATACGTTATCAGGTTAGTTAGTCAGTCAAGTGACCACCGTGGGAACCAGGTAGAGGAGACGTAGGTTCTGACTGAGGCAGAGTGGAAAAAGATTCACTTGCTATAGGAGTGTGAGTCTGGGGTTCTGGAGATAATGCCGAAGAGATGTGGCAGCAACATTAATAGGCTTATTCCAAATGTGACATTTGACCTTTGCCTTTCCATCACGGTCTGAGTTTGCAAACTTCAGATAGGGATATTAGCTCCTGTGGAGGAAGCCCACTGTTGAGTTATGCCGACACATGGCGTCTGGAGGAGGATGTCCTCCAGGCAAAGCAAACTGAACTGAAGAGAAGGTTGATTCGGGTTTTGGGGAATAGATCATAACTGTGTCCTAGGGTTAATGACGGCTAAATTATCATTACCCATCTTTACATGTTTTTACTTTAACAGAGTTACCAAATGGCACTTTATTCCTGATTTTCCATTAAGCTTCAGAACTGCAGAACTTTTTTTAGTCCATCCTAGGATTATCTGAATCAGTGAGGCCCTTAACCCAATGCATCAGGTGTCACAATTTTGCCAAAGATGATTGCACAGGACTTCGTTCTCTTTTAGTGGAAAGCACCTGTCTTCCTGGGCACCCTGCTGCCTGTCTCCCCTTATGGTGAAACAGACAGAGAAATCATGCAGCAGTAAGAAATGGGGGCCTTTTCTGGCCTGATTTTCCTTTTGAATCAGAATGGAGATTTATGGTCATACCATTTTCCATCAAGTATTTGCAAGTTTTTAGGCAATCAGTTCTCTTCTGAGCGGCTCTCACAGGTAGTACTAGGTTAGGCAGCTCTCAGTATAGACTGTCCTCTGTTACAGTTTTCCTTTTAGCAGACTTTTTTTTTTTTCCTCTGAATAGAAATATTGAGATATAAAATTTTTATACCATCTCTAAAATAACAGACCATCAACAGAAACCATCAACATTCCTATCTTGTTAAACTTTTTAATTTCACCAACAATACATGGCAATTGTAGAATTTTTTTAAAGCAATACAGAAGAACAACAACAACAAAAAAGCCCCAATTAACTAAAAACCTATAATCCCACCCAGCCAGAGATAAGGTCCAACTCCATCAGCCTCACAAGTTCTGTGCAATGACTGTGTTCTATGTTGCCAATTCATTGAATATTGAGAGAGTAATATTACTTTTATTATGATGGTGATTTGTAAATAATTGCCCCAGAGTGAATTCACAGAGATTTGAAATTATGGCTGTAATAGAAAGCCAGGATTTTATTTTCTCAATTGGAAAGTAGAGAGTAAAAAAAAAAAGATTAAGAGTGAAAAATGTTTTTCTAAGTGTGTATTTGTTGGTGGTGGTTCTAATTTCAAGACAGAGAAAAGGTTTTAACGCCTGCCTTCCTGATTCATTCTTAGAAATAAGTAGAATCCCAGCAAAACCTTGGAAAACCAAGGGAAGAAACCTTGGAATAGCAGGATTATGGAAATGGGACATGGCAAGGTGAAGGATTTTTTTTTAATTTCTTGGACCTTATTTATTTATTATATTATGTTAATCACCATACATTACATCATTAGTTTTTGATGTAGTGTTCCATGATTCATTGTTTGCATATAACACCCAGTACTCCATGCAGAATTTCATTTGGAAACTGCCACTTTTTGGAACACAGAAGGGTTGCCTGTGGCATTGGCTTTCCTCCTCTTTAATAAGGGCATTAGGTTCAAAATGAAGGAGGGGCTTCCAACCACAGGTCAGGATATTGGGAAAGCTCAGCAAAACGTTAAGTCTCTTATGATGTCTACCTTTATGCTTACAGCTTCTCTGTAACAGTAAAAAACAGAGCTAATCTTTTTTTTTGAATTATTTCCTTCTGCTTGCTTTGGATTTAGTTTGCTTTTCTTTTCCAATGTCTTTTTTTTTTTAATTTTTAAAATTTATTATGTTATGTTAGTCACCATACAGTACATCATTAGTTTTTTTCTTAAATTTTTTTATTGTTGTTAATCACCATACATTACATCATTAGTTTTGGATGTAGTGTTCCATGATTCATTGTCTGTGCACAACACCCAGTGCTCCACGCAGAACGTGCCCTCTTTAATACCCATCCCCAGGCTAACCCATCCCCCGACCCCCCTCCCCTCTAGAACCCTCAGTTTGTTTTTTAGAGTCCATAGTCTCTCATGGTTCGTCTCCCCCTCCGATTTTCCCCCCTTCATTCTTCCCCTCCTGCTATCTTCTTCTTTTTTTTTTCTTAACATACATTGCATTATTTGTTTCAGAGGTACAGATCTGTGATTCAACAGTCTTGCACAAGTCACAGCACTCACCATAGCACATACCCTCCCCAATGTCTGTCACCCAGCCACCCCATCCCTCCCACCCCACCCGCACTCTGGCAACCCTCATTTTGTTTCCTGAGATTAAGAATTCCTCATATCAGTGAGGTCGTCTGATACATATCTTTCTCTGATTGACTTATTTCACTCAGCATAACACTCTCCAGTTCCATCCACGTTGTTACAAATGGCAAGATCTCATTCCTTTTGATGGCTGCCTAATATTCCATCATATATATATACCACATCTTCTTTATCCACTCATCTGTCAATGGACATCTTGGCCCTTTCCACAGTTTGGCTATTGTGGACATTGCTGCTATAAACATCGGGTGCATGTACCCCTTCAGATCCCTACATTTGTATCTTTGTGGTAAATACCCAGTAGTGCAATTGCTGGATCGTATGGTAGCTCTATTTTCAACAGTTTGAGGAACCTCCATACTGTTTTCCAGAGTGGCTGCACCAGCTTGCATTCCCACCAACAGTGTAGGAGGGTTCCCCTTTCTCCACATCCCCACCAACATCTGTCATTTCCTGACTTGTTAATTTTAGCCATTCTGACTGGTATGAGGTGGTATCTCACTGAGGTTTTGATTTGGATTTCCCTGATGCCGAGCGATGTTGAACACTTTTTCGTGTGTCTGTTGGCCATTTGGATGTCTTCTTTGGAAAAATGTTCATGTCTTCTGCCCATTTCTTGATTGGATTATTTGTTCTTTGGGTGTTGAGTTTGATAAGTTCTTTGTAGATTTTGGATACTAGCCCTTTATCTGATATGTCATTTGCAAATATCTTCTCCCATTCTGTCGGTTGTCTTTTGGTTTTGTGGACTGTTTCTTTTGCTGTGCAAAAGCTTTTTATCTTGATGAAGTCCCAATAGTTCATTTTTGCCCTGGCTTCCCTTGCCTTTGGCGATGTTTCTAGGAAGAAGTTGCTGCAGCTGAGGTCGAAGAGATTGCTGCCTGTGTTCTCCTTTAGGATTTTGATGGACTCCTGTCTCACGTTTAGGTCTTTCAACCATTTGGAGTCTATTTTTGTGTGTGGTGTAAGGAAATGGTCCAGTTTCATTCTTCTGCATGTGGCTGTCCAATTTTCCCAACAGGATTTGTTGAAGAGACTGTCTTTTTCCAGGACATTCTTTCCTGCTTTGTCAAACTTGGGATAGTTGACAAACTTTGTCAAAGATGAGTTGACCATAGAGTTGAGGGTCCATTTCTGGGCTCTCTATTCTGTTCCATTGATCTATGTGTCTGTTTTTGTGCCAGTACCATACTGTCTTGATGATGACAGCTTTGTAATAGAGCTGGAAGTCCGGAATTGTGATGCCGCCAGCTTTGCTTTTCTTTTTCAACATTCCTCTGGCTATTCGGGGTCTTTTCTGGTTCCATACAAATTTTAGAATTATTTGTTCCATTTCTTTGAAAAAAGTGGATGGTATTTTGATGGGGATTGCATTGAATGTGTAGACTGCTCTAGGTATCATTGACATCTTCACAATATTTGTTCTTCCAATCCATGAGCGTGGAACGTTTTTCCATTTCTTTGTGTCTTCCTCAATTTCTTTCATGAGTATTTTACAGTTTTCTGAGTACAGATCCTTTGCCTCTTTGGTTAGATTTATTCCTAGGTATCTTATGGTTTTGGGTGCAGTTGTAAATGGGATTGACTCCTTAATTTCTCTCAGGACAGAAGTCTTGTTTTTGGTATATAGGAATGCCACTGATTTCTGTGCATTGATTTTATATCCTGCCACATTACTGAATTCCTGTATGAGTTCTAGCAGTTTTGGGGTGGAGTCTTTTGAGTTTTCCACATAAAGTATCATATCATCTGCAAACAGTGAGAATTTGACTTCTTCTTTGCTGATTTGGGTGCCTTTGATTTCTTTTTGTTGTCTGATTGCTGTGGCTAGGACTTCTAATACTATGTTGAATAGCAGTGGTGATAGTGGACATCCCTGTCGCGTTCTTGACCTTAGGGGGAAAGCTCTCAGTTTTTCCCCATTGAGAATGATATTTGCTGTAGGTTTTTCATAGATGGCTTTTATGATATTGAGGTATGTACCCTCTATCCCTATACTCTGAAGAGTTTTGATCAAGAAAGGATGCTGTACTTTGTCAAATGCTTTTTCTGCATCTGTTGAGAGGATCATATGATTCTTGTTCTTTCTTTTGTTAATGTATTATATCACATTGATTGATTTGCAGATGTTGAACCAACCTTGCAGCCCAGGGATAAATCCCACTTGGTCGTGGTGAATAATCCTTTTAATGTACTGTTGGATCCTATTGGCTAGTATTTTGGTGAAAATTTTTGCATCCATGTTCATCAAGGATATTGGTCTGTAATTCTCCTTTTTGATGGGGTCTTTGTCTGGTTTGGGGATCAAGGTAATGGTGGCCTCATAAAATGAGTTTGGAAGTTTTCCTTCCATTTCTATTTTTTAGAACAGTTTCAGGAGAATAGGTATTAATTCTTCTTTAAATGTTTGGTAGACTTCCCCTGGGAAGCCATCTGGCCCTGGGCTTTTGTTTCTTGGGAGATTTTTGATGACTGCTTCAATTTCCTTAGTGGTTATAGGTCTGTTCAGGTTTTCTATTTCTTCCTGGTTCAATTTTGGTAGTTGATACATCTCTAGAAATGCATCCATTTCTTCCAGGTTATCTAATTTGCTGGCATAGAGTTGCTCATAATATGTTCTTATAATTGTTTGTATTTCTTTGGTGTTGGTTGTGATCTCTCCTTTTTCATTCATGATTTTGTTGGTTTGGGTCATTTATCTTTTCTTTTTGATAAGTCTGGCCAGGGGTTTATCAATCTTGTTAATTCTTTCATAGAACCAGCTCCTAGTTTCATTGATCTGTTCTACTGTTCTTTTGGTTTCTATTTCATTGATTTCTGCTCTGATCTTTATTATTTCTCTTCTCCTGCTGGGTTTAGGCTTTATTTGCTGTTTTTTCTCTAGCTCCTTTAGGTGTAGGGTTGGGTGGTGTATTTGAGACCTTTCTTGTTTCTTGAGAAAGGCTTGTATTGCTATATACTTTCCTCTTAGACTGCCTTTGCTGCATCCCAAAGATTTTGAACATTTGTGTTTTCATTTTCATTTGTTGAAATTCATGAATTTTTTAAATTCTTCTTTAATCTCCTGGTTGACCCATTCATTCTTTAGCAGGATGCTCTTTAGCCTCCATGTATTTGAGTTCCTTCCAACTTTCCTCTTGTGATTGAGTTCTAGTTTCAAAGCATTGTGGTCTGAAAATATGCAGGGAATGATCCTAGTCTTTTGGTACCGGTTGAGACCTGATTGGTGACCTAGGATGTGATCTATTCTGGAGAATGTTCCACGAGCACTAGAGAAGAATGTGTATTCCATTGCTTTGGGATGGAATGTTCTGAATATGTCTGTGAAGTCCATTTGGTCCAGTGTATCATTTAAAGTCTTTATTTCTTTGTTGATCTTTTGCTTAGATGATCTGTCCATTTCAGTCAGGGGGGTGTTAAAGTCCCCCACTATTATTGTATTGTTGTCAATGTGTTTCTTTGCTTTTGATATTAATTGCCTTATATAACTGGCTGCTCCCATGTTAGGGGTATAGATATTTACAATTGTTAGATCTTCTTGTTGGATAGACCCTTTAAGTAGGATATAGTGTCCTTCCTCATCTCTTATTACAGTCTTTGGTTTAAAATCTAATTTGTCTGACATAAGGATTGTCACCCCAGCTTTCTTTTGGTGTCCATTAGCATGGTAAATGGTTTTCCACCCCCTCACTTTCAATCTGGGGGTAGACTCTTTGGGTCTAAAATGAGTCTCTTGCAGACAGCATATCGATGGGTCTTGTTTTTTAATCCAATCTGATAGCCTGTGTCTTTTGATTGGGGCATTTAGCCCATTTACATTCAGGGGAACTATTGAAAGATATGAATTTAGTGCCATTGTATTGCCTGTTAGGTGACTGTTACTGTATATTGTCTGTGTTCCTTTCTGATCTATGCTCCTTTTAGACTCTCTCTTTGCTTAGAGGACCCCTTTCAATATTTCTTGAAGGGCTGGTTTTGTGTTTGCAGATTCCTTTAGTTTTTGTTTGTCCTGGAAGCTTTTTATCTCTCCTATTTTCAATGACAGCCTAGCTGGCTATATCCAGATATGGCTGCATATTTTTCTCATTTACTGCTCTGAAGATATCATGCCAGTCCTTTCTGGCCTGCCAGGTCTCTGTGGATATAGGTCTGTTGCCAGTCTAATGTTTCTACCATTATAGGTTACATATTTCTTCTCCCAAGCTGCTTTCAGGATTTTCTCTTTGTCTCTGAGACTCATAAGTTTTACTATTAGATGTCAGGGTATTTTTATTGATTTTGAGAGGGGTTCTCTGTGCCTCCTGGATTTTGATGCCTGTTTCCTTCCCCACATTAGGGAAGTTCTCTGTTATAATTTGCTCCAATATACCTTCTGCCCCTCTCTCTCTTTCTTCTTCTTCTGGGATCCCAATTATTCTAATGTTGTCTCATCTTATGGTATTGCTTCTCTCTCTAATTCTGTCCACATGATCCAGTAGTTGTTTATCTCTCTTTTTCTCAGCTTCTTTATTTTCCATCATTTGGTCTTCTATATTGCTGATTCTCTCTTCTGCCTCATTTATCTTAGCAGTTAGTACCCCCATTTTTGATTGTGCCTCATTAATAGCCTTTTTGATTTCTACTTGGTTAGATTTTAGTTCTTTTATTTTTCCAGAAAGGGTTTCTCTAATAACTTCCATGCTTTTTTCAAGCCCAGCTAGTATCTTTAAAATCATGATTCTAAAACTCTAGGTCCGACATCATACTAATGTCTATATTGAGTAGGTCCCTGGCAGTCGGTACTACGTCTTGTTCTTTTTGTTGAGGTGATTTTTTCCATCTTGTCATTTTGTCCAGAGGAGAATAGATGAATGAGAGAACAAAATGCTAACAGGGTAACAACGTCCCCAGAAAATATACTCTAAACAAATCAGAAAAGACCTGAAACCAGGAGAAAAGAAAGGGAAAGAAAGAAAAAAGAAAAAGATAAAAACAAACAAAAACAGAACAAAACAAAAAAAAAAACAGAATATGATCAAATATGATCAGGCTGGTGCATAGATCAGTGCCACACACTAGATTTTGGGTGTATTTTGGTCCGTTAGAAGAAAGTGCCTCCCAAAATTTTAAAGAAAGACTTATATATGT